>NC_133398.1:66007985-66311015 GCF_047511655.1 Castor canadensis
ATGCTTGTGACAAACATGGGTCTAGTTTTAGTTTTCTGCATGTAAATATCCAGTTTTCCCAGCAACATTTGATGAAGAGTCTGTCTTTTCTCCATTGTATATTTTGGGCATCTTTGTCAAAAATTACATGGGCATAGCTGCATGGATTCATATCTGGGTCCTCTATTCTGTTCCTCTGGTCTTCATATCTGTTTTTGTGTCAGTTCCACGCTGTTTTTATTGCTATGGCTCTGAAGTATAGTTTGAAGTCAGGTATTGTGATGCCTTCAGAGTTGCTCTTTTTGCTCAGTATTGCCTTGGCTATTTATGGGTGAACTTTCAGATTGATTTTTCAATCTCTGTTTTTGGAATTTTGATGGGAATTGCATTAAGCATAGATTGTTTTTGGTAATATAGCCTTTCCACAATATTGATTCTACCAATCCATGAGCATGGCAGATCTTTCCATCTTCTATTGTCTTCTTCAATTTCTTTTTTCAGTGGTTTATAGTTTTCCTTGTAGAGGTCTTTCATGTCCTTTGTTTAGCTTGTTTCTAGGTATTTTATTTTTTGAGGCTATTGTAAGTGGAATTATTTCCTCATAATCTTTCTCTGTCTATTCATTGTTGGTGTATAGAAAGGCTACTGATTTTTAAAAATTGATTTTGTATTCTGCTAATTTGCTGATGCTGTTTATGGTGTGTAGGAGGTTTTGGTGGAGTATTTTGGGTATTTTAGGTTTTAGCTCATGCCGTCTGAAAATAGAATGAGTTTGACTCTTTACTTTCCAATTTGTATTCCTTTTATTTCTTCTTCCTATCTTATTGCTCTGGGTAGGAATTCCAAGACTATGTTGAATAAGAGTGAACAAGTCATTCCTGACTTTAGAGGAAATGTTTTCAGTTTTTCCCCATTTAGTATGATGCTGCCTGTAGCCTTGTTGTATATAGCCTTTATTATGTTGAGGTACATTCCTTCTATTCCTAGTTTCATCAGAGCTTTTGTCACAACAGGATGTTGAATTTTGTTAAAGGCTTTTTCTGCATCTATTGAGATGATCATGTGGTTATTGTCTCTGCTTCTGTTAATAATGTTAACAATTATATTTAATGATTTGTGTATGTTGAACCATCCGTTCATCACTGGAATGAAACTGACTTGATTATATATATGCTGTTGAATTCGGTTTGCCAATATTTTGTTGAGGATTTTTGCATCTATGTTCATTAAAGAGATTGGCCTGTAATTCTCTTTTTTGTTGTGTCTTTGTCCAGTTTGTAATGAGTGTAATACTGGCTTCATAGAATGAGTTAGGCAGTGTTTCTTTCTTTTTCATGGAAAAGTTTGAGGAGTGTTGGTGTTAGTTCTTCTTTAAAGGTCTGGTAGAATTCAGCAGTGAATATGTCAGGTTGTGGACTTTTTCTTTTAAGGAGACTACTACTGCTTCAATTTCATTGCTTGTATACATCTATTTAAGTGATTAATATCATCTTAGTTCAATTTTAGGTAGTCATCTGTGTCTAGAAATTTGTCCATTTCTTACAGGTTTTCCAATTTATTTGAATATAGGTTTTCAAAGTAGTTCCTGAATTTCCTTGGTGTTTGTTGCTATTTCCCCTTTTCATTTCTAATTTTATTAATTTGGGTTTTTTCCCTCCTCATTTTAGTCAGAATTTCCAAGGGTTTGTCAATGTTATTTATCTTCTCAAACAACGAGCTTTTTGTTTTGTTGATTGTATGGCGCTTTTTTTTGTCTCTATTTCAGTTTTTTGGCCCTTTCTCTCCTTCTGCTAGTTTTGCTCTTGTGTTTCTAGGAGTTTGAGATGCAACATTAGGTCGCTTATTTGAGATCTTTCTGTGTTTTTAATATATGTACTCATGGCTGTAAACTTTGCTCTTACTTTGCCCCTTTACTGTGTTCCCTCACAACTAGTGTATTGGATATAATCAAGATAGAATACTACAGAATTCTCCTAAGATTCAATTCTTATCCTCTGTCCTCCCTTGTTTCATCTCCTACCCTTAACCCTTGACAAAACGGTTCTATATTTTTATAATTGTTATTTCAAGAATGTTTTATAATGGTTACAGTGTGTAACCTTGTAGGATTGACCAGTTTTGTTGTTGTTGTTGTTTATTAGAAATTCTAGCAAATGCTTTCATCAAACTAAGATTGTTTTTTTCTATCAGCCTAATTCTTGGCTAATTCTCCCAAATTGTTGTGTGTACCAACACTTGGTTGCTTTTTATAGGTAATGACTATACCATGATATGACTGTATCACAGTTTGTTCAACCACTCATTGTATTTTTGATTCACAAATGTAATTTAGAAATGAATAACTTCCAATGAATTAATCCATAGTTGAACTCACTTCCTCCCTAGCATGACTGGTGCTTCCAATCAGTCCCTGGTTCTACCTCCCAAACAAGGCACAAATTCTGGTCAGCAAGTTTCCAGTGTTACAGCACATTTGGTTCCTATGTAAGGCTTTTAATAAAAATTCCAATGTTTGTGTTGCACGTCAAAACAATTAAATCACTGTATCTCTGGTGTCAGTGTCAGGTATTAGTACTTTTAATGTTTCCCTATATCTCCAGTGTGCTGGTAAGTTGACAAAATGCTGTTATAGCCACTGTCCAAAGAGCCTGTTGCAATATCTTTAAGAGTATTTAGTATTCTATACATTGATAAACATACAAATTTATATATACACCAGTTAGCACAAATGAGTCAAATCTTGGAGGACTCAACAGAATCTTATTAAAGCTACTCTTCTCATCACTTGTAAATGCTTGGCCAGCCAATGGGTTATTCAAATGTCTGACACAAACATAAAGATGAAAGGAGGAAGAGAGATGCAGATAAAAGCATTTATTTTCCTTCTCTGTCTCTAACTGTATATGTAGACCAAGTGTCTACCTTGATTCCTTAGGTGTTGCTATCAGAGCTAAAGACCTGAGTGAGAACTATGTAGTTCGTGCACTAGGGAATAGACAGACACATTGGGCAAAGTTAGGCTGTATACAGGAAGAAAGACAAGCACTGAGTTGAGGGCTTAAAAGACTAGGATTGAGGGTGTTACATCAAGATCCTTTGAACAAGGTGGTCTTGTTCAAAGGAGTCTTGGTACTTTGGTGCTAGGACTTCAGGGTTCAAGACACAGTTTATAGGGGAAGTGCTATTAAAGTAATGTCTACCCAAGAATTTCCCACCTTGTGGGAGAGGTTATTTTCTTGAATATTTTGTTAAAAATATTCAAGTAGTATGTGTTTTGCCCATCAGAGAAGGTATTTATAAGTTACTGCCTTAAACATATAGAAACAATCTCCCAGGATCACATGTGGTACCATTTCAAAGCACATGTTGGGTCAATAAGAATCATCAACAAAAACCCTACTTGAAAAATCAATCAAGTTTATATGGGCATAAAAAGCCAAAAGGCAGAGTTATTTTCTCCAATCTGGTTGCTTAAAAAGAATATATTGATAAATAAGGTGTGTTCATTGTGACTCAAGTAGAATGTAGCAAGGCCTGCAGTTTTATGGCCTAAACTGAGAAGATCACCGCTCTGTGGCATCAGAGCTAGGCAGTACAAGGCAGACACTAGAATTATATAGACAGGTAGAGAAGAAGTAGATATAGAAAGAAAATCAGTCCCTTTATTTGTGTCTCTCTTTTTCTCTCTTTGTCCTTTAGCTTGTGTCAGGCATTTGAACGGCCTGGCCATCATTTACAAATGATGGGAAGCTCTAAGAAGAGTCTGTTTGAGTCCTATGAGACTTGACTGACCTGTGATGAGTATGGTCTAAACTGAGAAGGTGCATGAAATAATTTTAGGTGGGGTCAAAGCGAATCATTGTATTGGTTATTATGACAAAGACTGAATAATCATTCTGAAGTCAATATGGTTAAAACCAGTTAATATTAATCTATCATTCACAAAAAGACACAAAAACTTCTTTAGCAGAAAGGATTCACTTTTGACAAAAATTACAAACCTGGGAAACTCTTCCTTTTAGAAAATGAAAATGAAAACACTAGGAACAATTTCTCATGATTTTAATAATCCGCAGGGCTTGTCTTGGACATCAGTAAAGGCATTAAAAATGAGGATTACCATTTGCAATCATTATTCATAGTTGCTATCAGCATTACTATCATTATTATTATCATCTATACAAAGTACATTCATAGCTTTTTCTATACAATTATCTGTACAAAAAACTGTAGTAAATGCCCCAAGGAAATCATATAAACTTCTTTCTTGTGGATGCTGTATCTTCCCCAAGTGTGACTGGCTGTCAGAAATTGTGGCTTTCAGCTCCTCTGGAAAATCAGAAAAGAATTCTGACAAGGTATTTAAAGCTTCTACATCTCTGTGGTTGGAGATTACCAGAAAATCTGTTGGTTGAGAAGCAGGAGAAGACTGATGTGAAAATATATTTATGTTAAGGCAAGTCAGATAAATTTCAATGGTTTTCATACTGAAAAGTGAAAGCACTGACTCAGTATAATGAATCTTCATAGTAGTCCTCTTGAGTGGCCCTCTTAATGTGGTCATTGGTTATCTTCAACTCCCTCCAGGTTTCTCTGTTGTGCCTACCTCTGGCTGTCAAGTGGAAAGGGCACCAAGTGTATCCTTCTAGTGTCTGTTTGTTATGAAAGTATCTTTCTCCTCTCTGGTGGGATTCACACATAGATCTTTTCAATTACACAATTCACAAAGAAAAAGTCAAAACTTGAAGGAATTTCCATTATACGGGGGGCTGAGCATAGGCAGCCAGTGAGATCTGGAGCGGTGTCCCCAGGCTGAACTTTCAGTTTCATGAGAAAATGAAAGCCTCCAGTGCAGAACCATAGGGGAGGTATAGGAGCTCTCACCTGACAGTGGTCTTTCTTGCAGTGCTTCTTTGTCCTGGGCATTTCTGTTTCTTCTCCCAACATACTTGCAGAACATTTCAATTCCATGGAAAGCTTGCTTGTACAAAATAATTCAGTAATATGCATCAAGTCTGTAGTGTACTCACTAGAGATCGGGGTCAGCAGTAGCCAGGCTCCAAGCAAGTAGGACAAGAACAAGTATGACATCCTGGGCCTGTCCTCTCCTGCTCTGGGCCTGTCTACTTTTCTCTGGGGACTGCTGTGACTCTTGCTTACAGATTTGAGCCTGTGTGTCTATCCTGGGCTTCAGGCTGCTTTCTCTACTTGGCTCATCCTGCCTTTTTATAGCCCGTTGAGATATCACTCAGTTCTTAAGCCAGTATTCCCAGCTCCACCCCTTCCCCATCCACCTCCACAGAATTTCCTTCCTCAGCTCTTGTTCAATCTTTCCCCTCTTTTCACACATCCCCACTCTCCACCCTCACATTAATCTTTTACTTTTTCTTGTGCTAGCATCTGAATTGCCTTCTTAACTTTATATTTGTTTCTTTTTGCACAAATATTTTTATGCTCACTGAAATATCTGCAGCCTTTCTGGTGTTTGTGTACTAATCTGCACAAATGAGATTGTCATTATAGAAAATGTAGCTGAAAAAACAAATGTGAACCTGACTTTTAAGCTTACTACCAGAGTTTATCTCAGTTAATTCCTGCTACAAAAGCTTGGGTTTCCCCTGACTCTCCTCACATTGATTTATTGTTCTTCTTCAAACAAATTTGTATAGTGCCTAGTATATCCATTCTTAGTACTGTGTTGTGTGGATTGACTTTTCACAAATGATAGAAAACTGATAATGGTTAAGCCCAGTCCCATGAAAAGTTTGGAAATTCCCAATAACATCATTTTAGGCACCTTTAATAAAGTCTGAAATTCAAATACACTTCCCCATTCATTCTTGGAGAAGTTTAGAATCTTTAGCTTAAAGGGGACTCAAATTTCACTACTTAAATCTGCCTTCCAGAGATCCTGGCAAGGGTGACAAAGTCTGGGGCTCCTAGGGTTGTTGGCAGGGCTTGGAGGGACAGAGATGTCAGGACTCCTTACAGTGATGGAGAGTTAAGCTCTATTACATTCTACTCATTTCTTTCTTCCTTTTGATTTGTTTGGGCAATTAACTGATTACTTTTTTTAAATTTTTAATCACTTATGCAAATAATTTAGTTTGAGATTGTATTCTTTTTTCCTTTCTTTTATTTTATTGTTTTTACATTTACTTATATGTGTAGACGTTGTGCCACCTCCCCCCTCCTCCAGTCCTCACCTCCCCTGCCACACTTCCAGGCAGAACCTGTTCTGTCCTCTTGTTCTCCTATTTTGTTGAACAGAAAACAGGAGATAATAAAAAAGACATAGCATTTTTGCTAGTTTGATATAAAGATAGCTATACACAGAGATTCCTATCATTGCTTCCACGCACTTCTGTATTGCAACCCACATTCGGTTATCTCTGCCAGACTTCTTCACTACTTCCTGGTCCCCTTCCTATAGTGGCCTCTGCAAGTTTAAGATTACTAGATTCACTTCTCTACAGTGAGCACATCAACCCCATTCAAGTTTTAAGCTTCCTTCCCTTTCCCCATTCCTCCTGTGTGCATTCTCCCCTTAGTGTGTGACCCATGTCCATTGATACTACTGCATTTGTTTTGGGTCTATAATCTGCCTATAAGGATGAACATAAGATTTTTGGCCTTCTCAGCCTGGCTAACTTAGGTTAAGATGATGTTCTCCAGTTCCATCCATTTACTTGTGAATGACAAAATTTCATTCTTCTTTGTGGCTGAGTAAAATTCCATTGTGTATAAATACCAAATTTTCTTAATCTATTTGTTGGTAGTGGGGCATCTTGGTTGTTTCTATAGCTTGGCTATTGTGAATAATGCTGAAATAAACACGGGTGTGCAGGTGCCTTTGGAATAACCTGAGTCACATTCCTTTGGGTATATCCCTAGGAGTGGGATTGCTGGATCATATGGCAGATCTATGTTTAGTTTTTTTAAGAAGCCACCATATTGTTTTCCAAAGTGGTTGTACTAGCTTACATTCCCACCAGTAGTGTATGAAGGTTCCTTTTCCCCTGTATCTTCACCAAAATTTGTTGTTGTTGATGTTCTTAATGCTAGCCATTCGAACAGGAGTGAGGTGGAATTTTAGTGTGTTTTTGATTTGCATTTCTTTTATGGCCAGGGATGGTGAGCATTTTTTCATGTGTCTTTTCGCCATTTGGACTTCTTTTGAAAAAGTTCTGTTTAGTTCAGTTGCCTACTTCTTCAATGGTTCATTGATTTTGGGGGAGTTAATTTTTAGTGCTCCCTGTATATTCTGGTTGTCAGTCTTTTGTCTGACATATAGCTAGCAAATATTTTTTGAGATAGTATTTTTTAGAGACTGGATATACTCACAACACAATTTAAAAGGGAAATAAAAGTATGTTTTGCAATCCAAAAATAGGATACTGCTAATGTATATTCTTCCAAAATTATTAAAACATTCACCATAATCTCCTGTGTATTATATGTGTTTTATGAGAAAAAAAGTTTATCAATTTTAAATAACACAATTTTCTTGGCAATAGGCCCCATTAGATAATTACCAAATTCTATGCTGACTTTTTAAATACAAATAGTCCCACAATTTATAGACTTCATTTGTTTGTTCTTAAAATCTAAGCAGCTTAGCTGTGTTCCCTCAAGGATCCTTGAGGACCTGGTATAAGTTAGGATACTTTTAAAGTAAACTAATAAATACTCTTAGATGCAATAAAAGATATGATTTATTTTGTGCAAATTGGAGGAGAGTATTTTCTTCACTCATCAAATGCAAGTCAGCAGGTAAGTGTACCAATAATATATGACTATAGGTAGAGTATGGTTGGGGTCAGGGTCAGTGCTTTTGTATGACCTCAGAATGGAACATGTCCAGTGTCCTGGGGAATTAGCACCCAACATTGAACAATTTGTTCCCATCCATAGTGAGACACACCCACTGTGAAGTCATGCTAATTGGCAATCTGGTGCTAACATCTCAGGTTTCCAGACACATGTTAATGCAAAAACCCCATTAAAATGTCTTTAGAACAATACTCCACACATTAGAAGTAGTTAAAGATGTTGTTGTTTTATTAAAATGAGGAAATTAGATATTTTGCATACTGGGTACTTTGGTTGCCAAGTCAAAGTTGGTACATGGAAAACAATTTGTCAGAACTGTTCCTGTAGGTCACTTAAAAATGTTGGCCACATATTTTGTATCATACATGGAATACAGATCCAAAAGAAAAACATATACACAAAAACAAGCATGGTCATAAACAAACTCAAAAGTAGAACATGTTTGTAACAGTGAAACTACTCTATGTTTCTCGGGGAAAGAAAGAAAAGAGAATGATAGAGCATCAACAATATTGTAAAACATAACATCTGTGAAGGTAGAGGATATAAGGGTAGGCATTGAAAGCTGTTGAAAAAGAGGGATGGGAGGTAAGGGTGTAAGGGAGAGTGATAGAAGGGGTTGAGTGGATCAAAGTAAAGTATACTCACTGCAGGGATGCATTGAGGAATCCCTTTGATACCCCTAACATCCCTCTAATTCCAGGTACTTGAGAGGCAAAGCAGGAGGATTGAGACTTCAAGGACACCTTGGGCTGCATGGTGAGTTTGAGTCTAGGTTGGGTTACATATCAAGATCCTGTCTTAAGAAACTAAAACTTAGAAAAAAAAAAAAAAAAAGCAAAAAGCAAGCCAGAAAGGTTTGGAAAGTTGTATATATGCACCGACATTTTAGAAATAAAATGATATTTTTTATGGATTTGAAAATACCAAGAGTGAAATTCAATTATATTTAAAGGTGTTAAAAACAAAGTTGAGAACTCAAAGGCTCAGCATCTAAGAGAAAGAATGAACAAAGAGCTTCTGCACAGCAAAAGAAGCAGTCATCAGACTCAAAAGACAGACCACAGAATGTGAGAAAATCTTTGCCAAATACTCATCGAATAAGAGACTAATATCCAGAATCTACAGGAACTAAAACAACTCAGCCCCAAAGAATCAACACCCCAGTGAAGAAATGGGCACATGAATTCAATAGGGAATTCTCAAAGGAAGAGGTATAAATGGCCAGTAAATACACAAAGAAGTATTCAACTTCCCTGGTTATAAAAGAAATGCAAATCAAAACAACACTTAGATTTCATTTTTCCCCAGTTAGAAAGGCCATAATCAAGGATAATAACAACAAATGCTGGCAAGGATGTGGTGAAACAGGAACCCTTATACATGGTTGGTGAAAATGCAAATTAGTACAACCACTATGGAAAGTAGTAGGAGATTCCTCAAAAAACTGAAGATAGAACTGCCATACGATCCAATGATATTGCTCCTGGGCTTCTACCCAAAGGAACATAAGTCAGGATACAATAGAGACAATTTTACACTGATGCTCATCGCAGTACTATTCACAATAGCCAAGCTCTGGAAACAACCCAGGTGCCCTACAACTAATGAATGAATCAAGAAAATGTGGTATTTATACACAGTGGAATTTTACTCAGCCATAAGGAATGACATGTGGTTTGAAGGTAAATGGATACAGCTAGAAGACATCATGTTATGTGAAGTAAGCCAGTCTCAGAAAAACCAAGGCCACATGTTTTCTCTCATAAGTGGAAGATAAACCCAAAAGACAAATATATATACAAAACAAGCATAATCATATACAAACTCATAGGTAGAACATGTTTGCAATAGTGGAACTTACACTATGTAACAAAGGGAAAGAAGGAAAGGAAAAGAGAATGATAGAGCACCAATAATATTGTAAAGATTGTAAAGCATAACATCTGTGAAAGTAGACAACATAAAGATGAGTATTGAAAGCTGTTGAAAAATAGGAGGTGGGAGGTAAAGGGATAAGGAAGAGTAATGGGAGGGATTGAATGATCCAAAGCAAAGTACACTCACAGTGGGCATACATTGAGAAACCCCTCTGAACATCAACTCAAATATTAATAATGAAAACCAGGACTATAAAATAGGTGCAGTGTGTAAGGAAGGTACATATGGCAGGGGGAGGGTGAATGAAGGAGATCAAGGTGACTGTATATGGTTGATGGACTTAGTATACCTATATGAAATGGAACACAGAAACCTCTTGCAATTGTTTTAAGTGGGGCAGGAAGGGGTTTGAGGGGACAATGGAGGCAATGTAACTAATGTACAATGTAAGCCTAATCAGAATTGTCATTATGAATCACCTCCTGTAGAATGAATATATCATAATAAAATTTTTTTTAGTAAAACAAGGTTGAAATCACTGCTAAAAATTTTTAAAAAGAAAATTACTTTGGGTGCCCATTGTTTCTGAAAGAAGGGTGTTTTCATGCTTGTGTGGAACTAACATTCTATGTGATGGAGGCCAAAAAGGACAACAGGCCAATTCTTTTTGGAACATTTCATCTAACTGAAACAGAATGAATATCTTATCAACATCTAAATAAAACATAGATCTTGAATTTGAAAAAAAAAACTGATTTAGTGTTCAATTCATAAATTGGCAAAGACCATCTGACTAGCACCAAACAATGGACTTTAACTCAATCAAGAACAATGTGTGAATTTATTTAGATGATCTAAATTGACAGGATCAATAAAAATATTTTGCTATCTTTATATGTATTTGTTGTCTTTATATGTACTTGATAGTAGGCAATGTATACATTGAGTATTTCCATATGTTAATGTGATGAGGATTTTATAATCATTACCAAATTAAAAAATTGATATAACTTATACCACTAATAAAAAACAAGATTTCTATAGCAGAAAAGAATTCTTGATTCATGCTAGTCACAAAAAGATTTGTTTTTATAGATTTCAGAAACAAGTGTTAGTCAATCATAGTAAATGCTGACCTTGAAGATTGTGCTGTAAGTCTCATAGGATGAAAATAAATGTACTGTGCACAATGATCATATAGAGGGGTCACTTATGTAGGATATGCATACAGTTTATCATATAATTGTGTTTTTCACCATTGTCACCTTTATTAAATGGAAAATAATGATTGGCAATTTACCTTGCTTTTCACAACTTCATATGAACTGTTAGACTGAATACAATGGCCTATATCTCATTTTGAAAGCCACTTTGCCTGGCAAAGTTTAAAATTATTCTAGAATTTTAGTGTGTTCAGTTCTAAGAACTTGCTTTTTAAAAACAAACCAACACAACTTCAAAAGCCTTCAAGTAGTAATTAGTAAGATATCCAGTTATGATGATATGAAGGACAAGCTTCTCTTCTTGATCCATTTGAATGCTCTTTAGTCTCCTCCATCCCTTTTCTCATTAGAGTTGCTGGATCAAATTCAAACACTAGAAAGGCAAGGCTTACTCCATGCAATGCTATTTAAAAAAAAAAGTTTTCCATGTCATAGGCCATATACCAGCTTTTAGACAACGAGGACAGTCATTAAAATTGAGGACCTTCCTGTCACCCTGTTCAGGACTGTGACAGAGGACTCACGGTGGTGCTTCCCTTGATTTTGGCTCACAGGAAGGTTGGTTCCCTGCTTGCCACCTCAATGTTTGCTTTCTTCTCAATTGCAAATGCCCTTTCCAGTGCCCTGTCATTCTGCTACCTTTCTGGTGGAGTCCAGGGATGCATTGTACCCAGTGCAATTCTTGGGCACTTCACCTTCTCTATGGCTCCACATTGTATACACTTTACTGTCCTGGACACCAAGAAAAAAGGACTCCAACTGCATCTCTTTCTGCAGCTTTCTCTCCAGAAATAATGTTTGAATATAAGTAACTTACAAAGGAAAATTTCAAAATTTATGCTGTGTTACTAGAAGGCCGGTTCTCTATCCAACATGACAATTCACAAATAATGAGGACAAAGGAAATAAGGTTTATTATTCATCAGATGAGGGGGAGGACATGAAGAGTCCACCTCTCAAATATTTATAGTTCCACTTCGGAGAGAAAATGTCCATTTTTTAAAGGGGAGTTCAGGGGCTCCTTTCAAGTGTGTGACAAAAATGCATGTCCCACAATAGATGGAGGCCTTGGTTTTCCAAGTGCCATGACACCACATTTCTGAGGCTGTATGTTTTGGCTGACAGGTTTACTTTACTCCTCTTGTCAAAGAGAGATAAGGGTAGAAGACTACCTGATTTAATTGAAGAGTAAATGGTATTAACCTTGAGTTCTTCAGCATGCAGACAAAAGAGGGAAAATGTTAATTTGATTTATGAGCAAAGTAAACTGTCCAGAATGTGAGCTGGGTTATACCAAAAGTTTTCCTTTTTGTAGTACTGGTTACATTTTCCTTATTGTCAATTTATTCCTTCCATTTCTATGGAAAAGAAGTGTTGCAATCATATAATTGTTTCTGTCTTTAGTAAATTCGTGGGACCAAGTAAGGTGTTGGTGCTCCTCAGCAAAAGCAGTTTTCAAGCATCCATTACTTATGCTTGAACATTCCTCAATCTTGTGGAAATCGGATGTCAGTCAACCTGGTTTTATAGGTTTATTTTGGCCAGCTAATAAACCAGTACACAAAAGGGTACAAATATCTGACATAAATAAATTCTTTTTTTTTGTTTCTACTATATTGACTAATGTCTCTTACTTCTTTTCTTTTTATTTCTTTTATTCATATGTGGATACAATGTTTGGGTCATTTCTCCCCCCTTCCCCTTACCCCCTTTCTTTCACCCCAACCCCTCTCTCTCCCCTCAACCCCCTCTATACCAGGCAGAAACTATTTTGCCCTTATCTCTAATTCTGTTGAAGACAGAGTATAAGCAATAATAGGAAGGACCAAGGGTTTTTGCTAATTGAGATAAGGATAGCTATGCAGGGAATTTATTTGCATTACTTTCCTGTACATATGTGTTACATTCTAAATTAATTCTTCTCGAACTAACCTTTTCTCTAGTTCCTGGTCCCCTTCTCCTATTGGCTTCTATGACTTTAAAGTTTCTGCATTAGTTCCTTTGCATTGAGGACATCAAATGCTATCTTGTTTTTTTGGGGTTTCTTGCCTATTCTCATACCTCCCTTGTGTGCTCTCACCTCATCATATGATCAAAGCCCAATCCCCTTGTTGTGTTTGCCTTTGATCTAAAGTCCACATATGACAGAGAACATACATTTTTGGTCTACTGAGCCTGGCTAACATTGCTCAAGATGATGTTCTCCAGTTCCATCCATTTATTGTGAATGATAAGATTTCATTCTTCTTCATGGCTGCATAAAATTCCATTGTGTATAATTACCACATTTTCTTAATGCATTCATCCATAGTGGGGCATCTTGGCTGTTTCCATAACTTGGCTATTGTGAATAGTGCTGCAATAAACATGGATGTGCAAGTGCCTTTGGAGTAACCTTGTTGCATTCCTTTGGGTATATCCCCAAGAGTGGTATTGCTGGATCATATGGCAGATTTATGTTTAGAATTTCAAGAATCCTCCAAATTTTTTTCCAGAGTGGTTGTACTAGTTTGCATTCCCACCAGTAGTGTATAAGGGTTCCTTTTTCCCCATATCCCCACTAACACCTGTTGTTGGTGGTGTTGCTAATGATGGCTATTCTAACAGGGGTGAGGTGGAATCTTAGTGTGGTTTTGACTTGCATTTCTTTAATGGCTAGAGATAGTGAGCATTTTTTCATGTTTTTTGTCCATTTGAATTTCTTCTTTTGAGAAAGTTCTGCTTAGTTCACTTGCCCATTTCTTTATTGGTTCATTAATTTTGGAAGAATTTAGTTTTTGAGTTCCCTATATATTCTGGTTATCAATCCTTTGTCTGATTTGTAGTTGGCAAATATTTTCTCCCACTCTGTGGGTGTTCTCTTCAGTTTAGAGACCATTTCTTTTGTTGAGCAGAAGCTTTTTAGTTTTATGAAGTCCCATTTGTCCATCCTTTCTTTTAGTTGCTGAGCTGCTGGGGTTCTATTGAGGAAGTCCTTGCCTATACCTATTAGTTCCAAAGTGTTTCCTACTCTTTTCTGTACCAACTTTAGAGTTTGGGGACTGATATTAAGGTCATTGATCCATTTTGAGTTAATACTGGTATAGGGTGATAGACATTGATCTAGTTTCAGTTTTTTGCAGACTGCTAACTAGCTTTCCCAGCAGTTTTTGTTGAAGAGGCTGTCTTTTCTCCATTGTATATTTTTAGCACCTTCGTCAAAGACAAGTTGGTTACAGTTGTGTGGCTTCATATCTGGGTCCTCTATTCTGTTCCACTGGTCTTCATGTCTCTTTTTGTGCCAGTACCACGCTGTTTTTATTGCTATTGCTTTGTAATATAGTTTGAAGTCAGGTATCGTGATACCTCCAGCATTGTTCTTTTGACTGAGTATTGCCTTGGCTATTCGTGGCCTCTTGTGTTTCCATATAAATTTAACGGTAGATTTTTCAATGTCTTTAATGAATGTCATTGGAATTTTGATGGGAATTGCATTAAACATGTAGATTACTTTAGGGAGTATCGACATTTTTACTATGTTCATTCTACCAATCCATGAGCATGGGAGATCTCTCCACTTTCTATAATCTTCCTCAATCTCTTTCTTCAGAAGTTTATAGTTTTCCTTGTAGAGGTCATTCACATCTTCTGTTAGGTTTACACCTAGGTATTTGATTTCTTTTGAGGCTATTGTAAATGGGATTGTTTTCATACATTCTTTTTCAGTTTGTTCATTATTAGTGTATAGAAATGCTAATGATTTTTCTATGTTGATTTTACATCCTGCTACCTTGCTGTAACTATTGATGATGTCCAGAAGCTTCTGAGTAGAGTTTTTTGGGTCTTTAAGCTATAGGATCATGTCATCTGCAAATAGGGATATTTTGACAATTTCTTTACATATTTGTTTCCTTTTATTCCTTCTTCTTGCCTAATTGCTCTGGCTAGGAATTCCAGTACTATGTTGAATAGGAGTGGAGATAGTGGACATCCTTGTCTGGTTCCTGATTTTAGAGGGAATGGTTTTAATTTTTCTCCATTAAGTATAATGCTGGCTGTAGGTTTGTCATATATAGCTTTTATAATGTTGAGGTACTTTCCTTCTATTCTTAGTTTTCTTAGAGCTTTTATCATGAAATGATGTTGGATCTTATCAAAGGCTTTTTCTGCATCTATTGATATGATCAAGTGGTTTTTGTCTTTGCTTCTGTTAATGTGGTTTATTACATTTATTGATTTTCATATGTTGAACCAGCCCTGCATTCCTGGGATGAAGCCTACTTGGTTGTGGTGAATGATCTTTTTGATGTGTTGTTGAATTCGGTTTGCCATTATTTTGTTGAGGATTTTTGTATCAGTGTTCATTAAGGAGCTTGGCCTATAGTTCTCCTTTTTGGAGGTATCTTTGCCTGGTTTTGGGATAAGTGTAATACTGGCTTCATAAAATGTGTTAGGCAGTTTTCCTTCCCTTTCTATTTCATGGAACAGTTTAAGGATGGTTGGTATTAGTTCTTCTAAAAGGTCTGATAGAATTCAGCAGAGAATCCATCAGGTCCTGGACTTTTCTGTTTTGGGAGACTCTTGATTGCTGCTTCAATTTCATTTTGTGTTACAGATCTATTCAGGTGATTAATGTCCTCTTGGTTCAGTTTTTGATGATCATAAGTATCTGGAAATCTGTCCATTTCTTTAAGATTTTCAAATTTATTTGAATATAGGTTCTCAAAGTAGTCTTTGATGATATCCTGGACTTCCATGGTGTTTGTTGTTATCTTCCCCTTTTGCATTCCTGATTCTACTAATTTGGGCTTTTTCTCTCCTCGTTTTAGTCAGTTTTTCCAGGGGTCTATCAAGCTTGTTTATTTTTTCAAAGAACCAACTTTTTGTTTCATTAATTCTTTGTATTTTTTTTGTTTCTATTTCATTGATTTCAGCTCTTATTTTTATTATTTCTCTCCTTCTATTTGTTTTGGGATTTTCTTGCTCTTGTTTTTCTAGGAGCTTGAGATGTAT
This sequence comes from Castor canadensis, assembly GCF_047511655.1. Taxonomy (NCBI): domain Eukaryota; kingdom Metazoa; phylum Chordata; class Mammalia; order Rodentia; family Castoridae; genus Castor; species Castor canadensis. The sequence continues at coordinate 66,023,894 of NC_133398.1, forward strand.
CATTAATTAGGTCATTGATTTGAGATCTTTCAGTCTTTTTAATATATGCACTCATGGCTATAAACTTTCCTCTCAGGACTGCCTTTGCTGTGTCCCAGAGGTTCTGGTAGGTTGAGTTTTCATTTCCATTGACTTCCAGGAACCTTTTAATTTTCTCTTTTATTTCATGAATGACCCATTATTCATTAAGCAATGAGTTATTCAGTTTCCAGCTGTTTGCATGTTTTTTGTCTTTATTTTTGTTGTTGAGTTCTAGTTTTATTGCATTGTGATCTGATAGAATGCATGGTATAAGTTCTATTTTCTTATATTTGCTGAGGCTTGCTTTGTGCCCTAGGATATGATCTATTTTGGAGAAGGTTCCATGGGCTGCTGAGAAGAATGTATATTGTATAGAAGTTGGATGAAATATTCTGTAGACATCAACTAGGTCCATTTGATCTATGGTATGTTTTAGATCTAGGATTTCTTTATTGATTTTTTGTTTGGATGACCTATCTATTGATGATAATGGGGTGTTAAAGTCTCCCACAACCACTGTGTTGGAGTTAATATATGCTTTTAGGTCCTTCAGGGTATGTTTGATGAAATTGGGTGCATTGACATTGGGTACATATAGGTTGATTACTGTTATTTCCTTTTGGTGTATTTCCCCTTTTATTAGTATGGAATGTCCTTCCTTATCTCGTTTGATCAATGTAGGTTTGAAGCTTACTTTGTCAGAGATAAGTATTGCTACTCCTGCCTGTTTTTGGGGTCCATTGGCTTGGTCAACTTTCTTTCAGCCTTTCATACTAAGCCTATGCTTATTTCTATCGATGAGATGGGTCTCCTGTAAGCAACAAATTGTTGGATCTTCCTTTTTAATCCACTTTGTGAAACGGTGCCTTTTGATGGGGGAATTAAGTCTGTTAACATTAAGTGTTAGTACTGATAGATATGTGGTGATTCTTGTCATTTAGTTGTCTTAGTTGTTTGAAGGTTTGATTGTGTGTACCTAAATCGATGTTACTCAATACTTTCTTGATTTTTCTTTTCCTGTAGTTTGGTACTGCCTGTCCTTTCATGGTTATGTTGGGTTTTACTTTCTGTGTGCAGAATCCCTTAAAGAATCTTTTGCAGTGGTGGCTTTTCATCATATATTGTTTTAGTTTCTGCTTACTATGGAAGATTTTTATTGCTCCATCTATTTTGAATGATAGTTTTGCTGGGTAGAGTATCCTAGGGTTGAAGTTATTTTCATTCAGTGCCCAGAAGATCTCACTCCACGCTCTTCTTACTTTTAATGTTTCTGTTGAGAAGTCTGCTGTGATTTTGATGGGTTTACCTTTGTATGTTATTTGTTTTTTCTCTCTTACAGCTTTCAATATTCTTTCTCTAGTCTCTGTACTTGTTGTTTTAATGATATGTCATGGGGTAGTTCTATTTTGATCAGGTTTGTTTGGTGTTCTGGAGGTTTCTTGTACCTGTATGGGCATAGTTTTCTCTAGATTTGGGAAATTTCTGTAATTATTTTGTTGAATATATCATGCATTCCTCTTGCTTGCACCTCTTCTCCTTCTTCAATGCCTATGATTCTCAGGTTTGGTCTTTTGATGGAGTCAGTAAATTCTTGCATTTTCTTTTCACAGGGCTTGAGTTGTTTAACTAATATTTCTTTGGTTTTTCCTTTAATTACCATTTCATCTTCGAGTTCTGAGATTCTGCCTTCTGATTGTTCTAGTCTTCTGGATTGGCCTTCCATTTTATTTTGCATTTCTGTTTAGTTCTTTTTTCTGAGGTTTTCCATATCTTGAGTCACTTCCTCTTTAATATTGTCTATTTTTGTCCTGAGTTCATTTATCTCTTTATTTATCAAGTTCTTTGTTTCACTTTGGTGTTTATACAGTGCTTCTATAGTTTATTTTATTTGTTCTTGTGCTTTCTCAAATTCTCTATTTTTGCCATCTTGGAATTTCTTGAGTGTCTCCTGCACATTTTGGTTGACCATATCCAGTATCATCTCTATAAAATTCTCATTGATTACTTGCAGGATTTCTTCTTTCAGAGTGTTCTTGTGGGCTTCATTGGGTTCTTTGGCATAGTTTATCTTCATTTTGTTGGAGTCTGGATCTGGGCATCTGTTTTCTTCATTTCCCTCTGGTTCCTGTACTAATTCATCATTGGGGGGAAATGGTTTCCCTCTTTTTTCCATCTTCCCATCATTCTCCTTGCTACTGTAACTGTCCCTGTACTGTGTAATTCAGTATTGTCTAGCTTGTAATAATAACAATGATGATATCTATAGTGGAAGGTTGAGAGGAGAGGGGAAGCAAAGAAGGTAAAGAAAAAGGGAAAACAAAACAGAATCAAAGAAATAAACAGGGAGAGATAGTGTACTAATCAACAGTGAGCTAAACAGGGATTAGAGAGACAAAGAGAGGATTTAAAAAATTTCCCAAGTTCAAATGCAATAAAGTTTCAGCCTTAATAGTTTTGGTGTTAGTCCTTCAGCATTCAGTCCTGGTGCTGTTGTTTGAGTAGTAGTTCTATGGTTGTCTCATCAAAGAGAAAAAAAAGGAGTCTGGAGACAGCTTTGTGAATGTCTATCTGAGGCTACAGCTCACCTGACACCTACTGTCAGCCAGCTGCTGCTGCAGGCTTTATTTATTGCAGATCTCAGGAATGAGCTTTATACTCATGTAACCCCATAGGCTTTGTTTATTTAGAGTTCTCCTGGACGCATGCCCCTTTTTTTCTCTCCAGTATACAGCCCTACCCATCTGTTGCAATTGCTGTCCTTTTTTATTTAGAGTTCTCATGGACAGGTGCCCCTCCCCACTCTCCAGTGGAGCGTGCTACACTTTAGCCGCTGTTGGCCACCTCCTCCTCTCTAAGCACACTGGGAGAGGTGGTGCCACACCTGCCTTCTGCCGGCTTGTTTATTTACAGTTTGCGTGGGGGAGTGCCCTTCCCCCCACTCCAGTTGAGCTTTCCACACGACTGCCACTGTTACAAGCTTTCCCCACTCCAAGCTTTCTGGGTGGGTGCCGCCATTCCTGCCTTCTCCGGCCGGCTTGTTAATTTACAGTTCGCGTGGTAGAGTACCCCTCTCCCGCTCTCTGGAGCTAAGGGTGCCCTGCACTCTTTGTTACGTGTCTTTTTTTTTTTCAGCTGCTTGTTTATTATTCAGTTTTTTTTCTTTTTTCCCTGGGCAGGGGTCAGTCTGTCCAGGGGGTATGCTGATTTGTTCCAGGGAGTACTGTGCTCCACTTATTTGCTCACCTGGTGGTTGCATCTCCCAAGCAGGTTAGGAACTGGCATCTGGCTGAACAGGAGCCCTACTGGTTTCTCTGTTTAATGTGGTGGGAGGATGCTATGCATGGGCTGGGGGTGTGGAGGTGTCAGTTTTGCCTCTTCTTGGTGGTTTTTCCTGCCAGGTGTATCTACAGTGTCTCTCCAAGAGTTTTCTTTAGGAAGCATGCTTTCTGCTTCCTCCTTCTAGTCACCATCTTGGAATCTCCAAGATAAATTGTGTTTCCTGAAGTCCATTTTAAATCTAAGTTTGTCTTTCCTACAAGAGATGTAGCATTTTTAAAATTTTCTGCTTTTTTAAGAAAGCGTATTTTTTGTAAACTTTCAACAGGGATATAAAACAAAACCCAGCATAAGCAAATATTTACAAAGCTAACTTGGTTGTCAGATAATTACTTGTTAGAGTCATTTTCCATGGATTTGATTGTAAATGCTTCAGAAAGATCATAATTGCAGTGACAAAAAACTTAGAAGAGCCAAGATTAAAATTTTAAAAAACACTTAAGCAACTGACAGAAGAGTGTAGTTATTTACAGCACTTTAGAATAGTAAGTATAATTGACAGCATTACATCACACCATTAACTTCTCCCTCTTCCAGTTAAGACCACATGAACACAAACCTGCAAGGGGCTAGCATCACTAGCAGTTTTAATTTGTAAGACACTAGCTTGGTACAGTGTTTTCTTAAACTTTGTATGTTAGAAGGCTTATTTATTTGGAGAATACAAATACATTTAGTACACAAAAGCCAGCAACAATTGGCATCACAGTTTTACACATGCCATGCATACACATTTATTTAGTTTTCTATTCTTAGAGTAAAACTTTAACTGACAAAAATCAAAACCCTAGATCTCCCACCAGTTTGGGGGGACAATGTCAGTGACCCCAAGTAGTCCTACTTTTTAATGCTCAACTGTATTGCATATATATAACAATATTTATTCTGCTATGACAAATAGATATAGCTCACATTCTAAATGGCAGGGCAGCCCAAAAGGCAGGTCTCTCCAGTCTGAATAACACAAACCATAAATAACAGAAATGCCAAAGTCTTATTGACCATTTTTATATGTAAGGGGTTCAGACTTAATGCATCTTAGATAAAAAGAGTATCAGCTGGCCATTTTACATGCATTAAACATACACATTTTAACTCTGTAAACACTTGTACAAGATTCAGATAAAGTTAAAATGTACAGTTCCAAATATCTTTAGTCACAGACACATATACGACACTAACTATACTAGAATCACTTAAACTAAAGGTTTTTTAACTATAATAATGTAGTGGTAATTTTTTTAAAAAAAGACAGACTCTGAAAAGAACTTGTATTCAGTTTATACTGTTTCCTCAGTAGTTAAAACCATGACAAAAATCAATAGAAAACACAAGTGATAAGGATCAAGCAGCTAGTTAGGAAACCTGCTGGCTGAGAACTATGGATTGGATGCTGATAAGGAATCCCATCCTAGACTTCTGGCATTAATAAAATTGATTGTAACACACTTGCTGACCTGAAGCCTCCAGAAACTCCTCCCCCAAAATAATAGCCCCAGTTTAACCACCCATGTCCAAAAATTACCTCCACTTGAGAGTTGATGATGCATAGCCCAGTCTCTGAGAGTTAATGACCCACAACCCACTTTCACAGGACTAACCATCCCCACCTCTACACACTCCAATAAAGGCTTGAGATCTTGGTGATACCCTTGGGGGTGGGGAGTATGGGCCTGAGCACCTCTTGGTTGTATGTTCCAAGCCCTTGCTGAATTGAACAAAGGTGTGGACAAAACACACTGAAGAAGTAAGCACACTGTAGATTTATTGAAAGTGGAATATACTCCCACAGATGGAATAAACCTGAGAGCAGAAGCTTAAGGCCCTAATTCCATGCCAAGGTTGTAATTTAAGGATGAAGCTGAGGCTGGAGGGGTGGTAGCTGAATGGGACATCCCTCTTAAAAATGACAGCAGAATGTTATATAATTTATTTTTAACTGCTGCATGTCCCTACAAATGATGCATTCTGTTTTAATTACATGCAGGAAGCTTCAGGTAGAAGAATGTCTCAAAAAGTCATCTGAGAACAGGTTCCCCAGCCCTCAGTGCATGCTCTAGCTCTAAGACTTTCCCTTTTGCACAAACATCCTTTTTTATCACGACGTAGGGGCTATAGAGTTAACCACAAAAAGGGGGTTTCAAAAATGTTCACAACCAGTGGTCTCCTAAAGGGGCCATAACCTAGGCAGGACTTTAATGTCATTTTTTCTGGTCATTCTCCACCATTCTTGACCAAACTGTACTTCCTTATTCTCCTGCCTCATCAGGATTCTGAATGCAGTGCTCCTTGTTGAGTCTTCCCACCATCCCATGTGGGAGGTGTACCTCTACTTTACAAAAATAAACTTATATTAACCATCACATATGAGCAGCATCAGCACCCCCTGTTCTCAGCTACCAGTTGCTTCTTTGTGTCCTAATAAACTTTTTGCTTCTCCTGCTTGCTTGTCTTAGTAAATTCTTCTACCAACGCACTGTGCCAAAAATCCCCAATAGTTATCTTGACAAAACAAAAACCTCTCCTTTAAACCATATTTTTGCAGTGTTATCAAGAATAGAACAATATTTTTAAGACAAGGTAGCCTTGTTATTTTATTAGAATTTGACATTAGAAAAGTCTTTTAGTTAACTCTGAGATTATAATCAACTTAATCACACATATAAGCTTTTATAAGCCACATGTTTTATATATTTTAAGAATTACTCTGCACTTTACAAACTTTCTGAACCTTTGGTGGGGGGGAGGGTTATCCTTATCCTTCTTTTTCCATTTTTGAACAATCCTTTAGGACGAACCTTACTTTACAATAAACCTTTCTCATCCAAAAACATTTTCTTTTCCCTTTAACTTTCTTTTTCCAAAAAACATATCACCAATACCTTCCTCCATCTTCCCTGTTTTTTTATTCTTTTGTCTCTTCTTTTTAACTTATATTTTGAACTTAGAAAAAAAATTTCTCAATAAAACAATTTTTATGAAAAAACAATATTTTTATGAAAAACCAGATAAAAAGAAATCTTAAACTGTTTCTCTGTATAAAACAATTTATAGAAAGCACAGTTCTTAATAGACCCATATATTTTTAAAGAGAATTAAATCTCAAATTACATTTATGTCAGAATGACACAGATTAAGATTATTTATCCCAAACAACCAAATTCTAAGGTCCCTTCTGCAAGCTGTCGCTTGAGTTTAAAATTTTCCCCTCATCTAAGCTGAGAGGTAATCCCTGAATGCCTACAATTAAATTAGACCTGCTTGAGATAAGAACTCTAGATGACATTTTGAAGAGACAACATCTTTTACATATTACCTTTATGATAGCAGTTTAAGAACACTCCTAAAAATGTTTACATAGATAAGATGTGGGAAACACAACATCTAAATTAAATGTTTTAATCAAGGCATATCAAAATTGTCAATTAAGCACACATTTTTATTTTTAATGGAAAGAAAAAACTGAAAATTGGCTGCAACAACCAGTCAGTTGTTTTCTGGAATTCCAGAGGCAAAGAAAGTTTTTGCCCAATCCTTGATGTACTAATACATTTTTAAAAACACATAGAAGTAATTAAATTAATTTAGAGTACTCTGGGACCTTTTAACCATAGGTTAATTATAATTCTTCCTAGGGGTTAATGAGATGGACTCGGGTTTTATTCTTTTACAGATTATAGCAGATCTCTTTAAACTTCCTACGTTTCTTGGTTTATTTCTCTTTTATCATTTTATTTGCTTTTTGTAGTGAAAGTGATAGTAAAGTTTATTAGAAAAAGAACATTTTCAATAGACTGAAAACTAGCCAGTGTCTCTAGAGTGAGAACAAGAACAATCTTACCTCTCCTTTATATCTTTCCCTGATTCGTGGCCTGGAGAGTCCTGAGTTAGAACCCTGTCCTTTATTTTTTGTCTTCCATTAATGTCATAGTAAGGGGCTGTGGTCTGGCAGCCTCACTTCGCCTGAAAGTAAAACCCATACCTGGGATCCTGGAAGACTTGACACCTGCAGAGCAAAGGTGCTATGCAAACTGCCTGGGCTGGACAGTGTAGATGCAGGAGTTACTTCCCTTTTCAATCCTGCATGCTGAGGAGGAACAAGAGTCAGAGGGGATAGGAAGGTAAGCACATAGGAGCCCCTTGTTCTATCAGGTGGGCCTTGGTTGCAGGGTGGCAACCTGGACTCCCCACTCCAGGGTCCTCTTCCTTCTCCATCCCAAGCTCTCCCATCCTTCCTGGCTCCACTTCTTTTCCTTTTCCCTCCTGGGAGTTCTACAGAGCTTCATTCAGACCTGCAGACCAGCAGACTGCCTGACTCAAAGTCTGACCTAGGGGGAAGGATGAAAATCCTTGCTTCTTATTATATAACCTGTGTACCCCAAAAGATTTTTTTGAAGTGTTTCAGATGGACTAGATATTGCATTTCTCATATTAAACCCAACAAATGCCATACGAACAAATAACCAGATGGCAGTTTCCTCACCTAGAGCCAACACCAACAGATAGGAATCCTCAACAGAAGCAAGAAAGGAGACACAAGTTCCCCACAAACCAGGTGGGGATCTTTAACAAATGAAACAACAATCCCCTCAAAACCAGATATAGACAGATCCCCAAATTCTCTAGTCTCTTTCAACCTGAACTTCCACCCTCAAAGTGGAACCAATAGATTTCCCATTTTTGAGGGACCAGAGGAACATCCCAGTAGGATCTTCCCAGATAGGCAGTCAGGTTTCAAGGAGACTTATCCAAGTGTTGGCCAAGACATCTCCACTTCTTATAGATACTCTTTCTTTTTCAGCAAATGTTATTCAAACAGCCTGAGGCCATGATTCTTAAAGAAGGCAATGGGAGTTCCTCAGAGTTAATTGTATCCTGGAAGCTGCTGGGAATCTTCCCTTAGCCTTCCCCTCGACTCACCCACCAGCACCTCTGCTAAAATCCAGCTGGAATTCTTCCTGGAGGATGCTACTACTCAAAGGAGTGAAGACCCCCTGTGGGTCCCATCTGGGCTTTGCCAGTTTTGTTACTGGAAATCTGTTTCCCTTGTCTCAATGCCAATTAACAAATAGGTGCTGGCCTTCAGCCACATCTCCAAAGCTGTAAGTCTTGGCTGACAAGTTACTCCTCTGGTGGTCAGAGAGAGAGAGATAAAGGGTATAAGACTGCCTGGTTTAATTGAAGAGGAAAGGGTGTTAAGTTTGAGTCCTTCAGCACACAGACAAAAGGTCGGGGGAGAAAGTCAGATTGATTAATAAGTAGAGTAAACTAGCTAGCATACAAGCTGGCTTCTCAAAAAATGTTTATCTTTTATAGTCCTGGTTACAGCGCCAGCCACATCCTAGTGTAGGTTCAGTGCCTATAGCCAATAAGATTTGGAACTCAGCTGTCCAGGGCATCATCCTGATGATCAACACACCGAGTTAAACCAATGGAAAGTGCAGAAAGTCAGTGTGGGAACTCTCGCTGTGAGTGACCAAAGTTTTACTATCTGGTCCTCTTGAATTTTAGAGACTCTCTTCTCAGATTCTGTGCACACCATTAGCATGGTCAGTGGCATTCCCTGTCACATAACGCCACCTGTTCATCTTTCTTCTATTGGTGGAATTTTCTTTAGAGAACTGACTCAGCAGCAGCCAGATCCCTGGGAGATGGGCCAAGAACAGATTGGACATCCTGGATCTGGTCTCTCCTGCTCTAGAAGACTCAGTCTTGGCACTGCTGCTGCTGTTGCTTTCTGAGCAGTTGTCCCTATGTGCCTATCCTGAGCTTCAGGCTGCTATCCCACTAACTAACTAACTAACTAACTATATATATATATATATATATATATATATATATATATATATATATATATATATATAGTTAATGCCCTATATGTCTATGGATTTATGTATCTAAATTTTATCTAAATGTACAAATGTTTACAAAGCTAAAATGTTTACAGAGCTAAAAATGTGTAACATTAATACATGCAAAATGACCAGTTGATGCTTTTCTCTCTCTCTCTCTGTCTCTCTCTCTCTCTGTCTGGCAGTACTGATATTTGAACTCAGGGCCTACACCTTGAGCCACTCCACCAGCCCTATTTTTTTTGAGAAGGGTTTTTCAAGATAGGGTCTTGCAAACTTTTTGCCTAAGCTAGCATTGAACCATGATCCTTCTGATCTCTGGTTTCTGAGTAACTAGGATTATAGGTGTGATCCACTGGCACCTGGCTGATGCTCTCATTATATCTAAACTTCTCCTTACATATAAAAATGGTCAATTGTACCTTTGATATTTCTGCTACTTATGGTGAGTGCTGTTCAGATGGGAGCTGCCTGCCATTTGAGCAGCCCCGTGTTTAGAGCTTGGGTAAACATTTTTGTATACATGAGATGCACTCATACATTAAAAATTGGGGCAATTTGGGATCAATGGTACTATCTCCCTAACTTGTGGGAGATCTAAAGTTTTAATTTTCGTCAGTACTGTATACCTGTTATCTTACCTATCAAAATTTCAAGGTTTTATTGCAAGGGTAAACTAAAATAATATATATGTACAATATCTGCAAAGCTGTGATGCTAACAATTGCTGGCATCTTTGTATGTTAATGTATTTCTTTTCTCCAAATACATAAGCTTTCTAAAATGCAACATTTGGAAAATACTGTACCAGTCTGGTTTTCCCTTTGAAGGCTTATGTCCAGGTGTTCCTAATTACAACAAGAACTTAATGCACTCCAGGTAAGCCCAAACTAGGAATCACTCCTAACATGCTTTGTTGCTTATATTTGTCCAAAGATGTCTTATTGACACTGATTCCCACCTGACCTGCTTTTCACTCCCTTCCAAGTAGAATCAAACCAAACCAACCAGTATATCTCATGCTGGCAACAAGGAACTATTCAAAGACAAACACTTCAAAAGAAAACTGTTCAGCCAGACAACAGTGGCTCATACCTGTAATCCTAGCTACTTGGAAAGGCTGAAATCAGGAGGCTCAAGGATCAAGGACAGCCCAGGAAAATAGTTTGTGAGACCCCCCCATCTTCAAAACAAGCAGAGGAAAATGAACTAGAGATGTGCTTCAAGGAGTAGAGAGCCTGTCTTGCAAGCATGAAGCCCTGAGTTCAAATCTTATTCCACCCCAAAAAATGTTCAGAGAGGGAAATTGTCAGATTCCAAATGGAGTCACATGCAAAAGCAAATAAAGGCAAGAGGTTATAGAGAAGTGGTTCAGAAGCATGATTACCTGATGCCCACGCCTATCTACCTTCCAACTGGACAAGAACTTGGACCTTTCTTTTTCTATCACCCATTACTTCTATATCTACAAAAAAATTCAAATACTCCTTATTAAGTCTTGTATTAATATTTTAAGCAAGTTTGTTAGTTATAAAACTACAAATGGTATAACTCATGGGTGAAGTCTCCTAAACTCTGTGCAAAGGTCTGCCTCCTTAAACACAACTACCACTGGTTATGATCTGCAAAGGATATGCCACCTTATGTGGGATCTCTGATCATGGATGATCCCATACTGCTGCTACCATGGAGAGTTAAAGACCTGAGCAGGAGACATGTAGTTGGAGCCCTAGGTAATAGACAGACCTGTGGGAAAAAGTTCTCCTGAACTCAGGAAGAGAGAGAATATCGTAGAAGCACTGAACATGTTAGGCCTGAGAGAATTGATACTGCAGTGCCTGGACTTTGATGTTCAAGACACAGCTTAGTGATGCAGTCCTATTAAAATAATGTCTACACAAGAATTTCCCACCGAGTGGAAGAGGTCAATTCCTGAGCTTTAAATATTTTTTTTCAAAAAAGATATTTTTTATCCACCAGAGCATGTGCTTAGAAATCCATGCCTGCTTCATACAGTAACATTCTACCAAGATCAAAACTTCAAAGCACATAGTATAGCCTCATAGAAACATGGAAGACCCATACTTTGAAAAACATTCCAGTTCTTTGGAGAATTAACATTTAAATGGCATATATTTAGTATCCAGTCTGGTTGTTTGCAAAGGATATATTGATACATCCATTTTGACTAAAGTAGAATATAGCAAGGCTGTGTTTTATATCCACCTGGTCTAAACTAAGAAGGTCTATGGAACCATATTGTTGCCCTTTTCTGTAATTAGAGTAGTGAGATGTCAATATGAGTCATTGTTTCTTACTTATGATAATGACTGTACCATCATTCTAAAATTAAAAGCAGTTGATGTTCATGTACCATTACCAAAAGATATAAAGATGACTTTAGCAAAAAGAATTTATTGATGCAAATTACAGACATGAGGAGATGCCTCTTTTCAGAAAAATGAAAACATGAGGGATGATAACTTATGATTTTAACAATCACAGGTATAGTCAGAATTACACATGAAGGACACATAAATTAATCAGTGATTATCACTATCACTTACAAGTTATTTTCTTAACCTCTTCAACACAATTAAATTTACGACAAAACATGGCAAGAAAATCAGTGAAGTAGTACAATTCCCCTTTCTGTTAGATGTTTTATCTTCCTCAAGAATGACTGACTGTCAAAAAGTATTGCATTCATCTCAGGATATTCAGAAATGAAATCCAACAAGATATCTAAAGCTTCCACAACTCTGGGGCTGGAAGGTACCAGGACATCTGTTAGGTTTAAAAGCAGAAGAGTAGGTGTGAAAATACACATTCATGTCAAAGAAAGTCAGATAACTTGTAATGTTTAAAGTGAAAGAACTGACTCAACATAATGAATCCTCAAAATAGTCCTGTGGTCATTGTTCAGCTTCACTTCCTTCTAGGTCTTTCTGTTGTGCACACCCTGTTCCCCTGACTGTCAAGTAGTAGGGACACCAAGTGTATCTTTGGAATGTCTGTTACCTATTCAACCATCTTTTTTCCCTCTGGAGGAATTCCCTTGGAGATCCTTTCAATAGCACAATTCACAAAGGAAAGTTGAAACATGGAGGAATTTGCCACTGTCCAGGGGTGTTGAGCAAGGACGGCCAAGGAGATCTGGAGCAGCGACCCCAGGCTGGACTTTCAAACTCCCCAGCAACTGATACTCTCTAATACTCAGTGAAGAACCATAGAAGAGGGGTGGGAGCTATTACCTGGCACAGTGCTTTGTTGTAGTGCCCCTTCATCCTGGATATTTGCATCTCTCTTCTTAGTGCGCATCTTTTCAGTGCCATTGACTATTGGGTTGTCACACATGAATGAAGGCAGAGCTCTCAAAGAGTTTGCAAGGGTCTCACTGGGAATCTGGATGAACAGTACCCAGACTCCTAGCAGGTAGGTAGAACAAGAGTAAATGTGACATCCCTGTTCTGTTCTCTCCTGCTCTGGACTTTTCAGTCTTTCTCTTGGGACTGCTCTTGCCTACAGACCTGAGTCATTGTGTCTCTGCTGAACTTCAGTTGCTTCCTTATCAGTTCAAAGAGACTTTTATATCCCATGAACTATCACTCAGCTCCTGAGTCAGTATCCCAGCTCTATCCCTTCCCTACCTTCCTCCACAGAATTTTCTCTCTCAACTACTATTCAGTCTCATTCTTACCCTATCCTTCCATCCTCACATTAATCTCACATTAATCTTTTCCTTCCCTTTCTATTTCATGGAACAGTTTAAGGAGGGTTGGTATCAGTTCTTCTTTAAAGGTCTGATAGAATTCAGCAGAGAATCCATCAGGTCCTGGACTTTTCTTTTTGGGGAGACTCTTGATTGCTGCTTCAATTTCATTTTGTGTTATAGATCTAGTCAGGTGATTAATTTCCTCTTGGTTCAGTTTTGGATGATCATATGTATCTAGAAATCTGTCCATTTCATTAAAATTTTCAAATTTATTTGAATATAGGTTCTCAAAGTAGTCTCTGATGATTTCCTGGACTTCCATGGTGTTTGTTGTTATCTCCCCTTTTGCATTCCTGATTCTACTAATTTGGGTTTTTTCTCTCCTCATTTTAGTCAGGTTTGCCAGGGGTCTATCGATCTTGTTTATTTTTTTAAAGAACCAACTTTTTGTTTCATTAATTCTTTGTATGGTTTTTTTTGGTTTCTATTTCATTGATTTCAGCTCTTATTTTTATTATTTCTCTCCTTCTATTTGTTTTGGGATTTGCTTGTTCTTGTTTTTCTAGGAGTTTGAGATGTATCATTAGGTCATTGATTTGGGATCTTTCAGTCTTTTTAATATATGCATTCATGGCTATAAACTTTCCTCTCAGGACTGCCTTAGCTGTGTCTCATAGGTTCTGGTAGGTTGTGTTTTCATTTTCATTGACTTCCAGGAACTTTTTAATTTCCTCTTTTATTTCATCGATGATCCATTCTTCATTAAGTAATGAGTTATTTAGTTTCCAGCTGTTTGCATGGAAAACATGGTATTTAAATCAATTCCTGTGGAAAGTGTTCACATTCTCATTAATAGCTCTAAGTGTCATAGATAATGTTCATGGTCTGCAATAAACATTCCCTTTCATTAATACAGAAGACTGGAATCTTACATCACATGGAAGTCTGTTATGTAGCTCTGCCCTCCAGAGAACCTGACAAACAGGAGAAAATTCAGGGGACTCCAGGGTTGAATCTCAACCTTTGGGGAAGTAGCAAATCTTGTTACGGTGGTGGGAAATCATGTGCTGTAACTCTCTACCAATTTCTTACTTTCCTCTGTACCTTCTGGGTGACTTTACAATTGTTAGTGGCACACATCATTGTTAGCTCGATGAGAGGCCATTATTTTGAACTAGCCTACTGGTCCAAAGGATCAAAAGGAACAGAAAAATCAGATGGAGTCTCTGGTGTAAAGTGTCATGTTTTGAAATGGAAACAACTAATTGGCTAGTTTCAGGAAAAAATGGAAAGATCAACATAAAAGGCTGTATTTAATTAGTCAGGAAGTCCTCCCCAGCAAAGTGACTTAGAGTCTCTGCCTTTCCCTTCTTCTCCTCACCAGGTCACTTGATGCATTTTGACTCCATAGCCATGGTCTGCTGTTCCACCTTTTGATTACCTTCAGAAATGGGACATTATTTCCTTATCAGGTACAATTTCATTTATTAGCATGTGTTGAGTAGCCACTGTTCAGCTGTAAATGATCCAACAGTCATCTCAGGAGGATTCACAATGTATTGTAGGAGGCAGATAAGTCCAGTGAAAATAAATGTGATGGTATCAGTATTGCATCATTGAGAATGAAAAGAACCCAGGGAAATGGGGTCTTATTTAATGCCATCAAAAAAATGAAGAAACACAGAGCAAGCAATGTGAGTAGAGAGTGTGAAAAATTTCTGTTACAATAGTGTTAGGTAGCAGTTAGTCTTGAGTGTTGGGGATATGTAAAGGCAACCTAAAATGCATGACTCTTCAAGGACTCCAAGAGAAAACATTGTAATTAAAGTTTCCAACTGTAAACAGCCTCTAATTATTTACATTTGTAAATCCATAGGCCTATCCTAGCCTCATGACCCAGCCTAATATCCTGGGAAGGGACTTAGGGCTCCAACCTCCTTTTACTTCAATAAAATTTTGAATTTTATTTAAAATTTTAGCCTGTGCCAGGCTAAAAATAATGTCATTCTCATTTTCTCATTAGAGACCAACAGCTTTCAGCTTATTAAAAGTATATCCCTGTCCTAATAAATTGTGCTCTCATTTTCAGTACATTTCCCCACTTTGCATGAATTCTTCTCTCTCCAGATACAAAGACTGGGATATATATCAGTGCTGAATTTGCAATAACAATAGTAATGTTTGCTCTGCATCTTGAAATGCATTCCCACTAACAACAGGGCAGACATGGTACAGGAATGGCACAGAGAAGATCACAATCACTGTGCTTATGGAACTGCCTGAGAGTCAGTAAGACAAGAGGACAGGAAATGTAAGAGGGATTGTGAAGACACTGTGTAACCATCTACTCCATTCTGGATATGGAGCTCATATTGCATCCTAGGGTTATGGGCAACCACTCATAATCATGATTTATCTTTTATGAAGAACGCTGAGGAGAGAGTGAAGGGAATGTTGGAACTGTCAGGGAGACTGTGGCACTCCTAGAATTTACTGTGTTGTCTGAAATGAATGCCTTGCTTTCCCAAGGTAGTCTACAGGAGGAGGAAACGAGCAATATGAAATAAAATTTCCCATTAATAATGGTAAATAGTTTTGTTTGTAGAGAGCATTCAGCAAACAATGGTTCAATTTTTCTCATATCACAAGCATGATTCTGAATTCACACCAATCTGGAGTAAAAGAACAAGAAAACATGAGCTCCCATGGGGCTTCTACCTACATCACAGAACTTTTGTTAGCTTTGCCAAATGGAGTGGGCATGTAACTCTGTTGCTAAGGTAAAAATAAGATGTGAGGAGGCAGCACAGTAGAGAAAGACAATGTTATATGGTATATAAGGTTTTAAGTTTTTATCCAAGAAATGTCCAAAGCTTTGCTTCCCAGAGGATTTTTGTGAGATGCAAATTTCTCTTTGTTTTTTGTTTCATTAGTCTGTATAAATCAGTAGTACAACTGAATTGAAAGGCAAACAAATACCTAGAATGCTCTTTATGGCCATCATGTTAGTGTCTTGGGACTGAAATAACTGAGAACCCAAAAAGGCTGGCTTTAGGCAAGGGAAATTGGTCATTTCATCATTATAGATGCTACAGTTGAAACATAGGTGTTGGCATATTAATTATGATATTTCTGAAACCTCTGTGGGAGAGTTTTCCCTTGTCTTTACTTCTGCAGACTTTTGGGATTCTGTGGATATAGCCCTAATTCTTCTATACTGTCCCCATGACACATGGCTTTTGCAGTCCTGCATTCCTGATGTATTTATGAATCCTATTGGATTGCAGTGTCATAAATATTATTGAAATGGGAGATTTGAGCAGAACTGAAAACCTCCACTCAACCTTGCAGGCTTAGGTGTTTAGCCAGAGAGAAGGTCGGTGTCTGTTGTCTCACAAAGCCAAAGAATGAACTCCATGGACAAGGAAGGGTAAGCATAGAGGTAGGAAAGTTTAAGGGAAAGAGTGAAAGCTCTCTTGGGATGGGCGGGGTTCTGAGTGGGTTGCCAGTGACTATGCTGGGTGTAAGGGTTTTTATTCACCAAAGTAAGGTGTTAACCGAATTTCATATGCTAACCAGGTATTGAACTAATGAAGGTTCTATTGATTCCCTTTATGACCAAGTCCTGAGTGAACAATGGAGTTTGGTGGGATTGGTTCTCAAATTTCTGGAATAGTTTTCAAACTGCTTCTCCTCCGGCCCCTTTTGTCCCCTTTTGCATATGTCAGCCTTAAGTCATCCTGCTTTGTTGTCCCATTCTGGAGCACTTGATTTATGGTAAAACAGGAGGGGAAAGTACTTTGTAGCTTTCTTTGTTTTATTATGTGACTCACAATTAATTGTTGGACCCTTTTCTTACCTGCCAGGCTTGGTCCTGACTCCTAATCTCTCATTCCCCTCTCTGAAGATGCAACGCTAACTGCCTTTAGGGAAAAGGGGAGATGACCACTCTGGCTAATTCAAGCTGAAATGAGGTGCTGAAGAGGGACATCAGTCAGGGGCCTTCTCGACGTCTATCTAAAAGTCTGTGGTACATTTGAGATTCATCTTAGGCTCCATTTCCAGTACCATTTGCAGTTTCATGGATTCTAAAGGAGAAGAATCAAATTTTACTATGATATTGAGAATGAAATGCTCAAATAACAAAAGAAGAAAGATTATGACCAGTGGTCCCACTAAGGGCAATAGGCAGGGTGTGAGGGAAGGCAACATAGATTGAACTTGATCCCAAATTTAGGGACTCAAGGAACTTGCTGCTTGCCTTTTGAGCCACTTGGCTTATTCAGGAATGTGTTGAGTTTGCATCTGTCCAGAGATGTTAATGCAAGTACAGCAAGAAGTGTTAGCAGTAGCACTTACCCCTCCATCCCATGCCAAGATATACTCTAATGCCAAGTTATGATCAAGGACTATGTTTAGGGAAGTTTGGAGATCCTTAAAATTTGACCCAGTATCTTTTGTTGTCAGACCTGACTTAGATTAGATAAGTAAAATGAGGGCAAGAGGGGAGAGCTTTATCCAACTTTGGTGAAGTTTTAAAGAGAGTTTAGTGAGTTGTCTCTTGAGAGAGGAATGGACCTCTTTTTATTTATTTGCTTTTTGTTTTTTAAATTTTTTTAGTGGACAAAGGCTGTCAAGTAGAGTAGAGTTAATGAGTAATCCCCAAAGCTTGTGTAGCCTGTTGAGTAAATTAAGAAATAAAGTCTGACCCATTGTCACTTTGTAAACAGAAAGCCCAAATCTAGGAACAATAGATTGTAATAAGACTTTGGTTAACCTTTGAACTCCTTTTAGTTGAAGTGGGTAGGGGCTCCATCAAGCCGGTGAAGATAGTGGGTGAAGACTTGATCTCTCAGGGCACAAGTTTTAATAAGGGGGTTTGGAGGGCCTTAAGAGGCTATCCTCCAATTACAGTGGCAAATGATGGGAAGAGAGGGCTTATAAGTTTGGAGAAAGCAGAATAAGCAGCTCCAGTACTTATCAGAAGATTAATTTGCTTACCTAGCTACAGACAGAGTTACTTGAGGTTCATCCATGTTGATGGTGAGTACTAGAGCCTGGTCCAGCATTGGGGCCCATCAATTCTGTGTCCAGAAGTTCCAGGAATGATGAGCCAACTGGAGATGCTTCTCTTAAGAGACACTTGACCCCTGGGGATGTTTGTTCCCTCATTTCTCTACTGTCCCTCTAGTTTGCTTTGGGGAGAAAGTCCTGGAGGTGGTCACTTTGGGAGCACACCTTGCTCCAGTGACCAGGTTGCTTATAGTATTACAAGGTCCATCACTGGGATCCTTGCCAGAACCATTGAATTGTCTGACCAACCTGGGGTAAGTCTGTCCTCTAATGGTATTGACAATAGTACCAGCCATCAGTGGGACACCAACTGCTCTTTCCTTTAAATTTGTGTATTTTTTATTTTAGTCTCTCTTTGTTTCTCATCCTTGTTGTTAAAAATTATTTAAAGTAACATCAACCACTTTTGAAATGCGGTTACCTGATCCCTTACAAATTTTTAGAGTTTGTGCCAAATGTCAGGGGCTGACAGGGAGGTAAAGTTCATAGTCAGAAAAGAAGTGTCATTTTTCCCCCTTAAGGGCTCTTGCAGGGAAACCCGAGTGGAGATAACAATACCTTCTGAGTTTACTGTAGCTAGAAGTATGGAGTTAACCTGCAAGGCTGGAGTTGTCCTGAAAAGCAAAGAGACTTGTACATAGGAATCTCAGCGTGTTTTTCCTCTCTGTGATAGAACAAGTCTAACTGTAAGATGATGTTATAGTTTATATTTCCCTCTGGAGGCCAAGTTTTCCTGTCATCCAGCTTATATTTAGGCCAGGCTTGAGTACAGAAGTTGAAGGTCAACTCAGTTTTGCAAGATGCATTCCAGAGGAATGCAAGTTGTAGATGGTTTGTTAATCATCTGAAATGAAGAGGTGGAGAAAGATGTCTTTCACATGTTTCTCCGCTGTGGGGGAGGGATTTGAGGTCTCCCCCAAATCCATCTATGGGTGTGTGAGCAACTGCACATCCATGGCAAGGAGGGAAGTTTTGTGGGCCTCAGTTGCTCCCTGTATCCCTGGAGTGCCACTTTCACTTCTTCCCTGAGACTCCTAAGGAGTCATGGAAACCCTTTGTTTAAGCTTTTGAGTTCTAACCCAATTCCAAAAAGACTCATGTCTTTAGTACTTGAAATATAATTGCTCTCAGAATTATGCATTGGAGGGAGAATTTTGTTCTTTTTGACCACGAGAGATTGCCTAGGCAATTAACATGTGTTCTCAGTCCATACTTCTCAAGAGCTTCCTAGTTTGGTGTCCTAGAGGGCCCTTGTACACTTTTGCAGATGACACCATCTTTTCCATTCTAGTAATGGTCAATTCCTTGAGCAAAGCTGAGCATTTGAGACTAGAACAGTCAGGAGTGATTTTACACATCTCACCAGGGAAGAGTGAAGGAGGAGAATAGATTGACAAGGAAGGCAATGCTTAAGGAGTCCTCCCCAAAGGTCATGCGATCTTAATCTGATAGGGTGGTCACAGGGAGAAAGGCCACTCAAGGGATAGTGATGACAAAGGGCACAGATTCTCTAAAGGTTTGGTCTCTTAGGGGGATTTAGCAGATGACTCTGAGTGCAAGTTCCATCTTCTCCTAAGCAGATGGTGCAAGACATGAAAAAATGAGTTCAGGTTGGGCATAGAGGTCTGAGAGTTTTAAAGGCTTTTATACTCAGAGTGAAGTTCAGGAGAAAGTAGGCAGGCACTTTTGGTTTGAGGCTCTGGAACTCAGGTGGCACATAAGAAGTCTCAGGATTACAATGGGGAGTGGCCCTATCCAGAGATCTGAGGCTACATCGAGGTCCCCTTGTTTTCAGTGTTCTGCCGTAGAAAGGAAACTGAAGGGTCAGACCAACATTCTCTCCACTTTGGAAGAGGGAGTTGAACTGGCTTACTTTAGCAAGCCTTGACACCAATGACTTCAGGACCTGCCCAGTATTTTTTATAGATTGTACTAGACTTAGAACAAGAGTTCTGAAAGCAGTAAATGGTCCATCTGTTTCACTCATCCTTCTGATGCTTCCCAGTCAGATACCAAAGATGAAATAAGAGATTTGTGTAGGACCTAAAGCATCTGCTCAACCTTTCTTGCTTAGGTGTTTAGCCCCAGGGACCCCAGCTTTCCCGGTTCTAGTCTCATGAAGCCAAAGAATGAACTTCATGGACAATGAAGAGCAAGCATAGAAGTGGGAAAGTTTATTAAGAAAAAGAATGAAAGTTCCCACGGGAGGGGAGGTGTCTTGAGTGGGATGCCAGTGACTCTGCAGTGTCTAGGGACTTTTATTCACCAGTGTAAGGTGTTACCTAATTTCATATGTTAACCAGGTATTGAACTAATGCAGGCTTATTGGTTCCTTTTATGTCCATATCTTGAGTGAACGATGGCGTTTAAAGGGGGTTGGTTCTGAAACTCCAGAAATAGTCCTCAAACTGCTTCTCTTCTCCACCCTTGAGTCCCCTTCTGCATATGTCAGCCGTAGGTTATCCTGCTTTGTCGCTCCAGTCTGGAACACTAGCTTTTTGGTGAAACTGTAGGGGAAAATGCTATGTGGTTAACTTTCTTTGTTTTATTGTGTGACTCTCAATTATTTGTTGGACCCTTTGCCTATCTGCCTGGCTTGTTCCTGACTCCTAATCTCTCACTATTGCATGTGGGGCCCACCTGGCTCTAGTGTGATCTCATTTAAACGAAATAAATCTGTCATAACACCAATGTTGCATTCAGAAGTACAGTGTTTATAGTTTCAATGTATCTATTTAGGGACACAGTTCAATCTGTAATAGTTCTTGAAGAGTAACCAAAGCAGGAGATCCCAGGATGCCTTAGGAACAAATAATGAACTATTCCATCTCCTTATAGATGCAGAAATGAGTGGGAAAATGCCATTCTTTCAAGAACATACTGTTACAGACTTTTTGGACACTATAAGTTTGTAGAAATTTTCCAGTCAGGAAGTTGAGTCCTCCACTTTTGTTCATCTTTGCAATATTGTTTTGGCCACTTCAGGGAAAACTCACATACCATATTCATGTCAAAAATGTTTTTCTTTAAAAATACATTACTGGTGGTGTGAATCGAGTGGTAGAGTGCCGGCTTTATAAGCACAAAGCCCTGAGTTCAATCCCCAGTGCCCCCCAAGTAAATAAACAAATAGAATAAAGTGGCTAATGGAATTTGTTAGGGGTAGCTTTACCTTTGTAGACTACTTTGGGTTTTACTAACATCTTAATATTAAGTCTGCCAATCTAAAAACTCCATGGACATCTTTTTCAAGTTTATCCTTAAGTATAGACAAAAGTTATTAATTGTATAAATTCTATTGAAAATGAGCCACTCTGCCAGCCCTAAAATGAAATTTTGTTCTCAATTTTGTTTTTGTTTTATGTTTTTTTATTAGCATATATTTGTTTTACAAAGGGCCTCATTTTGAGATGTCCATACATGCAAATAATGTATTTTGATCTCATTTATCCCCTTTATTACTTTATATCAGCCTCCCTCCCCACCATATAACATAATATTTGCAGGTTTCATTATATTTTCATACATGTATATAATGTAACTGCATCATATTTACCGCCTTTCACTCTCTTCTTTCACCCTCCTCCTGCCCACTAGCTCCCACTTTCTAACAGTCCTCATTTTGCACTCTTGTAACTCAATTGTTGAAGTCTAGATTCTGCATATGAGAAAGCACATGTCATAACTTTATTTCTCATTCTAGATTATTTCATTTAACGTGACAATTTCTAGTTCCACCAATTTACCTAAAAAATCCTTAATTTCATTTCTCTTTACAGCTGACTAATACTCCATTTTTCTTTTTGTTATTTGTTTTCTTGATGTTAGCAATTTTGGCTGGGGTGACATGGAATCATCTTGTCATTTTGATTCACATTTCTTTTATGGCTAAGGGTGTTGAACACTCCTTCCTGTATTTATCAGCCATTTTTACTTCTTCTTTGTGAACTATCTGTTCATTTGCCCATTTGTTAATTGGATTTTTGTTTTTTCAGTGTTTGATATTTGGAGTGCTTTATATATTCTGAGTATTAGTCCTTTGTCCAATGAAGAACTGGAAAAAATTTGTCCCATTGGATAGACTGACTCTTCATTCTGATAATTGTTTCTTTTGATGAGTGCAAACTTTTTAATTTGATGCATTCCTGTATGTCAGTTCTTGCTCTTATTTCCTGTGCTATTAGGGTCTTATTCAGAAAAATATTTCCTGTGTCAGTATCTTCAAGGGTTTTCCTATCAAAGCTTTAGGCTTACGTAAAGCTCTTTGATGCATTTAGAATTAATTCTTTTTGGGTAAGACATAGGGATCTAATGAAAGTCTTCTGCATGTGGTATTCATTTCCCATAACCACTTTTGTTGACAAAATAGTATTGTTCCAAAATGTAGGATTCTGGTGAATGTCAAAAGTCAGGTGGCTGTAGCTATGTGGGCTTATTTCTGGTACTTCTACTGTATTATATCCTTTTAGTATTTGAGGTCAGCTATTCTGATTCTCCCAGCATTTATCTTTTTGCTTAGCATTGCATTTGTGATTGGGGCCTTTTATGATTCTAAATGAACTTTAGGATTGATTTTTCTATTCCTATGAAAAATGGCATTGGATTTTGATGGAGATTTCATCAACTCTATAGATTCCCTTCACAACATTAATTCTGCTAATCTATCAAAATGCAAGTACGTTCCATCTTCTAGTATCTTCTCCAGTTCCTTTCTTCAAGGTTTAATAGTTTTCTTTATAGAAGCCTTTGTCCTTTTTACTTAAGTTTATGGCTAGGTTTTGAATCTTTTTAGGCTATTTTGAATGGAAGTGTGGGGTTGATTTTTTTTTAGCCTATTTATTATTGGTGTATAGAAAAGCTAATGATTTTTATATGTTGATCTTGTATCCACCTACTTTGTCAAATGTGTCCATAAGATCCAGGAGTTTTTTGGTGGAATCTTTAGGGTCTTCTAGTATAGGATCATACCATCTAGTAATAGGGATAATTTGACTTCTCCCTTTCCTATTTATAAAAGCTTTTACTTCTTTCTCTTGCTTATTTCTCTAGCTAAGATTTCCAGCAGTATTTTGAGCAAAAGTGGAGAGAGTGGAAACCCTTGCCTGATCTCTGACATTGGTGTAAATTCTTTAAGATCTTCCATATTTAGGTCTCTTTGGCTATAGGTTTAACATACATAGCCTTTATTATGATGAAGTATATTCCTTCTATTCTTAGTTTCTTCAGGGTTTTACCATGAAAGAATGTTAAAATTTCTCCAAGGCTTCTTCTGCTTCTATTGAGGTGATTATGTGATTTTCAGCTTTTATTCTGTTTATGAATTTGCCTGTGTTGTACCATCTTTGCCCTGCTGGAATGAAACCTTTAATTCCAGCATGATCATGGTATAGAGTCTTTTTAATCTGTTGGCGAATTTTATTGGAAAGTCTTTTATTTTGATTATTGCATCCAGGTTCATCAAGGAAAGTGATCTATAATTTTCTTTTTTCTTCTGTCTTTATCTAGCAGTGAATTCATCTGCCCCTGAGCTTTGCTTTATAGGGAGACTCGTCACTGCTGCTTCAATTTCATTGTTTTTTATAGATCTGTTTAAATGGTTTATAGTCTCTTGACTGGGTTTTGGGAGGTTATATACATCTAGAAATTTATCCACTTATTCTAGATTTGCCAGTTTACTATAATATAGGTTTTCAAATATTCCCTAATGATCCTTTGAATTTCATTAGTATTTTTTGTGAAATATCCTTTGTTATCTCTCTAACTTTCTTAGTGTGGGGCTTCTCTCTTATTTGTTTTGGGTATGGGTTTATCAATCATATTAATTTTACGATAACTACTTGCTTCATTGATTCATCATATTGTTATTTTTGGTCATTAATTTCTTTCCTGATTTTCTCTATTTCTTTCTGTTGCTTTGGGGTTTGGCTTGTTTTTGTTTTTCTTACAGCTTGAAATGCATTATTTAGTTATTTATTTCAAATCCCTCTGATTTTTTTAATGCAGACATTCACAGGTATTAATGTTCCTCTTATCTCCATGTGTGCTCTGTCTCAAGTTGCTTTCATTTTCTTTTGATTCTAGGAATTTTTTATTTCTCTTCTTATTTGTTCAGTGGTTCACTGATCACTCAAAATTGAATTGTTCATTCTCCATGTGTTCAAGTATTTCTTATCGTTTCTATTTTTATTCCATTGTGGTCTGATAAAATTCAGAAAGTTATTTCCATTTTCTGTGTTCTTTTAACATTGCTCTAGTCCTAGTATATGATTTTTTTTTTTTGAGAAACTTTCATGAACTGCTAAAAAGGATGTGTATTTCTTATTTTCTGGATATCTATTAAGTCCATATAATCTATAATGTCATTTAATTCTGAAGTTTCCTTGTTTATTTTTTCATTGGTCATCTATCTTCTGCTGAAGGTTGGGCATTACAGTAAGCCTTACTGGTGTCTATCTGTGCTTTTTATGTCCAGTAGTGATTTCTTTAAGAAATCGGTTGCCCCAATTTTAGCGGGAATACGTTTATACTTGTTATGGCCTCCTGATGGACTGTTCTCTTTATCTATATAAAGTGACATTCATTGTCTCTTCTGTCTAATTTTGATTTGAAATCTATTTTGCGAGATATGAATGTAGGTACTTTGCTTTGTTGCTGTGTTTACTTGGAAAATCCCTTTTTCTATTCATTCTCTTTCAGACAGTGTTTGTTTTTGCCATTGAGGCCCATTTCTTGTGGATAACAAATAGCTGGATCTTACTTTTAATACAAACCTCTAGTCTCTGTATTTTGATTAGATAATTGAGACAATGAACATTGAGAGTTATTATTGAAAAGTATGTAGTTATTCCTGCCAGTTTGGTTTTGTATTGTTTGAATCTTCCCTACTCTTTTGCTTGCCTACTTGTCTGGTGACATTTTTTTTTTCCCGTATTTTCATGGTTGTATTCATCCTCTTCTGATTGTAATATTCTTAAGAGTGTTCTGCAGTGCTAGTTTAAAGGTCATAAATTGTTTTAGTATTTGTCTTTCATTGAAGATTTTTATTTCACCTTCAATTGTCAAGGATATCTTTGGTAGAGTAATCTGTGTTGTTTTAATGGTGGTAGTGATGGTACAGGACTGAACTAAGGACCTCATGCTTGCTAGGCAAACATTCTATTTCTTGAGCCACACAGTCCTTTTGTCTTTGGTTATTTTAGCACTAGAGCCTCACATTATTCCCCTTTTTGGCTTGTATCATTATTGTCCTATTTAATCTTCCTGCAGCTTTGGAATGACAGGCATGTATCACAATACCCTGCTTTTTATTGATAGAGAATGTCTCCTTAACTTTTTCCTTGGGCTGGCCTCGAACTGTGTTCCTCCCTACATCCTCCTCCCAAGTAGCAAGGATTATAGGCATGAGCCATTGTTCATGGTTAAACATTTAATAGTTTCTCTTGAGAGTTTCTGGTGCAAGTAGCATTTTAATAAGCTATTCAAAGCAAGGAATCTGCTGCACTTTTGCATATCACAACTAATATTTTTCCAGCTACTTCCTGTCTCAAACTTCCTTTGTGTATGTTGCTAGTAGAAAAGTACCACATCAAATTTCTATGTCTCTTAAGATTAAGAGAAAAAAATTAAGTGAAATAGCAAATTTTGAGATGATGCAGATTAAACCCATGGAAAGGCAGAAACAATGCAGAGACATCCTAAGTTTTACCCCATAACCTATGTAACAACACCTTGGAACACTAAGCTACAACACTGAAACTAGGATATTGGGTGTTTTTCTCCAGGGCTGGCCACAGATCACAATCCTCCTATCTATTCCTCCATTGGTGTGGGTTACAGGTATGCACCACCACAACTAGAAGGGCTCTTGCTAACTTTTTTCTCAGACTAGATTCAACATGCCATCCTCCAGGTCTTGTCTGGAGTAGACAGAATTACTCTATTAGGCCACTGGTGCTTCAGATTAGTCCTGGCCCCTATTCCAAACATGACAGAAATTGTGGCCAGATAATCTCTAGTATTACTGCACATATCATTCCCCTGTAAGGAGTTTTAGAATTGTGTGTATGTGTGTGTGTGTGTCTGTCTGTCTATCTGTCTGTCTGTGTATCTTTGTGTGTGTGTGTGTGTGTGTGTGTGTGTGTGTGTGTGTGTGTGTGCTTGTGATACTGGGGTTTGAACTCAGGGACAAACTTGTCTGAGGCATGCATTCTCCCTCTTGAGTAACACTCAGCAGATCCTTTTTCTTTATAGACAGGATCCTGACATTCAAGACATAGCTTAGTGGTATCTATACAAGAATTTCCAACCCAGTGGGAAAAGTGAATTACTATACAGTTTAAAGAATTTTTCAAATAGGATGTTTTGTGCCCACCAGAAAATGTGCTTCAAAACCCATGCTGTTTCATACAGAAACATTATCCCAGGACCAAAACTTCAAAATATATAGTATGGTTACTTAGAAGAACCATGCATTGAAAAGCATTCCAGTTTGTTGGAACATAGAAATCTAAATGGCACATTATGTCCAGTCTAGTTGCTTGAAAAGAATATACTGATAAGACAAGGCATGTCCATTTTTTTTTTTTTTTTCATTTTTCTTTTATTATTCATATGTGCATACAAGGCTTGGTTCATTTCTCCCCCCTGCCCCCACCCCCTCCCTTACCACCCACTCCACCCCCTCCCGCTCCCCCCCTCAATACCCAGCAGAAACTATTTTGCCCTTATCTCTAATTTTGTTGTAGAGAGAGTATAAGCAATAATAGGAAGGAACAAGGGGTTTTGCTGGTTGAGATAAGGATAGCTATACAGGGCATTGACTCACATTGATTTCCTGTGTGTGGGTGTTACCTTCTAGGTTAATTCTTTTTGATCTAACCTTTTCTCTAGTTCCTGGTCCCCTTTTCCTATTGGCCTCAGTTGCTTTAAGGTATCTGCTTTAGTTTCTCTGTGTTAAGGGCAACAAATGCTAGCTAGTTTTTTAGGTGTCTTACCTATCCTCACCCCTCCCTTGTGTGCTCTCGCTTTTATCATGTGCTCATAGTCCAATCCCCTTGTTGTGTTTGCCCTTGATCTAATGTCCACATATGAGGGAGAACATACGATTTTTGGTCTTTTGAGCCAGGCTAACCTCACTCAGAATGATGTTCTCCAATTCCATCCATTTACCAGCGAATGATAACATTTCGTTCTTCTTCATGGCTGCATAAAATTCCATTGTGTATAGATACCACATTTTCTTAATCCATTCGTCAGTGCTGGGACATCTTGGCTGTTTCCATAACTTGGCTATTGTGAATAGTGCCGCAATAAACATGGATGTGCAGGTGCCTCTGGAGTAACAGTCTTTTGGGTATATCCCCAAGAGTGGTATTGCTGGATCAAATGGTAGATCGATGTCCATCTTTTTAAGTAGCCTCCAAATTTTTTTCCAGAGTGGTTGTACTAGTCTACATTCCCACCAACAGTGTAAAAGGGTTCCTTTTTCCCCACATCCTCGCCAACACCTGTTGTTGGTGGTGTTGCTGATGATGGCTATTCTAACAGGGGTGAGGTGGAATCTTAGTGTGGTTTTAATTTGCATTTCCTTTATTGCTAGAGATGGTGAGCATTTTTTCATGTGTTTTCTGGCCATTTGAATTTCTTCTTTTGAGAAAGTTCTGTTTAGTTCACATGCCCATTTCTTTATTGGTTCATTAGTTTTGGGAGAATTTAGTTTTTTAAGTTCCCTGTATATTCTGGTTATCAGTCCTTTGTCTGATGTATAATTGGCAAATATTTTCTCCCACTCTGTGGGTGTTCTCTTCAGTTTAGAGACCATTTCTTTTGATGAACAGAAGCTTTTTAGTTTTATGAGGTCCCATTTATCTATGCTATCTCTTAGTTGCTGTGCTGCTGGGGTTTCATTGAGAAAGTTCTTACCTATACCTACTAACTCCAGAGTATTTCCTACTCCTTCTTGTATCAACTTAAGAGTTTGGGGTCTGATATTAAGATCCTTGATCCACTTTGAGTTAATCTTGGTATAGGGTGATATACATGGATCTAGTTTCAGTTTTTTGCAGACTGCTAACCAGTTTTCCCAGCAGTTTTTGTTGAAGAGGCTGCTATTTCTCCATCGTATATTTTTAGCTCCTTTGTCAAAGATAAGTTGCTCATAGTTGTGTGGCTTCATATCTGGATCCTCTATTCTGTTCCACTGGTCTTCATGTCTGTTTTTGTGCCAGTACCAAAGGCATGTCCATTTTGATGGAAGTAGAATATAGCAAGGCTTGTGGTTTTATGTTGACATGGTCTAAACTGAGCATGGAACAATACTGTTGGTTTTTTGAGTAAAAATAATAGGTAATCAATTGAGTAATTTCTTTATTATGATAAAGACTGCATCACTTTGCAAAAGTTCTTAAAATTAAAAGCACTTTCTGTTCATATACCATTAACAAAGAGTATAAAGATGTCTATGGCAAAAACAATTAATTCCTTTTACAAATTTCAGACATGGAGGAGATTCTTCCTTTGAGAAAAATGAAAATAAATACAAGGAATGTTTCTTATGATTTTAATAATCAGAGGTGACTGACTTGGACATCCAAAGATATAATCAGTATTACAGATGAAGAATAAATAATCAGTGATTATAATTATCCTTTACAAAGTACTTTCTTAGCCTTTTCAACACAATTAAATTTACAACAAGCTGCACCAAGCAAACCAAGTACACCAGTTATAGTTCCCTTTTGTTTTAGATGTTTTGTCTGTCTTAAGAATAACTGACTGTCAGAAAGTGTTGCCTTCAGCTCCTGGGGATATTCAGGAATGTAATCCAACAAGATATTTAAAGCTTCCACATCTCTGGGGCTGGAGAATACCAGGATGTCTGTTAGATTTAAAGAGCAGGAGAGGAGTGGTATGAACATATATTCACAAGAAAGTCAGATAACTTATAATGGTTTGCATACTGAGAAGTGAAAGCAATGACTCAGTGTAATGAATCCTCATAGTAATCCTAGGATTGACCCTCCTGCTGTGGTCATAGTCAGCTTTACCTCCCTCCAGGTTCCCCTGTTATGCTCACCCTATTCCCCTAGTGGTCAAATGGGAAAGGAACCAAGTGTGTCTTTGCAGTGTCTATTACCTATTCAGTCATCTTTCTCCCCTGAATCTGCCACTGCCTGGGAGGGGGTTGGAGGGGGCTGAGCACAGGCAGCCAATAAGGGCTGGAGCAGCGTCTGCAGGGTAAACTTTCAGTTCTCTCAGCAACCGAGACCCTCTGATACTTAGTGTAGAACCAGAAGGGAGGGGAGAGAGCTCTTACCTGACAGTGTCCTCTGTTGCAGTGCCCCTTGGTCCTGGACATTTGAGTTTCTCCTCCCATTAGTCTTGCAGAACTTTCCAATGACACTGACAACTGGGCTGTGACAAATGAATTCAGGCAGATGTTTCAAAGTGTCTGAAGTGGTCTCACTGGGGATCTGGCTCAGCAGTGGCCAGACTCCTAGAAGGTGGGATAAGAACCAAGGTGACATCCTCCACCTGTTATCTGCTGCTGGACTTTTAAGCCTTTCTCTGGGGACTGCTGCTACTCTTCCCTACAGACCTAAGTCAGTGTGTCTATGCTGTACTTCAGCTGCTTCCTAGCTTGGTTCAAACAGCCTTTTATATCCCATGAGCTATCACTGAGCTCTTGAGTCAATGGTCTTGGCTCCACCCTTCCACACTCTCCTTCACAAAATTTGCTTCCTCAATTCTTGTTCAATCTCACCCCTCCTCTCACTCATCCCCTATCCCTCTGCCCTCTCATTAATCTTTTCCTCTTTTTGCTCTGTTAGAGTCTGCATTGCTTTATTTTCCATTTAATTCTTGTCTTCCTGGACAATACTTTTTATGCTCACTGAAATATCTGTAGCCTTTCTTGTATTTGTTTACTAATTTCAAACAAGGAGTTGCTTGGGAAATATAATTGAAAAGGCAAATGTCAATGTGACCCGTAAGCTCCCTACCAGATTTTGTCTCAATTAGCTCTTAATGCATAAATTTCTGTTTTTCTTTTGACCTTTCTCATATTGATTCTCCAATGCATTGCAGATTAGACTTAGATGCTTATAGTGCCATTCTTATAATAGATTCTTTCCCATATTGTATGGGTGGATTGGTTTATTTTTCACAAATGATAGAATACTGATGATGATTAATTCAATTCCCATGATAACTATGAAAATTCCCAATGACATGTCTTTTGGCTCTTTTCATAAAGTCTAAAATTCAATTTGACTTTCCCATTTATTCTTGCAGGAGATTGGAATCCTGAGCTTAAAGGGAACTCAAAATTCACTATTTACATCTTTCTTCCACAGATCCTGACAAGATAACCAAAGGTAGGACCTCCTAGAGTTTTTCCTAGGACTTAAAGGAACAGAGATGGAAGGTCTCCTTGCAACGGTTGGGAGTCAGGCTCTATCACATTCTACTATTTCTTCATTTGATTTCTTTGGACAATTAGCTGATTGGGTTGTTTGATCAGTTACACGAATCATTTAGTTTGAGACTGTATTCTTTAGAGACTGGATTATATACCCAATAATGTACATATACACACATACCTACCCCACCCACACACACAATCCAAATGGTAAAAGCATCAAAATCTTACAGAGAGAAGATAGTTCTATTGTATATTCTTTCAAAATAATTAACATATTTATCATCAACTTCCTGTATTCCCCACACTTTTCGTGAGTGAAAAAGAAAGTTTATTGTTTTTAAATAACACAGTTTTCTCAGCAATGGGCTCTTCAGATAGCTTTCAAAATCTACCCTGACCTTTTAAATGCAAATAAGTCCACAATATTTATAAGCCTTGTTTATTTAGTTCAAAATCTCGGAAGATTAGTTTGTTCCCTCAAGGAACCTTGAGGACCTGGTGTAACTCATGGTGTTTTTGAAATAAACTAATAAATACCCTTAGATGTAAAAAAAAGATATTGTTTAATTTTGTGCAGCTGGAAGAGGACCTTGGCTTGACTTATCAAATGTTGGTCAGCAGGTAAATTTACAAGTAATACATGAATAGAGATAGTGTATGGTTGGTTCAGTGCTTTTGGATGACCTCAGAATGGAAGATCTCTACTGATCTAGGGAATTAACATGCTTTGGCCAAAAGCTTCTGAAGGACTGAAGGACAGACTGCAGGAGGTCCCTAAAGGTGATAAGTAGTCAAGGAGACACTTCTCCTCCTAGGAAATGCCTGTTTGCATCTGAAAGGCATCTCCGCCCTCAGGCAATGCAAAAATAGGCTATAAAACCCATTCTCCACCCTGACCCATGGGATCACCGGTTTCCAGGTCCCCCTGCATTCTCCAATATGCGGTCTTTCTCTTCTCTTTTCTCCAACTAAATTCTGTACAAATAAAATCTTTCCGACCTCTGCGGTTAGAGTCTGTCTGTGCTTTCATTCTCAGAGCAGGCTCAAGAACCCTGAGCACCTGAAATTCCTGCACTTGTCTTGTCATCCGTGCATCACTTTCTGATCACAGTATAAGTTTGGGGTTCTGAGTGTATTGACATGGAACCATTGAGCACTGTGAAGCCTTACTGGTTTGGTAATTTGGTTCTTAAAACCTCCTGTTTCATGGCCCAGCTTAAGGGCCATTAAAATGTCTTTAGAACAATTCTCCATATAGCAGTAGTAGTTAGAGATACTGTTGCTTTATTAAAATAAAGAAGTTAGTATTTTGCCCACCAAGACCTTTGCTTAACAAGTCAAATTTGGCACATAGAAAATGTGTGTATCACACATTGGCTAGGTAAAACCATTACCACCTACATTAAATATAAAATAATGACTGGCAAATTACCTTGGCTTTTCAGAACTTAACAAGAACTATGAGACTGACTAGAATGACCTCTATCTAATTTTAAAAGTCACACCTACCAGGCAAAATTAAAAACATTCTCAAATTAAAATATACTCAGTTCTAAGATCTTTATTCTTTATGTTGGAAATGTAGGCCCCAAAAGTGACCACGTTGAGAGGAGTGATCTGGCCAAGAGATTCTTTATTGCCAGGTGGGAGAGGGAGAGAGCCAAGAGAGCAGAGAGAGAGAGAGAGAGAGAGAGAGAGAGAGAGAGAGGGGCAGGGGCTTAAATACCCCTCAGTGAGACTGGGCATGATCTGATTGGTTAGGATCTTATGGTTCATGCTGACTGGAGGTTGGGGCAGAAGGAAGATTCAAGCTAGACTTGAGGCAGGACTGTGACCCTGGAAAACAGAAGCTTAAGGGTGCAGTAAGAACTGAAACCTATCACCACCATTATTGCCAACACTTTATTATAACTACAAAACCTTTTAAGTGTTGATCAGATCTTCATCTACAATGGTTAGAAGGGCAAGCTTCCCTGCTCCCTGGTCCACTTGAATACTCTCTTTTGTCTCCTCCATGATTTTTCAAATCAGAGCTACACTACTTGGGGTGCACTTAGAAAAACAAAATACAGAAAAACAAGTTTTTCATAGAAAAGATCACAGATCAGCATTTTAACAGGGAGGATAGTCATTAATATTGTTTATTACCCATTCCATGACAGAGAACTCGAGGTGCTAGTTTCCTTGACCTTTGGAACAGGTACAAGATTGATTACCTGCTCAACACTCCAAATAGAGATGTGCTCTCTATCACCATCACAAGATGGTGTGCTTGGATCCTGTGGCCTGGACAGCTCCACATGAGATCTCTTTGGCAACAGGTGCTAAACCTACACTCTGCTGTATCTGGTGCCTATACTTAGAGTTGTTAGAGCTATTCCTTTGTGTTACATAGGTCTCACTGAGACTTTCATGAGAGGGAGAAGGACATGCAGGAAGACAGGCAATTGGTGCCATTGACACCTGGGACCGGAAAAACAGAGTGGATAGAAGGGAAGAGCCACAGAGGATGTCATGATATAAAAATAGGTATTAAGCTGAGCAGAGTAGCTCATGCCTGTAATTTCAGAACTCTTGAGATTGAGGCAGAATGAGTAGGAGTTGGAGGCAGGTTGTACTAAAAACCACCAGTCAATTCCTTCAAAACCTGCTATATAAGAATAGTTTTCTTCCAGTGCCCTCCAGTATTTATGGCTATATCTTCTTTTTTTTTTCTTTTATTCATATATGCATACAATGTTTGGGTCATTTCTCCCCCCTTCCCCCCTCCCCCTCCCTACCTACCCCACCCCCTCCCTCTCCCCCACTACTCCCTCGCTACCAGGTAGAAACTATTTTGCCCTTATCTCTAATTTTGTTGAAGAGAGAGTATAAGCAATAATAAGAAGGACCAAGGGTTTTTGCTAGTTGAGATAAGGATAGCTATACAGGGAGTTGACTTGCATGATTTCCTGTACATGTGTGTTACCTTCAAAATTAATTCTTCTCAAACTAACCTTTTCTCTAGTTCCTGGTCCCCTTCTATTGGCTGCTGTCACTTTAAAGTTTCTGCATTAGTTCCTTTGCATTGAGGCATCAAATGCTATCTTGTTTTTTTGGGGGGTTTCTTCCCTATCTTCATACCTCCCTTGTGTGCTCTCACCTCATCATGTAATCAAAGCCTAATCCCCTTGTTGTGTTTGCCTTTCATCTAAAGTCCACATATGAGGGAGAACATACATTTTTGGTCTTCTGAGCCTGGCTAACATTGCTCAAGATGATGTTCTCCAGTTCCATCCATTTACTTGTGAATGATAAGATTTCATTCTTCTTCATGGCTGCATAAAATTCCATTGTGTATAAATACATTTTCTTAACCCATTCATCAGTAGTGGGGCATCTTGGTTGTTTCCATAACTTGGCTATTGTGAATAGCACTGCAATAAACATGGGTGTGCAAGTGCCTCCAGAGTAACCTGTGTCACATTCTTTTGGGTATATCCCCAAGAGTGGTATTGCTGGATCATATGATAGATCTATGTTTAGAATTTTAAGTAGCCTCCAAATTTTTTTCCAAAGTGGTTATACTAGTTTGCATTCCCACCAGCAGTGTAAAAAGGTTCCTTTCTCCCCACATCCTCGCCAACACCTGTTGTTAGTGGTGTTGCTAATGATGGCTATTCTAACATGGATGAGGTGGAATCTTAGTGTGGTTTTAATTTGCATTTCCTTTATGGCTAGAGATGGTGAGCATTTTTTCATGTGTTTTTTTGCCATTTGAATTTCTTCTTTTGAGAAAGTTCTGTTTAGTTCACTTGCCCATTTCTTTTTTGGTTCATTAGTTTTGGGAGAATTTAGGTTTTTGAGTTCCCTATATATTCTGGTTATCAGTCTTTTGTCTGCTATATAGCTGGCAAATATTTTCTCCCACTCTGTGGGTGGTCTCTTCAGTTTAGAGACCATTTCTTTTGTTGAGCAGAAACTTTTTAGTTTTATGAAGTCCCATTTATCTATGCTATCTTTCAGTTGCTGAGCCACTGGGGTTCCATTGAGAAAGTCCTTGCCTATACCTATTAGTTCCAGAGTATTTCCTACTCTTTCTTATACCAACTTTAGAGTTTGGGGTCTGATATTAAGATCCTTGATCCATTTTGAGTTAATATTGGTATAGGGTGATAAACATGGATCTAGTTTCAGTTTTCCCAGCAGTTTTTGTTGAAGAGGCTGTCTTTTCTCCATCGTATATTTTTAGCACCTTTGTCAAAGATAAGTTGGGTATAGTGTGGTTTCATATCCGGGTCCTCTATTCTGTTCTATTGGTATTCATGTCTCTTTTTGTGCCAGTACCATGCTGTTTTTATTGCTATTGCTTTGAAATATAGTTTGAAGTCAGGTATTGTGATACCTCCAGCATTGTTCTTTTTACTGAGTATTTCCTTGGCTATTCGTGGCCTCTTGTGTTTCCATATAAATTTAACAGTTGATTTTTCAATCTCTTTGATGAATGTCATTGGGATTTTGATGGGAATTGCATTAAACATGTAGATTGCTTTTGGGAGTATAGACATTTTTACTATGTTGACTCTACCAATCCATGAGCATGGGAGATCTCTCCACTTTCTATAGTCTTCCTCAATCTCTTTCTTCAGAAGTTTATAGTTTTCCTTATAGAGGTCATTCACATCCTTTGTTAAGTTTATTTCTAGGTATTTGATTTTTTTTGAGCTATTGTAAGTGGAATTGTTTTCATATATTCTTTTCAGTTTGTTCATTATTAGTGTATAGAAATGCTAATGATTTTTCTATATTGATTTTATATCCTGCTACCTTGCTTTAGCTGTTGATGGTGTCTAGGAGCTTTTGAGTAGAGTTTTTTGGGTCTTTAAGGTATAGGATCATATCATCTGCAAATAGGGATATTTTGACAGTTTCTTTACCTATTTGTATTCATTTTATTCCTTCTTCTTGCCTAATTGCTCTGGCTAGGAATTCCAGCACTATGTTGAATAGGAGTGGAGATAGTGGGCATCCTTGTCTCGTTCCTGATTTTAGAGGGAATGGTTTCAGTTTTTCACTGTTAAGTATAATGCTGGCTGTAGGTTTGTCATATGTAGCTTTTATAATGTTGAGGTACTTTCCTTCTATTCCTAGTTTTCTTAGACCTTTTATTATGAAATGGTGTTGGATCTTATCAAAGGCTTTTTCTGCATCTATTGAGATGATCAAGTGGTGTTTGTCTTTGCTTCTGTTAATTTGGTGTATTACATTTATTGATTTTCTTATGTTGAACCACCCCTGCATTCCTGGGATATATCTTCTTTAAATAATGGAAATAGTACAACTAATTTCTTTAATTGTGTATCTCTCCATAGATGTAGTAAGTGAATAGATACATTGTTTACAAACATAGGAAAGCATGGTATTTTAAACCAATTCCAAAAGGATTTGAATTCTCACTAATATTACTGTACTGTCATATATAATGTTTATGGTTTATAATAAACATTCCCTTTCATTAATGCAGAAGATCAGAATCTTATGTTTCATAGAAGTCTCTACCGTCCAGAGAACCTGACAAGCAGGAGAAAACTCAGGGAACTCTGGAGTTGAATCTCATGCTTTAGGAAAGTAGCAGTTGGAGGTGATCTTACAATGGTGGGAAATCACATCCTGTTATTCTCTACCAATTTCCTACCACCCTTTGCGTGCACACACACACACACACACACACACACACACACACCACTGCCAGCCTTTATTTTAGACCAGTCTTCTCCAACAGGAAGAAAAGAGCAAATCAAATCGAGTCACTGGTGCTAAAAGTGTCATGTATGGAAATAGAAATAATAAATTGCCTAGTTTTAAAAAAGTGAAAAGTTCAGCATACTGTTATAAGGTACCTTACTCATTTAGTCAGGAAGTCCTCTACCAGCAAAGTAATAGGAAATCTCTGCCATTCTCTTCTTCAATTTACTAGGGTACCCAGTACATTTTGAGTATATAGCCATGGTTTGCTGTTCCAGCATTCCTTCACAAATGAGAAATTACTCAGTATCAGACACAATTTCCTTTATTATCATGTGTTGGGTAATTACTGTGTAGCTGCAAAAGATCCAAAAGTCAACTCAAGAGGGGTTCACAGTCTTGTGTGTAAGGTGATAAAGTCTAGTGAAAATAAACATGATGTTATGAGTAGCGCATGCTTGAGAATGAAATGAACCCAGGGAAACAGTGTCTTCTTTAACATCATCAAGAAAATGAGGGAACACTGAGCATACAATGTTAGTAGAGAGGAGAACTTGCAAAATTTCCATCCAATCATGTTAGGTAGCAATTACCCTTGATGATAGGGATATGCTGTATCACTTTATTGATTTGCATGTGTTAAAACATTCTTGCATTGCTGGAATGAAACCAACTTGATCATGGTCTGTGGTCTTTTTAATGTGTTGGTGAATTTAGTTGGAAAGTATTTAATTACTAATTATTATGTCCCTGTTCATCAAGGAAAGTGACCTATAATTTTCCTTTATTTTCTGTCCTTATACAGTTTTGGTGTTAAGGTAATACTGGCTTCATAAAATAAGTTTAATAGTGTTCCTTCCCTTTCTATCTTATAAAAATGTTTGAGGGACATTGATTTGAATCTTCTTTAGAACCCAGTAGAAGTTAGCAGTGAATCCATGTTGTCTTGGGATTTTCTTCCTAAGGAGACTCTTCATTACTGCTTCAACTTCATTGCTTGTTGTAGATCTGTTTAAGTAGTTTATATTCACTTGACTTAATTTTTCAAGGTCATATTCTAAATTTGCCACTCTATTAGAATATAGGTTTTCAAATATTCCCTAATGATCATTTCAATTTCATTGGTATTTGTTATGAAATCTCCTTTATTATCTCTCACTTTATTCATGTGGAGCTTCCCTCTTATTTAGTTTGGCTCTGGGTTTGTCAATCATGTTTATTTTTTAAGAATTATTTGTTTCATTGATTCATTGTATTGTTCTTTTAGCATTCATTTCATTTATTTCCTTTTTGGTTTATATTTCTATCTCTTGCTTTGGGGGTTAGCCTGTTTTTGTTTTTCTTAGTGCTTGAGATACATTGTTAAGCTATTTATTTCAAATCTTATTTTTTAACATAGGCACTCATTGGTATTAACATTCCTCTTATCTCTATCTTCGCTTTGTCCCAATTTTTATTTGATTTTAGGAATTTTAAATTCCCCTTCTTATTTGTGCAGTGGCTCACTGATCATTCAAAATTGATTTGTTCATTTCCATGTGTTTGAGTATTTCCTATAGCTTCTTATATTATTGGTTTCTATTTTTATTCTATTGTGGTCTGATAAAATTCAGGAAGTTAATTCAATTTTCTGTCCTAACATAAGATCTTTTTTGGAGACAGTTCCATGGAATGCTTAAATAATATGTATTTCTCCTCTTTTAGGTGGAATATTTTCTGGATGTCTATTAAATCTATTTGATCTATCATGTCAATTAATTCTGAAGATTTCTTGTTGATTTTTCAGGGGTTATCTGTCTTCTGCTGAAAGTTGGGCATTATGGTAACATCTATTGCAATATTGGTATATATCTGTGCATTTAAGCAGTAGTTTATTCATAAAATCAGGTGCCTCAATTTTGGTGAGAACACGTTAACACTTTTTAATAGCCTCTTGATGAATTGTTCTCTTTTTCTATATAAAGTGACATTCTTTGTCTCTTTTGTCTAATTTTGTGTTGAAGTCTGCCTTGAGAGATAGGAGTATAGCTACTCCTGATTTCTTTGTCCCTGTGTTTGCTTGAAAAATCTCTTTTTATCCTTTCACTTTTAGTCAGATTTTGTGTTTGTCAGTGAGGTCCATTTCTGTAGATAACAAATGGTTGGGTCTTACTTTTTAATCCAAACACCAGTCTGTGTATTTTGATTGGAGAATTAAGATCATAAACATTGAAAGTTATATTTGAAAAGTATGTTGTTTTTCCTGCCATTTTATTGTTTTTGCATTGTTCGATTCTTTCCTACTCATACTTTGCTCACCTACTTGTCTGTTGATATTTGTCTTCCAACATATTAATGTTTACATTCATCTTCCTCTTCTTAGTATAGGATCTGTTCAAGTATCCTTTTTGGTGCTGCTTTAGAAGTCATGAAATGCCTTACTATTTGACTATCATTTAAGATTTTTATTTCACCTTCACTTCTGAAGGATATATTTGTTGGGTAGAGTAATCTAGGTTGTTTTACTGCTGACCTAGAGGTCTTTCATATTTTCTTTTTATGGTATCATACTTTTGTCTTTATCTACATCTGATTTTCCACATACATGTACAATGTCTTAAAGTCCTTACATTCTGTTTTACATTTTTTAAGT
The DNA here is from genome assembly GCF_047511655.1 of Castor canadensis. Classification (NCBI taxonomy): domain Eukaryota; kingdom Metazoa; phylum Chordata; class Mammalia; order Rodentia; family Castoridae; genus Castor; species Castor canadensis. The sequence continues at coordinate 66,062,668 of NC_133398.1, forward strand.
CCACTGGAGAGGCTTGCTGTTGAGGTTTTCATTTAACTCTAGAAATTTTCTTTTTATATGTGTTATTTTTGTTTTTGTTTTATTTAAGCTCTTTATTAGTATATGATAGGTATACAGAAGGTTTATTGTGACATTTCCATGTATATATATGTTGTACCCCAGTTTGGTTCATCCCATCCATTATTTCCATCCTGCCCCATTTCCCTTCTCAAAATGACTTCAACAGGTTTCAATGTTTCATTTTCATACAAATATAAAAAGTATATCAACCATATTTATTCTATTTTACCTTCTTCATTTCCCCTCCCCCTCCCTCTATTACACTTCTCTCAGCATGACCTATTTTACATTCTTGTCCTTCATTAAGTGTCTGTTCATTGTTCAGTGGGGGTTTGCCTTGAGATTTTATCTGCAAATACATTGTACTTTAAGCAGTCTAATCCCCTCTATTACTTTCCTTACCCTTTCCCCCTACTCAGTATTATTCAGCAGTTTTCAGTGCATTTCATTGTGTCTTCTTCCAATACAGATGAGGTATTTCAATGTTATTCACTCTCAGTCATTCTTTTCTTCTTTTACTCCTCCCCTAGTCTCCTCTCCATCCCACCTTTGGAAACATGTTCTGAGTATGTATGCATATACATATGATAATGCTTGTATTTGGATCTATCTTCCACATATGAGAGAAAACACATGATTTTTATCTTTCTGTACATGTCTTGCTTCATTTAACATAATGTTCTCCAGTTCCATCCATTTACCTGTGAATGACAAAATTTCATTCTTCTTTATGGCTGAATTATATTCCATTGTATACATATACAACATTTTCTTAAACCATGCAGCTGTTGTTGGGTATCTGGGCTGTTTCCATAGCTTGACTACTGTGAATAATACTGCAGTAAACATGGTGTCTTTATTGTATTTTGACTTAAATTCCTTCAGACACATGCCTAGGGGTGGTATTGCTGGATAATATGGTAGTTCTATTTTTAGTTTTTTTTATGAGTCTTTATATAGCTTTCCATAGTAGTTGTACTAATTTACATATCCACTAACAACATATAAGGTTCCTTTTCCTCAGCATCATCACCAACATTTGTTGTTGCTTGTGTTCTTGTTGATAGCCATTCTAACAGGAGTGAGGTGGAATCTTAGTGTGGTTTTGATTTGCATTTCCTTTATAGACAGGCATGTTGAAAATTTTTTCATGTGATTTTGGCCATTTTCACTTCTGCCTTTGAAATGTTTCTGTTTCTTCATTGGGTCATTTGCCCATTTCTTCATTGGGTCATTAAATTTTGGGGGTATTTAGGGTTTGTTGGTTTTTTTTTTTTTTGAGCTCCCTGTAAATTCTGGTTTTTATCCCTTGGCAGATGTATAGCTGGAAAAGTTTTTCTCCCATTCTTTGGGTTGCCTCTTCAGTCTGGTGGCCATTTCCCTTGCTGTGCAGAAGTTTTTTAGTTGCATATAGTCCCATTTGTCAATCCTTTCTCTTAATTGCTAAGCCTTTTGAATCATATTTAAGAAGTTATTGCCTATACCTACATGTTCCAATGTGTTCCTTCACTTTCTTGCAATAATTTCAAGGATTTATTAAAATCTTTGATCCACTTCAAATTAATATTTGTCCAGATGAAAGGCAGGAATATACTTTCAGTCTGCTGCATGCAGATATCCAGTTTTCCCAGCAACGTTTGCTGAAGAGGTTATCTTTGTTCAACCATCTGTTTTAGGTTCCTTTGTCAAAATTCAGGTGTCTGCAGCTACATGGGTTTTTATCTATGTCTTCTCTTGTGTTCCATTGACTTCTGTGTCTATTTCTATGCCAGTACAATGCCATTTTATTTTATAACTTATATAAACTTTTATTTCCAGAATTTAAAGTTGATTTTTTTTCAGGACTTCTCTTTATTTAACTCCCTTATTTCAACTTTGCCAGTTTCCTTATTTCATTCAACTGGTCATTTGTATTCCCTTGTAATTCTTTTATGTGTTTATGCATGCTCTCTTTTATTTCATTGATAATTCTTATCTTCATTGTTTTGAACTCAGTATTTCAGACTTCATGCTCTTCACTATTATTTAAATCCTTTATTGTGTGATTATCAATGGTTTGAGGTGTCAGGTTGCCTCAATGTTTCACATTTATTGTGTTTCTGCATTGAGATTTGCTCAGCTGAAGTCAAATCATTGGTTGAAGGTTTTAACTCAAAAGTTGAAATGACCCAAACTATGCATGCACATGTGAATAAAAGAATAATAAAATTAAAAAAATAAAAATTAAAAAAAATAAAAATAAGAGAGCATAAAAAAATAAAGTTATTCAGTTGCATTATTCTCAAGCATATATATATATATCGACTGGGCTGGCCTCATAGGATTAGGATCAGAGCCAGTTACAGGGGATTCTGCAGAGCTTCCTCTTTCCTACTCCTACCTTTTGTAATATGGGTGGTATGAGGGAGAGTAGCAGTTTGTCATCTTTCTGGCCAGGGTAAGACTTGCCTACCTGTGCTTAGCCCACTGGGCATTTGTTTCCTTTGCAGGGTGGCACAGTAGAGTGGCTTTGCCACCAATACACAGGACTGGAATGGTGTATGGACAGAGCAGGTAATTTCCTGCCTCTCTGGGTTGTTGAATATTCCACCCTAGTTTCTTATGTAGGACTAAAATTTCACAGACTTAAAAATATTTTCTCTACCTAGTAGCTATCTAGTCTTTTTCTGGTGTCCTTCCTGTCTTACAAACTTGTTTACCTTTCCTTCCAGCTCTGAACCTTGGGTTGTATTTCTGGTTCAGTGAGACACAGGAAGGTGGCACTTTCTGCAATCCACCATCTTCCCTAATTTTGGTTTTGTATGTTCACTTATAACCAATATTTCATGTCATTTTTATCCTTCTTATGAAAATGCTTTGCTAGTAGTAGCAGGTGTTTCCTGTTTTTAGGTTTTTCTCATCAGATCATATCATATCATAGGATAAATATTTTATTTCTTCCTTTGCAATTTTGATGCCTTTTTTTCCTCTCTTTTTCTTACATAATCACTCTCTGTAGTAGTTACAATATATGATGAATAGAAATATTTTTAAAGTGGACAGTTTTTGCTTTCTTCCTAATCTGAGGGGATAAGATTTCAGTACTACACACTGAGAGTCATGTGAGTTGCAGATTTTATAGACAAAATAAGTTAAATTTCCATTTAATAATTAATTTTGAGGGGTTTGTGGTGGTGGTGGTGGTGGTGGTGGTGGTACATGGTTGAACTCATAGCCCCTTGCTTGCTAGGAAACCACTCCAGTACCTGAGCCAGCTAACCCTTTTATGTTTGGTTTTTCTAGCAGTGGTTTCTCACATTAATGACTAATTCAGCCTGGAGAATGATTGTCCTATTTAGTTTTTCCACAAAACTGTAATGACAGGCATACACTTTTTATTGGTAGAAATAGTTTCTCCCTAAATTTTTCCTAGGTCTGGACTCAAACCACAGTCTTCCCAATCACCTCCTCCAAAGTAGAAAGGATTATATGAGTGAACCAGTGTTCTTAATTGAACATTTAATAATTTCTCATGAGAGTTCAGGCATACCACAGTATCATTTAAATTTGCTATTCAAAATAGGGAGCCTGGTACTTTTTTGTATATCACAACCAATATCCTTCCAACTACCTCCCATTTCAAACTTCCTTTGTGTGTACTGCTTTTACAAAAGTGCCACATCCAATCTCTATGGCTCCTGGGATTTAGAGACAAATTTACATAATTTAAAATTTTTAGATGATGCAAATTAATGTATGTCATGCTCAGAAACAATGCAGAGATATCCTCCCTAAGTTTTATGCAGTGACCCCAATAATAACACTTTGCCAACCTAAACTACAACATCACAACTAGGCTATTGACATGGATATAACCAAGACAGCATGTCACTTTAATACACAAGAATCCTCATAGGATTCAATCCACACTGTGTATTCTCCCTCACTCTATCTCCTTGGCAAAATGTATCTCCATTCCTAAAATTTTCTCATTTCACAATGTTTCATAGAGGTTATAGTATGTAACCTTGTAGTATTCATGTATAGCCTTCACACTAATATTTGCTGATCATCTCAAGTTGTTGTGTGTACCAGTACTTGGTTAATTTCTGTAGCATACTATTATTCCCTGATATGGGCATATCACCATTTGTTCAACCTCTTACAGGAATTTGGGGGTAACAAATAGAGAATAAAAAAAGGAAAATTCCAGTGTATCCTTCACAATTATCTGGACTCTCTTCCTACATATCAACACTGGTACTTATTGTTTTCTTTTGCTTTTTTGTTACTATTTTTTGCATAGTATCTTGTGGTTCTTTTTTTCCAGAGCTGTCACAGTCCACAATCCTCCTATCTATTTCTCCAGGTAGTGTGGCTTACAGGAGTCCACAACCACAATTAGATGGGGTCTCACTAATGTTTTTTTCCCAGGCTGGAGTTGAACAGCCATGCTCCCAATCACCATATTCAGAGTGGCTGGATTACAGTTGTGAGTCACTGTACAAGTCTACTGGTGCTTCTGGTTAATCCATAGTGCTCCTCCCAAAACAGCACACAAAACTGTGGTCAGTGATTCTCCAGTAATATAGCATATTTAATTCCCTTGCAAGGATTTTAGTTGTATGTATGTATGTGTGTGTATCTGTGTATGTGTCTGTGTGTGCATGTGTTGTAAGTGTTGATTGTACTGGAGGTTGAACTCAGGGCCTCACCTGTCTAAGGCCCTACACCTCTTTACCTACACTGTACCTACACCTCTGAGGTCCTTTTCCTTTAAATATATTTTTAAATATATTTTTCAGATATGGTCTAGTTCTAAATAATTAAAACATTATGTCTCTGGTGTCAGAAGCAGTCACCAACATTTTGAAAGTTCTCCCCTCAAGTCCAGTGTGCTGAAAAGTTGACAACCCACTACCTAGTCACTGCAAAGTTCCTGTTGCAATAACTTAATAGTATTTCAATGGCTTTTGTTGAGCATAAATCTCTTCAGAATTGATAACCTCACAGCCTTTTCATATTAAAACAATCCTTATCAGAAATACTAAGAAATTTAAATGCAACATCTTAAAGCTGCATTTGCCATCATTTCTAAATGCCTGATCAACTATGAGGTATTCAAATATCTGTCACAAAGGAAAAGACAAAGTGAGGAAGAGAGAAATACAAATAAAGGAATTGGTATTCCTTCTACCATTACCTGTATATCTACCTGTCTATATAATTAGAGTATCTGCTTTACACTGCTTGGTCTGCTGCCATGCACAGGTAAAGACCTGAGTGGGAGATGTGTAGTTAGGGACCTAAGGAAGGGGACAGACACTTTGAACAGAGTTCTCCTGCACCTAGGAAGAGAAACAAGCACTGAGTTGAGGGCCCTGCAGACTTGAATCAAGTGTCCTAGAGTCATTGAACATGGTGGGCCTGAGAGACTTGGATCTTCAGTGCCAGGACCCTGACAGACACAACTTAAAGGTGCAGTCCTATTAAAATAATGTCTACACAAGAATTTCCTACCACTGGGAAAGATCAATTCCTGTTCTTTTAAAAAAGTTTTCCAAAGTGTATATCTATATTTAAAAAATCAGAGAAATCTCAATAAATAACCAGATATTACAACCTAAACTCCTAGAAAAACAATAAGAAGTCAAACCTAAAATTAGTAGGCAGAAAAAAGTAATAAGGATTGGGTAGAAATCAATAAAATGGAGACTTTTCAAAAATGCAAAGAATCAATGAAACAGAAAGTTGGTTCTTTGAAAAAAAGAAAGTACTCTTGCTTTTTTCAGAATTTAAAGAAATGGTTTCAATATTTTACTATCAATTTTGATATTTACTATGTTTTTTAGTAGCTCATTGTAGATTACCTGTTATTCCTAGCTTATTAAGTAGTCTTTATTTTTAAATTATGAACATAAATTGAAATTTATTTAATTTTTTTCTTTTAATATGTTAGTATTATGACAGATTTTTCTAGTATTAATAATATCTTGGTTTCCTGAAATAAAGTCATCATGGTCTGTTAAAAATGATATAAAAATAAAATACAACAATTTTTTTCAAATAGAATTTTTTTTGTCCAAGAGAAAATATACATTGAAATCCACATTCAAAATTCTCCCACGATCAAAACTTCAAACTACATAGCATGATCACTTAGAAGGATGAAAGAACCATGCTTTGAAAAAATTCTAGTTCCTAAATGATAGATATTTAGTGTCCAATCTGGTTGCTTGCAAAGAACGTATTGGTAAGGCAAGGTGCAGATTTTGTTGGAAGTAAACTATAGCAAGGCTTGTGATTTTATGTTCACCTGGTCTAAACTGGGAAGGTCTATGGAACAATATTTTTGCCTTTTTGTGTAACTGGAGTAGTGGGAAATCAATATGAGTTATTGTTAATTTATACTGATAAAGACTATATCATTATTCTAAAATTAAAAGCAATTGATGTTAATGTACCATAAACAAAAAGAGATAATAATGTTTTTAGCAAAAAGAATTCACTATTGACACAAATTACAGACATGGGGAGACCTTTTCAGAAAAAAGAAAATGAAAACACAAGAAACAATTACTTATGATTTTAATAATCAGGATGAATGATATCAGTGAAGGTATAATCAATATTATAGATGAAGAATAAATAGTTAATCAGTGATGATTATCATTATGGTGAACAAATTAATTTCTTAACTTTTTCAACACAATTAAATTTACAACAAGCACTGGCAAGGAAACCAAGTGCAGAATCTACAATTCCCCTTTCTTTTGGATGTTGTATCTTCCTCAAGAACGACTGACTGTCAGAAAGTATGGCCTTCATCTCCTGGGGAGATTCAGGAATAAAATCCAGCAACTTATTTAAAGCTTCCACATCTCCAGGTCTGGAGGGTACCAGAACATCTGTTAGGATTAAAAAGCAGGAGGGAAAATATATTCATGCAAAAATATATTCACGTCAAGAACAGTCAGAAAAATTGTAAAGGTTCTCATACTGAAAAGTGAAAGCACTGACTGAATATAATGAATCCTCAAAATAGTCCAGGAAGTGGCTCTCTTACTGTGGTAATTGGTCAACTTCAACTCTCAAGGTTTCCTTGTTGTGCCCACCCTATTCCCCTGGCTATCAAGTGGGACAGGAACCAAGTGTATCTTTAGAGTGTCTGTTAGCTATCCAGGTATCATTTTCCCCTCTGGAAGGATGCCCTAGAGGTTCTTTCAATAACACAGTTCAAAAAGAAAAGTTGAGACAAGGAGGAATCTGCCACTGACCAGGACAGCTGAGAACAGGCAGCCAATGAGATCTGGAGCAGTGCCCCCAGGCTGGACTTTCAGACTCCACAGCAACTAAGACCCTCTAATACTCAGTGGAGAACCATAGGGGAGGAGAGGGGGCTCTCACCTGAGAGTGGCTTTTGTTGCAGTGCCCATTCATCCTGGATATTTGCATCTCTGTTTTTAGTGCACATCATTCCAATGCCATTGACAATTGGGTTGTTACACATGAATGCAGGCAGAGCTCTCAAAGAGTTTGCGGTTGTTTCACTGGCAATCTGCGTGAGCAGTAGCTAGACTCCTAGCAGGTAGGACAAGAGTAAATGTGACATCCTGGGCCTATTCTCTCCTACTCTAGACTGTTCAGCCTTTGTCTGGGTACTGCTGCTGCTCTTGCCTACAGAACTGAGTCTATCTGTCTACCCTGGATGTCGGAGTCTTCCCTCTTGGTTTGAACAGCCTTTTATATTCCATGAGCTATCACTCAGCTCTTGAACCAATGACCCTCAGCTCCACCCCTTACCCACCCTCCTCCATAAAATTTCCTTCTTCCACTCTTGCTCAAACTCACCCTTGTCCTCTCTCATTCCCTATCCACTCATCTTCACATTAATCTTTTCTTGTGTTAGAAAAGATTAATTGCCTTCCACCTTTTTCAGTCCTTTCTTTCTGGACATTTCTATGCTTACTAAAACATCTGTAGCCTTTCTGGTGTTTGTTTTCTAAACCCAAACCATGGGTTTGTCATTATGGGAAATATAACTAAAAAAAAAACCAAGTAAACCTGACTTATGAGGTCACTACAAGGCTTTGTCTCAGTTAGCTGTTACTGCATAAACTTTTGTTTTTTCTCTTATTTTCTTCATATTGGCTTTTAAATGCATTGCAAGATTAGAATTAGATTCTGCAGTGCCAGATAGATCCATACTCTATTGAGCTGGGTGGATTGATTTATCTTTCACAAATGATATAAAAGTGATGATTAATTCAATTCCCATGAAAACTATGAATATCTTAATGACATCTCTTTAGGCTCTTTTAATGAGCTCTAAATTCAAATGCACCAGCCTGTTGATTCTTGCAGGAGATTGGAATCTTGACCTTAAAGGGAACTCAAAGTTCACTGTTTACATCTGTCCTCCAGAGATCCTGAAAGGATGACCAAACAGAGGGGCTCCTAGTGTTTTTGGTAGGACTTGGAGATATAAAAATGGCAGGTCTGCTTACAGTGGTGAGGAGTCAGGTTGTATCACATTTGTGTCATTTCTTTCTTTCCTTTGATTCCTGTGTGTAATGAGCTAATTGGGTTTTTTTATCAGTTACATGAATAATTTAGCTTGAGATTGTTTTTTTGACAAACTGAAGAATATACCCAATAATGTGTGCATGTGTGCATATGTACAAGAAGAAACTAGTAAAATCTTGCAATCCAGAATGAAAATAGTGCAAATGCATACTCTTACAAAATAATTAACATTTGTCATCAATTTCCTGTATTCTCCATGTGTTTTGTGAGTGAGAAAAAAAGATTTATCATTTTCAAGTAGCAGGTTCTTTTGGCAATAGGTCCCATACAGAAATATCAAATTCCTTCCTGACCTTTTAATTGCAAATAAACCCAAAATTTATAAGCCTAATTTGTTTTGTCCGGATTCTAAGAAGATTGGCTTGTTCCTTCAAGGAACCTTGAACACCAGGTGTAAGTCATGGTGCTTTTGAACTAAACTAATAAATACCCTTAGATCCAAACAAAAGATATGATTTAACTTTGTACAAATTGGAGGAGGAGGACCTCGGCTTACTCATCAAATGCTGTTTAGCAGGTAAGTCTACCAATAATACATGACTAGAGATAGAGCATGTTTGGGTCAGTGCTTTTGGATGACCTCAGAATACAACATGACTATTGCCGTGGGAATTAACAGCCAGCTCTAGCCAAATTCTTCCTGTTCATAGTGTTAGTTTGGGGCTCTGAGTGTACTGACATGGAATCTATTGAGCACCATGAATCCTTATTGGTTTGACAATCTTGTCCTAAAACCTGAAGTTTCATTGTCTACCTTAAGGGCCATTAAAATGTCTTCAGAACAATTCTTTACATAGTCATACTAGGCAGACACGATGTTGCTTTATTAAAGTGAAGAAATTAGATATTTTGCACACCAGAAACTTTGCTTTCCAAATCAAACTTGCTACATAGAAAACAATTTGTAAGAACTGATTTTCTAGGTTACTTAAAAATGTTACATAGGTTTCTTAGAAGTGTAAAGATAACTCAAAAAGTAACTAAATTCATTTGTGCAGAACCATGCAAATTAAAACAATTGAGTGTCCAATCTGAATGTTGGCAAAGACCAACTGAAAAGCAACAAATAATCTCCTTTGACTTAACTAAGAGCACTTTATAGTTTGTGAATTTATATTCAAATGCTCTAACTTGACTAGGCTAATAAGGTATTTTGTAACCTTTATATGTATGTGATATTGGGCAATGGGTATAGTGAGTATTTATGTTGGTTAATGTGATAAAGACTTTAAGATCATTGTCAAATTAAGAAGATTAAAAATTGATGTAAGTTTACCCTAATTAATAAGATAAGAATACTTCTTTAGCAGAAAAGAATAATTTATTCATATTGTTCCTGAATAGATTTTATTTTACAGAACTCTTTATTCAGTATCATGTATCAAAAACAAGTGCTAATCAAACATATTAATTTCTGACTAATAATGTCAGAAAATACTTTAAGTCCCATAGGATGTAAGTAAATGACTATACAGAAGGGTTACTCATGCAGGATATGTGGACAGCTAATAAAACATAATTGTGTTTATCACACATTAGTTATTTAAAACCATTCCCACCTATATTAAATCTAACATAATGATTGGCAATTTAGTATGGCTTTTCAGAACTTAATATGCACAATTAAACTGACTACAATGAACTTTTTTTTTTTTTTTTTTTTTTTTTGTGAACTTTTTTTTTTTTTTTTTTTTTATTATTCATATGTGTATACAAGGCTTGGTTCATTTCTCCCCCCTGCCCCCACCCCCTCCCTTACCACCCACTCCACCCCTTCCTGCTGCCCCCCTCAATACCCAGCAGAAACTATTTTGCCCTTATCTCTAATTTTGTTGTAGAGAGAGTATAAGTAATAATAGGAAGGAACAAGGGGTTTTGCTGGTTGAGATAAGGATAGCTATACAGGGCATTGACTCACATTGATTTCCTGTGTGTGGGTGTTACCTTCTAGGTTAATTCCTTTTGATCTAACCTTTTCTCTAGTTCCTGGTCCCCTTTTCCTATTGGCCTCAGTTGCTTTAAGGTATCTGCTTTAGTTTCTCTGCGTTAAGGGCAACAAATGCTAGCTAGTTTTTTAGGTGTCTTACCTATCCTCACCCCTCCCTTGTGTGCTCTCGCTTTTATCATGTGCTCATAGTCCAATCCCCTTGTTGTGTTTGCCCTTGATCTAATGTCCACATATGAGGGAGAACATACGATTTTTGGTCTTTTGAGCCAGGCTAACCTCACTCAGAATGATGTTCTCCAATTCCATCCATTTACCAGCGAATGATAACATTTCGTTCTTCTTCATGGCTGCATAAAATTCCATTGTGTATAGATACCACATTTTCTTAATCCATTCGTCAGTGCTGGGACATCTTGGCTGTTTCCATAACTTGGCTATTGTGAATAGTGCCGCAATAAACATGGATGTGCAGGTGCCTCTGGAGTAACAGTCTTTTGGGTATATCCCCAAGAGTGGTATTGCTGGATCAAATGGTAGATCGATGTCCATCTTTTTAAGTAGCCTCCAAATTTTTTTCCAGAGTGGTTGTACTAGTCTACATTCCCACCAACAGTGTAAAAGGGTTCCTTTTTCCCCACATCCTCGCCAACACCTGTTGTTGGTGGTGTTGCTGATGATGGCTATTCTAACAGGGGTGAGGTGGAATCTTAGTGTGGTTTTAATTTGCATTTCCTTTATTGCTAGAGATGGTGAGCATTTTTTCATGTGTTTTCTGGCCATTTGAATTTCTTCTTTTGAGAAAGTTCTGTTTAGTTCACGTGCCCATTTCTTTATTGGTTCATTAGTTTTGGGAGAATTTAGTTTTTTAAGTTCCCTGTATATTCTGGTTATCAGTCCTTTGTCTGATGTATAATTGGCAAATATTTTCTCCCACTCTGTGGGTGTTCTCTTCAGTTTAGAGACCATTTCTTTTGATGAACAGAAGCTTTTTAGTTTTATGAGGTCCCATTTATCTATGCTCTCTCTTAGTTGCTGTGCTGCTGGGGTTTCATTGAGAAAGTTTTTACCTATACCTACTAACTCCAGAGTATTTCCTACTCTTTCTTGTATCAACTTAAGAGTTTGGGGTCTGATATTAAGATCCTTGATCCATTTTGAGTTAATCTTGGTATAGGGTGATATACATGGATCTAGTTTCAGTTTTTTGCAGACTGCTAACCAGTTTTCCCAGCAGTTTTTGTTGAAGAGGCTGCTATTTCTCCATCGTATATTTTTAGCTCCTTTGTCAAAGATAAGTTGCTCATAGTTGTGTGGCTTCATATCTGGATCCTCTATTCTGTTCCACTGGTCTTCATGTCTGTTTTTGTGCCAGTACCATGCTGTTTTTATTGTTATTGCTTTGTAATATAGTTTGAAGTCAGGTATTGTGATACCTCCTGCATTGTTCTTTTGACTGAGTATTGCCTTGGCTATTCGTGGCCTCTTGTGTTTCCATATAAATTTCACAGTAGATTTTTCAATCTCTTTAATGAATGTCATTGGAATTTTGATGGGAATTGCATTAAACATGTAGATTACTTTGGGGAGTATCGACATTTTTACTATGTTGATTCTACCAATCCATGAGCATGGGAGATCTCTCCACTTTCTATAGTCTTCCTCAATCTCTTTCTTCAGAAGTGTATAGTTTTCCTTGTAGAGGTCTTTCACATCTTTTGTTAGGTTTACACCTAGGTATTTGATTTTTTTTGAGGCTATTGTAAATGGAATTGTTTTCATACATTCTTTTTCAGTTTGCTCATTGTTAGTGTATAGAAATGCTAATGATTTTTCTATGTTGATTTTATATCCTGCTACTTTGCTATAGCTATTGATGATGTCTAGAAGCTTCTGAGTAGAGTTTTTTGGGTCTTTAAGGTATAGGATCATGTCGTCTGCAAATAGGGATATTTTGACAGTTTCTTTACCTATTTGTATTCCTTTTATTCCTTCTTCTTGCCTAATTGCTCTGGCTAGGAATTCCAGTACTATGTTGAATAGGAGTGGAGATAGTGGGCATCCTTGTCTGGTTCCTGATTTTAGAGGGAACGGTTTTAATTTTTCTCCATTAAGTATAATGCTGGCTGTAGGTTTGTCATATATAGCTTTTATAATGTTGAGGAACTTTCCTTCTATTCCTAGTTTTCTTAGAGCTTTTATCATGAAATGATGTTGGATCTTATCAAAGGCTTTTTCTGCGTCTATTGAGATGATCAAGTGGTTTTTGTCTTTGCTTCTGTTAATGTGGTTTATTACGTTTATTGATTTTCGTATGTTGAACCACCCCTGCATCCCTGGGATGAAGCCTACCTGGTCGTGGTGGATAATCTTTTTGATGTGTTGCTGAATTCGGTTTGCCATTATTTTGTTGAGGATTTTTGCATCAATGTTCATTAAGGAGATTGGCCTATAGTTCTCCTTTTTGGAGGTGTCTTTGCCTGGTTTTGGGATAAGTGTAATACTGGCTTCATAAAATGTGTTTGGCAGTTTTCCTTCCCTTTCTATTTCATGGAACAGTTTAAGGAGGGTTGGTATCAGTTCTTCTTTAAAGGTCTGATAGAATTCAGCAGAGAATCCATCAGGTCCTGGACTTTTCTTTTTGGGGAGACTCTTGATTGCTGCTTCAATTTCATTTTGTGTTATAGGTCTATTCAGGTGATTAATTTCCTCTTGGTTCAGTTTTGGATGATCATATGTATCTAGAAATCTGTCCATTTCTTTTAGATTTTCAAATTTATTTGAATATAGGTTCTCAAAGTAGTCTCTGATGATTTCCTGGATTTCCATGGTGTTTGTTGTTATCTCCCCTTTTGCATTCCTGATTCTACTAATTTGGGTTTTTTCTCTCCTCATTTTAGTCAGGTTTGCCAGGGGTCTATCGATCTTGTTTATTTTTTCAAAGAACCAACTTTTTGTTTCATTAATTCTTTGTATGGTTTTTTTGGTTTCTATTTCGTTGATTTCAGCTCTTATTTTTATTATTTCTCTCCTTCTATTTGTTTTGGGATTTGCTTGTTCTTGTTTTTCTAGGAGTTTGAGATGTATCATTAGGTCATTGATTTGGGATCTTTCAATCTTTTTAATATATGCACTCATGGCTATAAACTTTCCTCTCAAGACTGCCTTAGCTGTGTCCCATAGGTTCCGGTAGGTTGTGTTTTCATTTTCATTGACTTCTAGGAACTTTTTAATTTCCTCTTTTATTGCATCGATGATCCATTCTTCATTAAGTAATGAGTTATTTAGTTTCCAGCTGTTTGCATGTTTTTTGTCTTTACTTTTGTTGTTGAGTTCTACTTTTACTGCATTGTGGTCAGATAGTATGCACGGTATTATTTCTATTTTCTTATATTTGCTGAGGCTTGCTTTGTGCCCTAGGATATGATCTATTTTGGAGAAGGTTCCATGGGCTGCTGAGAAGAATGTATATTGTGTAGAGGTTGGATGAAATGTTCTGTAGACATCTACTAGGTCCACTTGATCTATTGCATATTTTAGATCTTGGATTTCTTTATTGAGTTTTTGTTTGGATGACCTATCTATTGATGATAATGGAGTGTTAAAGTCTCCCACAACCACTGTGTTGGCGTTTATATATGCTTTTAGGTCTTTTAGGGTATGTTTGATGAAATTGGGTGCGTTGACATTGGGTGCGTACAGATTGATGATTATTATTTCCTTTTGGTCTATTTCCCCTTTTATTAGTATGGAATGTCCTTCTTTGTCTCGTTTGATCAATGTAGGTTTGAAGTCTACTTTGTCAGAGATAAGTATTGCTACTCCTGCTTGTTTTCGGGGGCCATTAGCTTGGTAAATCTTCTTCCAGCCTTTCATCCTAAGCATATGCTTATTTCTGTCGGTGAGATGAGTCTCCTGTAAGCAACAAATTGTTGGATCTTCTTTTTTAATCCATTTTGTCAAACGGTGTCTTTTGATGGGTGAATTAAGTCCATTGACATTAAGTGTTAGTACTGATAGGTATGTGGTGATTCCTGCCATTTAGTTATCTTAGTTGTTTGAAGGTTTGATTGTGTGTACCTAACTTGATGTTACTCTCTACTGTCTTGCTTTTTCTTATCCTGTGGTTTGGTGCTGCCTGCCTTTTCATGGTTAAGTTGGGTGTCACTTTCTGTGTGCAGGATCCCTTGCAGAATCTTTTGTAATGGTGGCTTTGTGGTCACATATTGTTTTAGTTTCTGCTTATCATGGAAGACTTTTATTGCTCCATCTATTTTGAATGATAGCTTTACTGGGTAGAGTATCCTGGGGTTGAAGTTATTTTCATTCAGTGCCTGGAAGATCTCACCCCACACTCTTCTTGCTTTTAATGTTTCTGTTGAGAAGTCTGCTGTGATTTTGATGGGTTTACCTTTGTATGTTACTTGTTTTTTTCTCTCTTACAGCCTTCAATATTCTTTCCCTAGTTTCTGAACTTGTTGTTTTAATGATGATATGTCGTGGAGTAGTTCTATTTTGATCTGGTCTGTTTGGTGTCCTGGAGGCCTCTTGCATTTGTATGGGAATATCTTTCTCTAGATTTGGGAAATTTTCCGTTATTATTTTGTTGAATATATTACGCATTCCCTTCGCTTGCACAATTAAACTGACTACAATGAACTTTATATCTTATATTGAAAGTCACCTATCTGGGAAAGTTTAAAAATTCAAATTCAAATATGCTCAGTTCTGAGATTTTTTTTTAAGACATACAGCTTCAAACCTTTTAAGTGTTAATCAAACCTTTATCTATGATGGTATAACAGACAAGCTTCCCTTCTCCCTGGTTTGCTTGAATACTCTCTTTAGTCTCCTCCATGTCTTTTCAAATCAGAACACACCTTGGGATGCATTAAGAAAAACAAAATACAAAAACAAGTTCTCAATAGCATAGCCCACCAACCAACATTTTAACAATAAGGACAGTCATTAATACTAGGGATCTTCTTGTAACCCATTCTAGCATAGTGACAGGGTTCTCAGGGTACTGGTTCCCTTGATCTTTGGCAGTTGAACATGATTGATTGCCTTCTCACCACTTCACTGTTTCTTCTCAACTGGAGGTGTCTGACAACTAGATGGTGTGCTCAGAATCTGCAGGGCTAAATCTGGAGTCTAGGAAGGCATTGTACACACTCAAGGTCTTGTGATGATCTACCTCCTTTGTGCCTCCCCCGCTACCTACTTTTTTTTTTCTTGGTGCCAGGTGGCAATAGTACCAACTGTCTTCTGGCATCTCCTTCTCCCTCTCATTAGAGACTCAGTGAGACCTCTGCAACACAAGCAATTTACAAAGGAATAGCTTTATGTTTAGGCAGCAGGAAAGCAGAGTGCAGGTTCAGCACCTGTTGCTAGAAAGATCTCAAGTGGAGCTTCCAGGCCACAGTTCTGGTTGGTCAGTTCCATAAGGAAACCCATGGAGAGTGCAGAAAGTCAGTGTGGGAGCCACCATTGTGAGTGATACAGATTCTGGTAACTTGGCCCTCCTGGACTTTGGAGAGTCTCCTCTCAATTTCTATGCACATCAGCAAGTCCTCATAGAATCCCTGGAACATAACTTCACCTTTTAATCATCGTGCCATTTGGTGGAGCTTTTTCTAGGAGCTAACTCAGCAGCAGCAAGACCTCTGACAGATGGGTTAAGAACAGCCTGGGTGTAGTGAACCTGATCTCTCCATCTCTGAAAGACTCAACATTTCCCTTGGGACTTCAGCTCTTGCTGCCCTCTGAACACTTGTGTCTATCCTGGGCTTCAGGCTGTGTTCCTTGCCTGGTTCCACCAATCTTTTATATCCTTTGACCATCACTTAGATCTTAAGTGATCCTAAGGCACCTCTTTCTCCTCTGTCCAAAAGGAAATATTCGACACTTGATTCCAATCCTCCTCCTCCAAGTATCTCTCCACATTCCATGTTCTTCCACCTTCCAACATATTAAGCATTTTTGTTCATTTTTATTTAAAATGTCCATTTTGAAGGGGTTAAATGGACCAAAGTAAGGTCTACTCACAGAGGGACACATTGAGAAATCCCTTTGAACATTTACTTGAATATTAATAGCGAAAGTCAGAACTGTAAAATAGGCATAGTGTGGGAGGGCATACTTGTGGGAGGGGGGAGGGTGAATGAAGGAGATTAAGGTGAGGGTATATGGTTGATGGGTTTCATACACTTAGATGAAATAGAATAAAGTTACCTCTTGTGATCGCTTTAAGGGGATGGGAAAGGGGTTGAGGGGGAGAGACAGAGTGATCTAACCAATGTACAGTATGAGCCTATTTGGAATTGTCACAATGAATCCCCCCTGTACAATGAATATATCCTAATAAAAAATAAAATAAAATGTCCATTTTCTCACTTTTCTGTTACTTCCTAATTTTTATGGTATATAAATAAAATATTCCCTTCTAATTTCACCCTATTTTGTATTATCATATGTTAAAATCATAGCAAGGTCATGATGGAGAACATTGATACTGAGAAACAAAAATAAAACTGTCTTTAAAGCCGAGCACAGTACTTCAGTCCTATAATCACAGTACTTAGGAGTCTGAGGCAGGATTATTAGGACTTTAAGTCCAGGCTGGGCTACAAGACACCAACAAAGAATTGTCTCCTTCAAGACATGCTATAGTAGGCAGATTATTCTTCCCACGCTTTCCAGCATTTATGGATATATCTTCTTTAAATAATGGAAATATTATAACTAATTTCGTTAGTTGTATAGCTCCCCATAGCAGTGGCAAGTAGATAGAGCCATCGTTCACAAATATAAGAAAACATGATAATTTAAACCAATTCTTGTGAAAAGGATTCAAAGTTTTCCTAGCATCCCTGCAGAGTCATTAATAATGTGCCTGGGCTATAATAAACATTCCCTTTCATTATTGCAGAAGATTGGCATCTTATGCTTATACAGAAATCTGTTATATACCTCTGCCTTCCAGAGAATCTGACAAGCAGGAGAAACTCAGGGAACTGAGCATAAAATTTCATGCTGTAGAAAAGTAGCAAAGTAGCTTCTTACAGTAATAGAATGTCACATGTTGTTACTCTCTACCAATTTCTTACCTCCCTTTGCATCCTCTGGATGACTTATCAATTGTTAGTGGTCATGGGACTATTTTGATTTGTGATCTAATTCCTTATCTCTAAAGACAAGAGAATACACACACACACACACACACACACACAATATCTATTGTTAACTTTATGAGAGACCATTATATTTTGGATCAGCCTCTTGTACCAGGAGGATGAAAAGAAATCAGATAGAATCACTAGTACTAAGTGTCATGTATTGAAATGGAAATAAAAAATTGGCTAGTTTTAAAAAACAGGGAAAGATCAGCATATTGTTATAAAGGGCCTTATTTACTTACTCAGGAAGTCCCCCACCAACAAAGTAACTGGAAGTCTCTGTCTTTCCCTTCTTCTCCTCATCAGGGCACTCAGTGCATTTTGACTCTGTAGCCATGTTTTGCTATTCTAGCCTTCCTTTCCCTTCAAAAATGGGAACCATCTGGTTATCAGGTACAGTTTTCTTTTTTGCATGTCTTGAGTAGCTACTATACAACTGCAAATGATCCAACAGTCAACTTGGTGGGGGTGGGGGGTTGAATTTCACAGTCTTGTGTGGGAGGCTGATAAGTCAAGTGAAAATAAATGTGATGACTTACCACCTACTCTTTCACTTACTGTACCAACTGTACACAACCACCCCTCTACAGTTGCTGACACAAGCAATCTCCACTACAACTGAACTATACCCTAACACACACATACCTGTGTATGTATGTAGCCCTCATACCTCTGCCCCCCCTTTTAGTGCCACCTTTTCAAATTACCCTAGTATCTGTCATTATCCAAACAACCATTACCCACCCTAAGTACCACTCTTTATAGATATTATCACCAAGGGGTTCTTTCTATAATATGTAAACAATTGGTCTGGTATTGAATTTGTGAATTTGTTATTGCTGATTTACACTTCCAGGCCAGGGACAGAAATAAAACATCAACCTAGCTAATGACTAAGCCAATTGCAACACAGTAATTAAATCAAGGGTAAGAAAGTAGGCAATTAAAACCACCAACTAGCCAATCAATAACATAGGAACACAGCACAAAATAGAAGCATGGGGAAGAAAAAGAAGGCAAGGAAATTCTATCCCTCAAAAGACCAACAGTTAACAGAGGATTAGCAGGAAATGAACAAAATGAATACCCAGTTCCTGACCCCAATAGAGTGATGATAAATATGACCAATCAGCTCAGTGATGTCCACACACACAAAAAAAAAAAACCTCTCAAACAGGAAATCATGGATGAGCTCATTGAGATACTCATGGGGAAGCTATAAGAGATGGTTAAAAAGAATGTACAGCATGAACTCAAACAATATCAAGATACCATCAATAAAACACATGAGAAGACACAAACACAACTAAGTGAACTCAGAGAGGACTTCAACAAACTCCAAAGTGAAACAAAGGAGACTATAAAAAAGAGAGACATGAAATAAAGAAAACAGCACAAGATATGAAAGAGTTGAACAAAGATATGAAAAACCTCAGAAAAAAGAAATCCTGGAAATAAAAATTTCCTAAAATCAAGTAAAAAATACAGTGGAAATCCACTCCAGCAGACTAGAACAAGTGGAAGACAGAATCTCAGGGCATGAAGACAAAATAGATATTAAAGAAAAAAACAGAAGAACTCTTAGACAGAAGGTCAAGAGTTACAAAAGAAATATGCAAGAACTCAGCAACTCCATCAAAAGACCAAACTTATGAATCATGGGCATCAAAGAAGGAGAAGAAGTGCAAGCCAAAGAGATACATAATACATTTAACAAAATAATAGCACAAAATTTCCCAAATCTCGAGAAAGAGTTATCCATTCAGGTACAGGAAGCCTCCAGGATACAACTGACTTGACCAAAATAGAACATCTCTATGGCACACAACTAGCACAGAGAAAGAATACTGAATGCTGTAAGAGAGAAAAAAACAACATCTAAAGGTAAAACCATCAAAATAACAGCAGATTTCTCAACAGAAACCTTAAAAGCAAGAAGGGCATGGAGTGATGTATTTCGAGCACTGAAAGAAAACAATTTCAGCCATAAGATACTCTACCCAGCAAAACTATCATTCAAAATTGATGGAGGAATAAAAATCTTCCATGATAAACAGAAACTAAAACAGTATATGACCACCAAGCCACCACTACCGAAGATTTTATAAGGAATTCTACACACAGAACAAGAAAACAAACAAAACCATGAAAGGACAGGAAGTATTAAATCTCAGGAGAACAGACAAGTACTCAGAGAGTAGCATTGATTTGGCTGCACACACTCAAATCCTTAAACAACAAAAACAACTAAATGGCAGGAATCACCACATACCCATCAATATTAACACTGAATATTTTTTTTCTTGTATTATTCATATGTGCATACAAGGCTTGGGTCACTTCTCCCCCCTGCCCCCACCCCCTCCCTTAACACCCACTCCGCCCCCTCCCTCCCCCCACCCCCTCAATACCCAGCAGAAACTATTTTGCCCTTATTTCTAATTTTGTTGTAGAGAGAGTATAAACTATTATAGGAAGGAACAAGGGTTTTTGCTGGTTGAGATAAGGATAGCTATACAGGGCATTGACTCACATTGATTTCCTGTGCGTGGGTGTTACCTTCTAGGTTAATTCTTTTTGATCTAACCTTTTCTCTAGTTCCTGATCCCCTTTTCCTATTGGCCTCAGTTGCTTTTAAGGTATCTGCTTTAGTTTCTCCGCATTAAGGGCAACAAATGCTAGCTAATTTTTTAGGTGTCTTATCTATCCTCACCCCTCCCTTGTGTGCTCTCACTTTTATCATGTGCTCAAAGTCCAATCCCATTGTTGTGTTTGCCCTTGATCTAATGTCCACATATGAGGAAGAACATATGATTTTTGGTCTTTTGGGCCAGGCTAACCTCACTCAGAATGATGTTCTCCAATTCCATCCATTTACCAGCGAATGATAACATTTCGTTCTTCTTCATGGCTGCATAAAATTCCATTGTGTATAGATACCACATTTTCTTAATCCATTCGTCAGTGGTGGGGCATCTTGGCTGTTTCCATAACTTGGCTATTGTGAATAGTGCCGCAATAAACATGGGTGTGCAGGTGCCTCTGGAGTAACCTGTGTCACAGTCTTTTGGGTATATCCCCAAGAGTGGTATTGCTGGATCATATGATAGATCTATGTTTAGAATTTTAAGTAGCCTCCAAATTTTTTTCCAAAGTGGTTGTACTAGTTTACATTCCCACCAACAGTGTAAGAGGGTTCCTTTTTCCCTGCATCCTCGCCAACACCTGTTGTTGGTGGTGTTGCTGATGATGGCTATTCTAACAAGGGTGAGGTGGAATCTTAGCGTGGTTTTAATTTGCATTTCCTTTATTGCTAGAGATGGTGAGCATTTTTTCATGTTAACACTGAATATTAATGGCTGCAACTCCCTCATCAAAAGACACTATTTGGCAAACGGGATTAAAAAGGAAGACCGATAATCTGTTGTTTACAAGAGATCCATCTTACTGACAGAAATAAACAGTGGCTTAGGGTGAAAGGCTGGAAGAAAATTTACCAACCTAATGGCCTCTGAAAGCAGGCAGGAGTAGGAAAACTTATATCAGACAAAGTGGACTTTAAACTGAAATTAGTCAAAAGAAACAAAGAAGGTCACTTCATACTAATAAATGGAGCAATACATCAAGAGGAAATAACAGTTATCAACTTACATGCACCCAATGTCAGTGTACCCAACTTCATTAGACATACACTACTGCACTTAAAAACTCAGATAGACCCCAACACAGTGGTGGTGTGAGATGTCAATACTGCTCTACCACCAATAGATAGGTAAAAAAATCAGCAAAGAAATCCTAGAACTAAATGACATCATAGATATGGAACTTTCTCCAAAATAGACCATATCTTAAGGCATAAAGCAAGTTTCAACAAATACAAGAAAACTGAAATAACCCCTTGCATACTATCTGATCACAATGCAATAAAACTAGAACTCAACAAACAAAAGCAGCAGCAGAAAATATGCAAACAATTTGAGGCTGAACAACACAATTGCTCAACAATCAGTATGTCAAAGAAGAAACAAGGGAGGAAATAAAAAAGTTCCTGGAATTTAATGAAAATAAAAACACAACCTATCAGAACCTATGGTATACAACAAAGCAGTCTCAATAGAAAGTTTATAGCCATGAGTACATATATTAAAAGGACAGAATGATCTCAGATAAATACTACATCTAATGCCACATCTCAAACTCCTAGATAAACAAGAATGAGCTAAATCCAAAATAAGCAGGAGAGAAATAATAAAAATGACTGAAATCACAAAATACAGACCAAAAAAAAAAAAAAAAAAACCCCCAAAGAATCAACAAAACAAAAAGCTGGTCCTTTGAAAAAATAAACAAGATTAACAAATCCCTGGCAAATATGACTAAAATGAGAAGGGAAAAGACCCAAATTTGTAAAATCAGAAACAGAAAAGGGGAGATAACAATAAACACCAAGGAAATCCAGAGAATCATCACAGACTGCCTTGAGAACCTATATTCTAATAAGTTGGAAAATCTAGACAAAATGGACAAGTTTATAAAAACATATGACCATCCAAAATGCAACCAAGAAGATATTAACCACCTAAACAGATCTATAACATGGAATAAAATTGAAGCAGCAATAGAGTCTCCTAAAAAAGAAAAGTCCAGGACCTGACAGATTCTCTGCTGAATTCTACCAGAACTTTAAAGAACTAATACCAACACTCCTTAGGGAAGAGTGAAGAGGACTGGAAAAGATGAACCAACTGGGGTTGTAATACATATATGCATGGAAACAACACAAGGACACTCCCTGTGTAGCTATCTTTTATCTCAAACTAGCAAAAATGCCATGTTTCTCTTTTTATCTTTTATGGTTTTTTCTTCTACAAAATTACAGGAAAGGAGGGTGAAAGAGGTTCTGCTGGTGGGGGGTAGAGGGGACGAGGAGGGTTTGGCCCTGGCAGGAGGGGAGAGGTGGCAGGGAAAGGGATAGGATGAATATGCTGCAAATAATGTATACCCATGTATGTAAATGCAAAAATGATACCTACTGAAACTGTTCCAGAAATTGAGAGCAGGGATGAAAGAGAGCAGTGGAAGGGGTGAATTCAAATACAATATATTTGATACATTGTAAGACCCTTTGTAAATGCTACAATTTATCTCCACCCAGCACAACTATAAATAAAAGTAAAAAAAAAGTGATTATCAGTAAAGCATCACTGAGAATGAAATGAACTCAGAGAAATGGGTTCTTCTTTAATGCCATCAAGAAAATGAAAAAAACAAAGAGCAAGCAAAATGAGTAAAGAAGAAAGTTTGACAAATTTCCATTAGGTAGCAGTCTTAAGTATTGGAGATTTGCAAAGGGTCCTAAAATTCATGACTCTTCAAGGTCTTTGAAAGAAAAACTTTGCAATTAAACTTTCCGACTCTTAAAGCCTCTGTTGAAATCAAAATAGCCCACCATTTTCATGGGATGTCACAGATATTTCTGAGTTTCCCATCTACCCTAAGGTGTATCTCCATCAAATGATTCCTGGAACAAAACATCTTTTAAAAAGCAAAGACCCGAGTCTGTAATCTATACCCTAGGGACCAGGTTGACCCAATAATTTACATCTGTAAATCTATAGGCCTACCCTAGTCTTATAACCCAGCCTCATGGGTTGTTCATTGGAAGGAACTTAGGGCCCAAGCCCCTTCCATTTCAGTTAAAATTTGTGCCAGGGTAAAAATAATGTTGTTCTACTTTTCACTCTAGAGATAACCTGCTTTCAGTCCATTAAAAGTGTACTCAATGTCTTAACACAGTAATATCATTTTCTGCACCTTGCCTGAAATTTCTCTCTCAGGACCCAAACACTGAGGTAGATACAAGGGCTGGCTTTCTGGTAACAGTAGTAATGTTCACTGTACATCTTGAAATACATGGCCACAAATGATAGTGCAGATGTTGTACAGAAATGGCGTAGGGAAGAGCACTAGCACATGTGTATGGAACTGCCCATGACTCAGTAGGACAGGAGGGCAGGAAGTGTAAGAGGGATTGTCAAGTCTTTGTGTTAGTCATCTAGTTCGTTCTGGGAATGGAGTTCAGGTTGTATCCTTGGGTGCTGTGCAACCATTCATGATTGTTCGTGATTGTGATTTGTCTCTCATAAAGAACATTGGGAAGAGAATAAGGGCACTCTTAGGACTGTTACACTCCTATAATATACTGCACTGTCTGAAATGAATGCTTTGTTTTCCCACAGTGGTCTGTAGGTGGAGGAAACATGACAATATGTTATAAATTTTCCCGTTAATACTGATAGTTTTGAGCTGGAGGGGTCATTCTTCACTCATTCAGCAGTGATTTGGGTCTTTTTACTTCACAAGCATGGTTCTGAATCCAGACCATTCAGGAGTAAAAAGCAAGCAAACATGTGCTCCCATGAGGCTTCTATTGAGTTGCTTGAATGCTTTTATTTTCCATTGCCATATGCACCACACACATAATTCTGTTGTTATGATAAAAATAAGATGTGGTGAGTTAGTGTAGTATAGAAAGATTCACAGTGTTATATTGTGAGGGGAATAAATGGCAGAAGTGACTGAGAATGTGAGGAAAGTAACAGAAGAATGTGAGGGAGGAAAATAGCAGAAGTAACACTGTCTCAGATAAGAGAGAGAGGAAGGCATATTTAAAAGTAAATATCTAAAGAGACATGAGGAGCAAGCCTCTCACCTTCTGGATTGCACTATCTTAATCTCCTTGGATGTGCAGCTCACCTGGCTCTAGTGTGATCTCATTTTAACTAATTGCATCTACAATAACCCCAAATACATCATTATTGCATTCAGCAGTACAGTATTTGTAGTTTCAACTTATCTATGTAGGGACACAATTAAATCTGTAACAGTTCCTCAGGATTAAAAAAGTCAGGAGAGCATAGGGTGCCTGAACAACAACTAATTAACTCATTCATCTCCCAATATATGCATAAATGAGTGGGGAAAATGTCATTCTTTCAAGAACACACTGTAACAGACCTTTTTGGCATGTGTACCTTTGTAAAAATTTTCCAGTCAGGAAGTCAACTCCTCCACCTTTGTTCTTTTGTAAGATTATTTTGACCACTTGCAGCACAGCTCACATACCATATTAATATCAGAAAAGTTTTTTCTTAAAAACACTTTGAATAAAGCAACAGTTGGAAGTTGTTAGGGATAGCACTTATCTTAAAGGCCACTTTGGGCTGTACTCTCATCTTAATATTAAATCTGTCAATCTGCAAAATTCCATGGACATGGAGTAATGGTTTCACATAAATTTTGGTCTTCTGTTATCAGTTTGACCAATGTTTTTCTGGCCTCTCCTAAAATATAGTAAAAAAATTTAATTATTTTAAATTCTATTGAATAGGGAATTTTGCTCCTAATTTTGTTTTTGTTTTATAAGCATATATTCATTTCATGAATGAGTTTCATTGATATATCCACACAAACATATCATATACTTTGGTTTCATTAACCTCCTCTAATACTTTGTATCAGTCTCCCTCCCTACTATAGAGCACAATATTAGCAGGTTTCATTATTCTATTTTCATACATGTGTGTAATGTAATCCCTTCACGCTCACCTCCTTTCACCTTCCTGCTTCCCACTGGTTCCCACTCTCTAACAGTCCCCATTTTACATTCTTGTCATTCATATTTGAAGGTCTGGATGCTGAGTTTCAGATGCACATGTGATACCTGTATTTTCCTTCTAGGTTATTTATTTTATGGTGGTGATCTCTAGTTCCATCCACTTTCCTGCAAATGACATAATTTCACTCTTCATTATGGGTGAATAATACTCCATTGTACATATATACCATATTTGATAGGGACATGAAATTATGCCATACTTTGGCCATTTGAATAGGGCTTCTTTGAACAAGTATGCTGACTTATATTCTTTTGGCTACATGACCAGGAGTGCTATAGCAGGATCATATGGTAGTTATGTTTTTACTTTTTTGGGGAACCTCCATACTTATTTCCATACTGGCTATACTAATTTGTATTCCCCTCACCAATGTAAAATGACCTCTTTTCCCACATCCTCTCCCATATTTGTTGTTGTTTGTTTTCTTGAAGAAAACAATTCTGACTGGGGTGACATGGATTCTTCTGGTCATTTTAATTTGCATTTCTTTTATGGCTAAGAGTGTTGAACATTCCTTCATGTATTTATTAGATATTGTACTTTTTATTTGAGAACTGTCTGTTCTTTTGGCCATATTTTAATTGGATTTTATTTTCAGTGTTTGATTTTTGGAGCTCCTTATATATTCTGGATATTAATCTTTCATCCAATAATATCTGGCAAAATTTTCTTCCACTCCATAGACTGTCTCTTCATTCTGGTAATTTTTTCCTTTGATGTGTGCAAGCATTTTAACTTGATGCAGTCCCATTTGTCAATTCTTGCTCTTATTTCCTGTGATACTGGGGTACTATTCAGAAAAATATTTCCTATGCCTATATTTTCAAGGGTTTTCCCTAAGTTTTTGTTTACCTTAAAATCTTTGATCCATTTTGAATGAATTCTTTTCAGTCTTCTGCATGTGAATATTAAGTTTCCCAAGCCCCATTTATTGACAAGACTCTTTTGTTCTTAGGTTTTCAAAAATAAGGTGGCTATAGCCATGTGACATATTTCTCACACTTCTACTCTACTTTATTGATCTGTGTTTTTGTGTCAGTTCCATGATGTTTTTATAGCCATCTCTCATTAGTATTTGAGGTCAGGTATTCTGTTTCTTCTAGCATTTTTTTTTTTTTTCGCGCTCAGGATTACTTTTCGTGATTGGGGGTCTTTTGTGATTCCAAATTAATTTTAGGATTTTTCTATTTCTCTGAAAAATGACTTTGAAGGGATTTTGAAGGAGATTTCATTGAATCTGTAGATTGCTTTCAATAGTATAGCCACTTTCACAATATCAGTTCTGCAAAACCATCAGCATGGAAGTTCTCTCCATCTTCTAGTGTCTTCTCTAGTCACTTTCTTCAGGGTTCTATAGTATTTTTGCAGATGCCTTTGCCCTCCTCATTTAAACTTATGCCTAGTTATTAAATTTATTTTAGGCTATTGTGAATGGGAGTGTTTTATTGATTTCTTTGTTAGCCTACTCATTATCAGTGTACACAAAAGCTACTGGTTTTATATTGAGTTTGTATCCACCTAATTTGCCAAAAAGTGTACATAAAATCTAAGTTTTGGTGTGGAATCTTAAGCATCTTTTAGTATAGGATTATATAATCTACTAAAAGAGATAATTTGACTTCTTTCTTTCCTATTTGTATTCCTTTTATTTCTTCCTCTTGCCTTATCACTCTGGCTAAAATTCCAGCTCTATATTGAATAATACTGGAGAGAGTGGAGACCCTTGCCTTGTTCCTGACAAGGCAAGAAGAATCAGAGAAAATTCTTTCTGATTTTGCTCACTTAGGACTATGTTGGCTATAGGTTTATCATATATAGCCTTTATTATGATTATTATTTATTATCTATTCCTACTTTCTTCAGGATTTTTATCATGAAAGAATGTTAAATTTTTTCCAAGGCTGTTTCTGCATCTATTGAGATGATCATGTGATTTTTGGCCTTTGTTCTGTTTATGTGTTGTATCACTTTATTTTTTGCATGTGTTGAACCATCTTGCATTGCTGGAATGAACCCAACTTGGTCATGATGTATGGTCTTTTTAATGTGTTGGTGAATTGAGTTGGCAACTATTTTATTATGAAATATTGCATCCATGTCCATCAAGAAAAGTGACCTATAATTTTGTTTTTGTTTTGTCCTTATCCAGTTTTAATAGCAGGGTAATATTGTTCTTAAAGTGAGTAATGGTTTTATTCCATCTTTAAAGTCTAGTAAAATTCACTGTGAATTCATCTTGTTCGGGGCTTTGTTTTGCAGGAAGACTTCATGACAGCTTCAACTTCATTGCTTGTTGTAGATCTGTTTAAGTGCTTTATATTCTCTTATTCAATTTTGGGAGGTCACATGCATCTTGAAATGTACCCATTTATTCTAGATTTTTCAGTCTATTAGAAAGTAGGTTTTCAAGTATTCCCTAATGATCCTTTGAATTTCACTGATATTTGTTGTGAAATTTCCTTTGTTATCTCTTTAACGTTATTCATGTGGGGCTTTTCTCTTACTTAGTTTGGCTATGGGTTTATTAGTCTTACTTATTTTGCAAGAACTACTTATTTCATTGATTCACTGTATTGATTTTTTCTCCATTTCATCAGTTTCTTTCTTGATCTTCATTATTTCTGTCTATTGCTTTGAGGTTTGGCTTGTTTTAGTTTTTCTTAGCGCTTCAGTTACATTGATAGATTACTTATTTCAACTTTCTGTGATTTTTTTAATTGTAGGCACTCATAGGTATTAACATTTTTTTTACCACTGCCTTTGCTCTGCCCCAAGTTCTGGTAAGTTGTTTTCTTTTTTTAATTTTTATTAGTATGTGTTCACAGTATAGGGGGATTGTTTGTGCCAATTCCAAATAGTCTTACATTGTACATTGGTTACATTGCCCCCACCATTTCCCCCTACTCCTGCAACCCTCTCCCCACCCCACTTAAAGCAATTGCAAGAGGTTTCAGCACTCTACTTCATAAGTGTATTTGAAAACCATCAACCATATTCTCTCATCTTCATCTCCTCCATGCACCCCCCTCCTCTCACACATACCCCCATACCTATTTTAAAGTCCTGCCTTCCATTATTAATTCCAAAGTCAATGTTCAAAGGGATTTATTGATGCATTCCAGCTGTGACTATACTTTGCTTTTATCAGTTCAGCCCCTTCTGCTATTCTCCCTTAGCCTTTCTCTCCCATCCCCTATTATTCAACAGCTTTCCATACATATTATTATATCCTCTACCTGCTTAGATGTAATGCATTTCAATATTGTTGATTATCATTCTCTTTTCCTTTCTCTCCTCTCCCAAATGCCATAGACTAGTTCCACTATTACAGGCATGTTCTACAAATAAATGTGCATATGATCATGCTTGTTTTGTGTATACATTTATCTTTTCAATCTATCTTCTACATACAAGAAAAAAACATGTGGCCTTTGTCTTTCTGAGCCTGGCTTATGTCACTTAACATGATGTTCTCCAATTCCATCCATTTATCTTGAGACCACATAGTTTCAGTCTTCCTTATGGCTGAATAAAACCTCATTGTATTTTACATACCACATTTTCTTAATCCATTCATCAGTTGTAGGACATCTGTGTTGTTTCCATAGCTTGACTATTGTGATCAGTGCTGCAATAAACATTGGCATGCAAGTGTCTCTGCATAGGTGTGCAAGTGTCTCTATTGTATCCTAACTTATATTCCTTCAGCTATATGCCCAGGAGTTGTTTTCATTTTCATTTGATTCTAGGAATTTATTTATTCCCCTCCTTATTTGTTTGATATCTCACTGATGACTCAAAATTAGTTTATTCTCTATGTATTTGAGTATTTTCTATCTTTTCTCTTGTTACTGGTTTTTATTTTTATTCCATCGTAGTCTGATAAAATCCAGGAAGTTATTTCAATTTTCTTGTGATTTTTAACATTGCTTTATGTCCTAATATATCACCTTTCATGGAGAAAGCTTCACAAGCTGCTTAAAATAATGTGTGTTTCTCATCTTTTGAGTGGATTATTTTCTGCATATCTATTAAGTCCATTTGATCTATAGTGTCATTTAATTATGAAGTTACCTTGTTGATTTATTTTTCTGAATGAACTATTTGCAGGTAAAAATTGGGCATTATATTATAGTAACTCTTATTAGTATATTGGTCCTGTCTGTGCTTTTTGTCCACTAGTGATTTGTTTATGAAACTGGTTGCTCCCAATTTTGATGAGAATATATTTGCACTCATCATAGTACCCTGGTGCATTGTTTTCTTTATCTATGTCAAGTGACATTCTTTGTTTCTTCTGTCGAACTACCTCCTGTCTCAAAGTTCCTTTTGTGTGTTGATAGCAGAAAAGTGCCACATACAATCTCTCTGGATTTAGAGAAGAATTTAAGTAAATTTTAAATTTCATAATGATTCAGATACATGGCATGGACAGACAATGCGGAAATACCTTCTCTAGGATTTACCCAGTGTTCCCAATGGTTAGAGTCTGAATTGTCTTCTTCCCTTTTCATTCCTTTCTTTATGGACTACTGTTTTTATGGACAACTGTTTTTATGTTCACTGAAATATCTGCAAACTTTCTGGTGTTTGTTTTCTAATCTCAAACCATGGGGTCATCATTATGGGAAGTATAGTTGAATAAAATGTAAACCTGACCTGTAATCTCACTACCCCACTTTATTTCAGTTAGCTTTTGTTTCATAAACTTCTGTTTTCCATTTGACTTGCCTCATATTGATTCTCCAATGCATTGTAAGATTAGAATTAGATTCTTATACTGCCTTGGATATACTTCCTGTATTGTATTAGGTGGATTGATTTATTTTCTACAAATGTTTGAAAATAGAAAATAACTAATTCAATTCCCATGAAAATTTCCAATAATATATCTTTTGGTTATTATAATTTTGTGTAAAATTCAAATTTAGTCTCCCATTGATTCTTGCAGAACACTGGAATCTTGAGCTTAAAAGGAACTCAAAGTTCACTATTTATATCTTCCCTCCAGTGTTCCTGATAAGGATGACCAAAGGCAGGCATTTCTAGAATTGTTGGTAGGAGTTGGATGTACAGAGATGGCAGGTCTCCTTACAGTGGTGGCAAGTCAGACTCCATCACATTCTACTCACTTCTCTCTGTCCTTTCATTTATTTGGGCAATAAGCTGATTGGGTTGTTTTAGCAGTTACAGAAATAATTTAGTTTGAGATTGTATTCCTTAGAGACTAGAGTAAATACTCAGTAATTCATACATATACATGCAACCTTAAAAGAAAAAGCAGTAAAATCTTGAAATACAGAGAAGATAGTACTAATGCATATTCTTCCAAAATAATTATTACATTTATCATCAACTTCCTGTATTCTCCATGTGTTTTGTGAGTGAGAAAAATGTTTATCATTTTTAAATAACCCATTTGTTGGCAATGGGCCTATAGCTAACTATCAAATTCCACCTTGACCTTTTAAATACAAGTAAGTCCACAAATTTATAAGCCTCATTTGTTTTGATCAAAATCTAGGAAGATTATCTTGTTCCCTCAAGGAGCCTTGAATACCTGGTATATTCATGGTGTTTTTGAAATAAACTAATAAATACTCTTAGATACAAATAAAAGATATGATTTAACTTTGTGCAAATCAAAGTAGGACCTTGGCTTACTCATCAAACGCTGTCTAGCAGGTAAGTCTACCAATAATACATGACTAGAGATAGTGTATGTTTGGGTCAGTGCTTTTGAATGATCTCAGAATAGAACATGTCTACTGCTCTGGGGAATTAACATCCCACTTTAGTCAAATTCTTCTTGCTCATAGTGTTAGTTTGGGGCTCTGATTGTATTGACATGGAATCTATTGAGCACTGTGAACCCTTACTGGTTTCATAATCTTGTGCTAAATAAAACCTTAAGTTTCACTGTCTAGTGCAATGGCCATTAAAATGTCTTCAGAACAATTCTCTACATAGTTGACACTAGTTAGAGGTTAGATTGTTTTATTAAAGTGAATTTTTTAGATATTTTACAAATCAGGAACTTTGCTTACCAAGTCAAACTTGGTACATAGAAAACAATCCTTCAGGACTTATCTTGTATGTCTCTTGAAAAATATTACATGGTTCCCCAAGAAGCATGAAGAAAACAATTCTAAAATTAAGTGAGTTCATTTCTGCAGAACCAGCCACTTTAAACTGATTTAGTGTTCAACCTGAATGTTGGCAAAGACCACCTGAATAGCACCAAACAATCTCCTTTGACTTAACTAAGAACACTTCTCAGTTTGTAGATTTGGATTTAAATGCACTAAATTGACTAGACCAATAAAGTATTTTTCCACCTTTACATGTATTTGATGTTAGGTAATGGGTAAAGTGAGTATTTTTGTTGGCTACGGTGATGAAGATTTTAAAATCATTACTAAGAAGATTAAGAAGCAATTTATGTAATTATACCATTGATTACAATGAAAAGAAGATTTCTTCAGCAGAAAATAATTATTGGTTAATACTACCCTGGAAGCTTTTATTTTTCCACAAGTGTTTATTCATACAGTATTACATTTCAAAAATAAGTGCTAGTCAAACATTAAACTCTCATTTACATTGCAGAAAAATACCTTGAATATCATGGCTCAAGTCCCATAGAATGGAAGTAAACTTAATATGCACACTGATTACACAGAAAGGTCACTTATGTAGGTGAAAATTAACTAAAATCAGGACTTTTCTGTCAAAGGAGTTACTGTATAGTATAGCTATTATTGTGCAGATGTCAGCTTAACTTCCCCAAATTGTTGCCTATCTGCCTTGTGAGATGCCACTAAACATTGTAAATTCCTGTTTACAACAAAAGGTTGGTTTTTTTAGCTAAGCAAGTTCCTCTTATCACCAGGTGCTGCTTCAAAGCAAGGGCTATTCTTCTAAGCAAATTCTTATTATTGCCAGGTGCCCTAATCTTGAAGACTGCTTGCTTAAGACAACTGTGGCTCAAAGGAAATTTTGTTCTCCCTGCCCCAAGGTCCCTTGCCCCTCATGCCCTCTTTTCAAATTAGTCAATTGCAGAGATCGAAAACCTGAAATGCATTCAATCAGGGTGAGGGGCAGACCTGCTTTAAAGATGAAACCAGGGCAGATTTCCCACTCAGCGTGCTTGCTTACCGAACTCCTTGTCAGTAGCACACCCTTTTTTGAAGTAAAATTTTGCCTTGCTGAGTTGCTTTTAAGTTTGTGTCTTCATTCCTAAAGCAACAACCCTGTATCCTGAGTGTATTTCTAGCAATGTAGTGTGTGTTTGTGTGTGTATGTGTATATATAGCTTATAAATTGTACTCGTGTTTAATCACACATTGCCTATGTAAAACCATTGTCACCTATATTAAATCTAAAATAATGATTGGCAATTTACCTTGGCTCTTCATAATTTAACATGAACTATTTGACTGACTAGAATAACCTCTATCTCATTTTGAATGCCTATACCTACTTGCTAAAGTTTAAAAACTATTCTTGAATTAAAGAATGCTCAGTTCTGATATCCTTTTCTAAAAGTACAGCTTCAAAATCTTTTAATTGTTAATCAGTTCGTCATTTATGATGCTTGGAAGAACAAGCTTCCCTTTTCCCTGGTCTGCTTCAATACTTTCTTTAGTTTCTCCATGACTTTTCAAATCAGAGCTACACTCCTTGGGGTACATTTAGAAAAAGAAAGTACAGTTGAGCTACATGGCCTCACACCTGTAATCCTCACTACTCAAGAGGCAGACATCAAGAGGATCTTTGTGAAAGCCAACCTGGGCGTATAGTCACAAGACCCTAAATCAAAAATACACACCATAAATAAGAGCTAGTGGAGTGGCTCAAGTGGTAGAATGGCTGCCTCACAAACATGAAGCCGAGTTCAAACCCCAGTACAACCAAAAAAAAAAGTACACACAAGTTCTCCATAACATAGGCCAGCATTTTAACAATGTGGAAGGTCATTAATATTAAAATGTAAACATCTTCATGTCACCCATTCTAGGACCCTCACAGAGTTCTCAGGGGGCTAGTTCCCTTGATCTTTGGCCCACAAAGAAGATTGATTGCCTGCTCACCATCTCAGTTGGAGATGCCCTTTCCAGGTGTCTGGTCACCAAATGATAAGCTCAGACCCTGCAGGATTAAATCTGATGTTCAGGAGGTATTGTTCACATTCCAGAACTTGGGATGCTTTACCTCCTCTGTGGCTATCCTCTTCTACCCACTCTGTTTTTCTTGGTCACCGGTGGCAACAGCACCAACTGCCTGACTTCCTCCATCTCTCCCTATCTCTCCTAAAATTCTCAGTGAGTTCTATATTATACACGTAACTTACTAAGGAATAGCTCTAAGTGTAGGCACCAGACACAGCAGAGTGCAGGTTCAGCATCTGTTGCCAAAGAGGTCTCAGAACTTAATATCTAAAGTGGAACTGTCCAAGCCACATTTTGATTCATTAGTACTTTAAGGAAAACCATGGGAAATGCAGAAAATCACTGCATAGGAGCAATCACTGTGAGTGAACAAGTTTCTAGTACCTGGTCCTCCTGGATTTTGGAGGCTCTGCTCTCAGGTTCTATGCATGATATTACAATTGTAAGTGGCTTTCACTCTCACATAATGTCACTTTTCATCATCATTCTTTCATTTGGTGGAGCTTTCGCTGTGGCCAGATTGCTGGCAAATGGGCCAAGAACAGGCTGGGTGTCCTGAACCTGGCCTCTCTTGCTCTGGAGCTCTCAGACTTTCCCTTGGGACTTCTCTTGTTGCCCTCTGGACACTTGTGCCTATGTGTCTATGCTGGGTTTCAGGCTGTGTTCCCTGACTGATTCCACCAAGCTTTATATCATTTGGCCACCATTTAGATCTTAATTGTTCCTTGTCTACCTCTTTCTCCTCTGTTCTACAGTAAGTATTTGACCCTCAATTCTGATTCATCCTCCTCCAAGTATTTCTGTACATTCTATGTCCCTCTACCCTCCAATATATAAACTCTGCTCATATTAATTTAAAGTGTTCATTTTCTCACTTTTTTCCTTTCTTTTGTCTTATTGGTATATAAATAACATTTCTTTTTATTTTCCCCTATTTTGTATTATCATATGTTAAGATCATAGCAAGGTCATGATAGAAAATACAGATATTAAAAAAACAAAAATAAAGCTTCCTTTTAAAGATGAACACAATTGTTCATGCCTGTATCTCAGTACTCTGGAGGCTGAAGAAGGAAGTTTGGGAGTGAGAGGCCAGGATATGCTATAAGCCACCAGCAAAGTATATTCTCCTTCAAACCCTGCTATGTGAGCTTATTATTCTTCCAATGCCCTCCAGCATTTAGAGGTATATGTTTTTAAGTAATGGAACTATTATAATTTCATTATTTGTATGTCTCTCCACAGCAGTAGCAATTAGATTGAGACATAGTTCACAAATGTAGGAAAACATGATATTTAAACAAATTCCTGTGAAAAAGGATTTGAATTCTCACCAAAACCCCTTAGGGTCATATATAATGTTCACAGTATACAGTAAGCATTCCCTTTCATTATTGCAGAAGATTGGGATCATATGCTTACAGGGAAGTCTGTTACTTTTGTTCTTTTGCAAGATTATTTTGGTCAATTTGGGCATGGGACACATTCCATATTAATATCAGAAATGTTTTTCTTTAAAAATACATTTAATAAAGCAAAAGTTGGGATTTGTCAGGGATGTCATTTATCTTATAAACCACTTTGGGTTGTACTCATATCTTAATGCTTAGTTTCCCAATCTAGGAAACTCCACAAACATGGATCTAGGTTTTTCCAATAATATTGGTCTTCTTTTATATGTTTCACCAAACTATTTCTGGTTTCTGCTTAAGAATAGCCAAACATTTTTAATTTCTTTAAATTCCATTGAAAAAGGAATTTTGCTCTGAATTTTGTTTTTGCTTTCCTTTTTATTAACATATATGTGTTTTAGAAAGTGGCTCATTATGACATGTCTGTACAAGCATATAATGTACTTTGATCTCATTCATCCCCTCTATTACTTTATATCAGCCTCCTTCCTCACTATATAACACAATATTACCAGGTTTCATTATTCCATTTTCATATGTGTGCACCCCCTTTCATTCTCTCCTTTCACCTGTTTGCCACTGGTTCTCACTCTCTACAGTCCCCACTTTGCACTCTTGTCATTCATATTTTAAGGTCTAGTTTCTCTGTTTGAATATGGATGTATGACATCTGTATTTCTCATTCCAAGTTGTTCCATTTAAACTAATGGTCTCTATAGGAAATACTCTGGAGTTAGTAGGTATAGGTAAGAACTTTCTCAACGAAACCCCAGCAGCACAGCAACTAAGAGATAGCATAGATAAATGGGAACTCATAAAGCTAAAAAGCTTCTGTTCATCAAAAGAAATGGTCTCTAAACTGAAGAGAACACTCACAGAGTGGGAGAAAATATTTGACAACTATACATCAGACAAAGGACTGATAACCAGAATATATAGGGAACTTAAAAAACTAAATTCTCCCAAAACTAATGAACCAATAAAGAAATGGGCAAGTGAACTAAACAGAACTTTCTCAAAAGAAGAAATTCAAATGGCCAAAAAACACATGAAAAAATGCTCACCATCTCTAGCAATAAAGGAAATGCAAATTAAAACCATGCTAAGATTCCACCTCACCCCTGTTAGAATAGCCATCATCAGCAACACCAACAACAACAGGTGTTGGTGAGGATGCGAGGAAAAAGGAACCCTCTTACACTGTTGGTGGGAATGTAGACTAGTACAACCACTCTGGAAAAATATTTGGAGGCTACTTAAAAAGCTGGACATCGATCTACCATTTGATCCAGCAATACCACTCTTGGGGATATACCCAAAAGACTGTGACACAGGTTACTCCAGAGGCACCTGCACACCCATGTTTATTGCGGCACTATTCACAATAGCCAAGTTATGGAAACAGCCAAGATGCCCCACCACTGACGAATGGATTAAGAAAATGTGGTATCTATACACAATGGAATTTTATGCAGCCATGAAGAAGAACAAAATGTTATCATTCGCTGGTAAATGGATGGAATTGGAGAACATCATTCTGAGTGAGGTTAGCCTGGCCCAAAAGACCAAAAATCATATGTTCTCCCTCATATGTGGACATTAGATCAAGGGCAAACACAACAATGGGATTAGACTATGAGCACATGATAAAAGCGAGAGCACACAAGGGAGGGATGAGGATAGGTAAGACACCTAAAAAATTAGCTAGCATTTGTTGCCCTTAACACGGAGAAACTAAAGCAGATACCTTAAAAGCAACTGAGGCCAATAGGAAAAGGGGAACAGGTACTAGAGAAAAGGTTAGATCAAAAAGAATTAACCCAGAAGGTAACACCCACGCACAGAAAATCAATGTGAGTCAATGCCCTGTATAGCTATCCTTATCTCAACCAGCAAAAACCCTTGTCCCTTCCTGTTATTGCTTATACTCTCTCTACAACAAAATTAGAAATAAGGGCAAAATAGTTTCTGCTGGGTATTGAGGGGGTGGGGGGGAGAGGGAGGGGGCGGAGTGGGTGGTAAGGGAGGGGGTGGAGGCAGGGGGGAGAAATGAACCAAGCCTTGTATGCACATATGAATAATAAAAGAAAAAGGAAAAAAAAGTGATTTGCTAAAAAAATTTAAAAATTTTAAAAAATAAACTAATGGTCTCTAGTTCAATCCATTTTACTGCCAATGACATAATTTCATTTTTCTTTATGACTGAATAATACTCCACTGTACATATACACCACATTTTCTTTGTCCACCCAATCTTGATGGGCACCTGAGCTGATCCAATACTTTGGCCATTTGAATAGGATTGTTTTGAACATGTATGCTGATTTATATTCCTCTGGATACATGACCAAGAGTGATGTAGCAGAACCATTTGGCAGTTCTATTTTTAGTTTTTTTGAGGAACCATCTTACTTGTTTCCATAGTGGCTGAACTAATTCCTATCAGCAGTGTATAATGATCCCTTTTTCCCATATCCTTACTTGTATTTGTTGTTTGTTTTCTTGATGGAAACAATTGTGACTGGGGTGACATGGAATCTTCTTGTCTTTTTGGTTTGCATATCTTTTATGTTTATGGATGTTGAGAATTCCTTCATATATTTATTAGGTATTTGTACACCTTTGAAGCTGTCTGTTCATTTGCTCATTTATTAAGGAAGTTGTTTTTTTCAGTGCTTGATTCTTGGAACTCTTTATATATTCTGGATATTAATCTTTTATTCAATGAATAGCTGGCAAAATTTTCTCCTATTGTGTAGGCTATCACTTCATTCTTGTAATTGTTTCCTTTGGTGTGTGCAAGCTATTTAATTTCATGCGGTCCTATTTGTAAATTCTTGCTCTTATTTCCTGTGATGCTGGAATCCTATTCAGAAAAATATTTCCTATGTCTATATCATCAAGGGTTTTCCCATAGAAGTTTCACAGTTTCAGGTTTATGTTGATCTTTGATGTGTTTTGAATCAATTCTTTGCAGGGTAGTACATAGGGATCTAATTTCATCCTTCTGGATGTGGATATCCAGTTCCCCAAACCCCATTGACAAGACTATTTTTTGTTCTAAAATCTAGAATTCTAGCAAAATGTCAAGTCAGATGGCTGTAACTTCATCGTATTTAGGATGCTTCTACTCTATTTCATTGGTGTGTGTGTTTGTTTTTTTTGTCCGTTCCATGCTACTTTTTTTATTGTTATCTCTCATTAGTATTTGAGGTCAGCTATTCTGTTTCAACATTTCTCTTTTTGCTCGGGATTACTTTTGGGGTTGGGGGTCTTTCGTGATTCTAAATGAATTTTAGGATTGATTTTCTTATTCCTATCTGTAGATTGCTTTTGACAGTGTAGCCATTTTCACAATATTAGTTCTGCCAAACCATCAGCATGAGAGGTCTTTCCGTCCTCTAGTGTCATCCATCGTTCATTTCTTCAAGGTTTTATAGTTTTCATTATAGAGATGTTTACTCTCCTTACTTAAGTTTATGCCTACTTATGAAATTTATTTTAAGCTATTGTGAATGGGAAGGTTTTGTTGATTTCTTTATTAGCCTGTTCATTATTGGTGTTTAGGAAAACCACTGATTTTTATATTTTTGAGCTAGTATCCACCTGACTTGCCAAAAGTGTCCATAAAATCTAAGAGTTTTTGGTGGAGTCTTAAGGGTCCTTTAGAATAGGATCATATCATCTACTAATAGGCATAATTTGACTTCTTCCTTTCCTGTTTTCATTTCTTTTACTTCTCTATCTTGCCTTATGCTCTGGGGAGGATTTTCAGCTTTATATTGAATAATACTGGAGAAAGTAGAAACCCTTCTCTCATTCCCAACTCCACAGGAAATTCTGATTTTTCCCATTTAAAACTATGTTGGAATAGGTCTATCATATATAGCCTTTATTATGATGAGGTATATGTTGTTTCTTTGGAGGATTTATCATGAAAGAATGTTCAATTTTCCCCAAGGCATCTATTGAGATAATCATGTGATTTGAGGCATTTATTCTGTTTATGTGCTGTATTTCTTTATGGATTTGCAGGCATCAACCATCTTTGCATTGCTGAAATGAAACCAATTTAATCATAGTTTACAGTCTTTATAATATGTAATTCAGTTATAAAGTTGAATAACTCAGTTGGAAAGTATTATCTTGTAAATAACGTGCCTGAGTTTATCAAGAAAAGGGGCCCATAATTTTCTTTTATGTTCTGTTCTTATCCAGCTTTTTCAGAGTAAACAAAATTGGCTTCATAAAGTGAGTTTAGTTGAGTTCCTTCTCTTTCTATTTTATACAAAAGTCTGAGGAACATTGGTTTGAATTTAGCAGTGAATCCATCTGTTCCTGGGTTTTTCTTTGTAGAGACTCTTCACTATTGTTTCAACTTCACTGCTTTAGATTAAGTGGTTTATATTCTTTTCTCAAGTTTGGGAGGTCATATGCATCTAGAAATTTATCTATTTATTCTAGATTTGCCAGTCTATTAGAATGTTGGTTTTCAAATAGTCTCTAGTGATTCTTTGAATTTCATAGGTATTTGTTGTGAAATCTCTTTTGTTAACTCTAACTTTATTAATGTAGGGCTTTCTCTCATTTAATTTGGCTATGGGGTTATTAAGCTTATTTATTTTGCAAGAACTACTTATTTCATTGATTCATCAGATTACTGTTTTAATTTCCATGTCATTAATTTCTTTCCTGATTTCCATTATTTCTGCCTATTGCTTTGGGGTTGGCCTTGTTTTTATTTTTCTCAAAGCTTTATATACATTGTTAGGTTATTTCAAATTACAGTGATTTTTTTTAATGTAGGTACTCATAGGTACCTGCATTTCTCTTGTTATTCCCTTAGCTCTGTCCCAAATGGTGGTAAGTTGTTTCAATATTCATTTGATTCTAGGAATTTTTTTAATTCCCCTCCTTATTTGTTCAGTGGCTCAGTGTTTATTCAAAATTGAATATTTCATTCTTTCCTATAGTTTCTCTTGTTATTTGTTTCTGTTTTTATTCCTTTGGAGTCTGATAAAATTTAGGAAGTTAATTCAATTTCTTAGGAGTTTTTAACATTTAACATCAGAACTAAAGTCATGACATCTGACCTTTTTTGGAGGACGTTCCATAGACTGCTGAAAAGAAATATTTTCTGTATGTCTGCTAAATCCCGTTGAGCTATAGTGTCATTTAATTCTGAAGTTACCTTGTTGACTTTCTTTTCTGGGTTATCTATCTTCTGAAATAGGGCATTATAGTAACCCTATTTTTATATTAGTGTTTATCTCTGCTTTTATGTCCAGTAGTGTTTTTTTTTTTTCTATGAAATTGGTTGCCCCAATCTCGGTGAGAAATATGTTTACACTTGTTATAACCTCCTAGTGGATTGTTTTCTTTACCTTTATAAAGTGACTTTCTTTGCCTCTTCTAATTTTGGTTTGAAGTCTAAGTTGTGAAGTACAAGTATAGCTCCTCCAGCCTGCTTTGTTGCTGTGTTTGCTTGAAAATTCTTTTTCATTTCTTTTACTTTAAGTCAGTGTTTGTGTTTGCTTGAGGTTCATTTTTTATAGATAACAAATGGTCTTATCTTTTAGTCCAAACCTCTACTGTGTGTATTTTGATTTGACAATTGAGTCCATGAACATTGAGAGTTATTATTGAAAAGTATGCAGTAATTCCTGCCTTTTATTGTTTTTTCAGTGTTTGATACTTCCCTGCTCCTCTATTGCTTACCTACTTATGTTCATTTACTCTCCTGTCCCTCTATTACCCTCTCCTCAACATGACCAGTTTTACCTTTTTGTCCTTCATTGTTTACGTGTCAGTTCACTGTGCAGCAGGGTTTCCCCTTGATATTTTACCTGTAAGTATATTGTACTTTAATCAGTTTAATCTCTCTTACTCTTCCTTACTCTTTCTCCCTATCCTGTATTGCTCACCAGTTTTCAGTGCATTTCATTGAATTTTCTCCTACACAGATGTGATGTATTTCAATATTACTCAATTTCTATCATTCTTTTTTTGTTTTCCTCTTCCTTAATTTCCTCTAACCATCCTACTTTTGGGAACATGTTCAATGTAAATATATGTACACATGATAATGTTTTTGTTTGTATTTGGTTCTGTCTTCCACATATAAGAGAAAACATTCAACCTTTGTCTTTCTGAACCTGGCTTAGTTCATTTTACATGATGTTTCCAGTTCAATTCATTTACCTGAAAATGATAAAATTTCATTCTTCTTTTGGGTGGAAGAATATTCCATTGTATATAAATACTACACTTTCTTAATCCACTCATCAGTTGTAGGGCATCTGGGTTGTTTCCATAATTTGATGGTTTTGAATAATGCTGCACTAAACGTGGATGTGCAAGTATCTTTATTGTATCCTGATTTACATTCCTTTGGATATATCCCAAGGTGTGGTATTGCTGGATCATATGATAGCTCTATTTTTAGTTTTTTGAAGAGCTTTTTTTCTATAGTGGTTACACTTATTTAAATTCTCACCAACAGTGTATAAAGTTCCTTTTTCCCAGCTTCCTTGCCAACACTTGTTGATGTTTGTGTTCTTGATGATAGCCATTCTAAGAGCAGTGAGGTGGAATCTTAACAGGATTTTGATTTGCGTTTCTTTTATGGTCAGGGATGGTGAGCACATCTTCATGTGCTTTTTGGCCATTTGTATTTCTTTCTTGTAATTATATCTATTCAGTTCATTTGCTCATTTCTTCATTAGGTCATTGATTTTTGGGGTGTTCAGTTTTTTGAGCTCACTATAAGTTCTGGTTATTAATCCCTTGTCAGATATGTACCTGGCAAAGTTTTTCTCCCATTCTTCCAGTTGCCTCTTCAGTCTGGTGACCATTTCGTTTACTGTGCAGAAGCTTTGTAGTTTCATGTAGTTCCATTTGTTAGTTCTTTCTCTTAATTGCTGAGCTATTAGAGTCCTATTTAGGAAGTCATTGCCTAAACCTATATATTTCAATGTATTCCTTCTCTTTCCTGCAGTAGTCTCAAAGTTTCAAGCCTTATATTAATGCCTTTGATCCACTTTGAACTGATATTTGTACAGGATGAAAGGCAGGGATGTGGTTTCAGTTGATGCTGTGCCGATACCAAGTTTTCCCAGCACCACGTGTTGAAGAGCCTGTCTTTTCTTCATCATAGTTTTTGACATCTTTGAGAAAATTCAGGTGGCTGTAGCTGTGTGGATTTGTCTGTGTATTCTATTCTGTTCCATTGGTTTTTGTATCTGTTTTTGTGCCAGTACCATGCTGGTTTTTTCCTTTGGTTGTTTGGTTTGGGGGGGTTCTTTTTTTTTTTTTTTTTTTTTGCTAAATTATAGAAATTTTCATTTCCAAAATTTCAAATTGATTTTATTTCAGTATTTCTAGGTTTTTATTTACTTTTCTTTCTAAGCTTGCATTCAGCTGGTTATTTGCATTCAGCTGGTTATTTGTATTCCCCTAGAATTCATTTAGATTTTTATATGAGGTCTCTTTAATATTGTTGATCATTCTTATCATCATTGTTTTTGAGCGCAGTATTTCAGGTTTCAGTCTCTTCACTATCACTTAAATACTTTATTGTATGATCTTGAGTGTCTGAGATGTCATGTTGCCTCACTTTTCACATTTCACAATGTTTCTGCATTGCAATGTGTTCGTTTGAAATTATGTTATTGATTGGAGGTTTTAATCACCTTAATTGATTCGGTTGAATTATTGTCAAGAAGTTATATATATGTATATATAATGGTCTGGCCTATAGGATTAGGGTTAGAGCCAGTAATAGGGGATTCTGCAGGGCTTCTTTGTTCCTGCATCTGCCTTTTGAAATTTGGGGGATGTGAGGGAGAGAAGCAGGTAGCATTTGTCTGGCCAGGGTAAGATTTGCTGGCCATTAGTATACTTAGCCCACTGGCCATTTGTTTTCTTTTCAGGCTGGCACCTACATGTGACTTTGCCACCAAAAGGCAGAGCTGGAATGGTCTAGGGACAGAGCAGATCAGTTCTTGCTTCTGTGGGTTGTTCTGAGCTCTGCTCTTGCAAAGTTTCTATTTCG
Organism: Castor canadensis; assembly: GCF_047511655.1. Lineage (NCBI taxonomy): Eukaryota > Metazoa > Chordata > Mammalia > Rodentia > Castoridae > Castor > Castor canadensis. The sequence goes on from NC_133398.1 coordinate 66,105,731, forward strand.
TTCCTCATATAGATAAAAAATTTCATGTATTTTTTAAATTCTTCAGTACCTACTAGCTGTCCAGTCTTTTACTGGTGTCCTCCCTTGTCATACCAACTGCCCACCTTTCCTTGTAGTCACGTACTTCAGGTTTTATTTCTGTTTTGTGAGACATAGGAATGTGGTTTCTGCAATCCACCAGCTTTCCCTAATTTTGATTTTTGATGTTCATTGGCAACTAATATTTGCATGTCACTTTTATCCTCCTTATGAAAATGCTTTGCTAGTCAAAGCAGTTGTTTCTAATTCTTCAGTTTTTCTCATATCATATAATAATTTGTAGGAGAATACGTATTTTATTTCTTCCTTTCCAATTTTGATGCCTTTTCTCCCCTCTCTGTTTCTTATGTAATCACTCTGCATAGTAGTTACAATACTATGATAAATATAAATGATCTTATAGTGAACTTTTTGCTTTCTTTTTAATCTGAGGGGATAATATTTTAGTCCTAACCCACTGAGAGTCATGTGAACTTGAATTATACATGCAAAATGAATTAATTTCCTATTTAAGATTTTCTTTTTTGTGGTCATGGGGTGGTGGTGCTAGGGGTCGAACTCAGGTCCTTGTGCTTGCTAGGCAGGTGTTCTACCACTTGAAGCACACAGCCTTTTTGTCTTTGGTTATTTTAGAGTAGGGTCTCACATTAATGTCCATGTCAGCGTGGACCTGGATTCTCCTATTTATACTTCCTAGAAATGACAGCTATGCATCACTACACCTAACTTTTTATTGGTAGAGATTGCGTCTCCCCATCCTTTCCCCTGGGGCTGGACTCAAACCGCAGTTCTCCTGATCTCCTCCTCCTGAGTTGCAAGAATTGCAAGTTATAGTCACCATTCCAGGATAGACACTTAATAGTTTCTCACGACTGTTTCAGGAATAATACAGTAGAATTTTAATTATTCAGAAGAGGGACTCTGCTGCTTTTTTTGCATACCACAACCAATATCTTTATAACTACCTCCTCACTCCTTTGTGTGTGTTGCGAGTAGAAAAATGCCACATTCAATCTCTGTGACTCCCAGGATTTAGAGAATTATTTATGCATGGTTTTAAATGTCGTGATTATACAGATTAACACGTGGCAAGGTCAGAAACAATGCAGAGTCATCCTCTCAATTTTATCCAGTGAATTCAATAGTAACGCCTTGGAAAATTAAATTACAACATCACAACTGGGACATTGACATGGATATAATCAAGACAGGATACCACTCCAATACAGGAAAATCCTCACAGGACTTTGTTCTCACCCTGCGTCTTCCCTCACTCAATCTCCCTGGAAAAAAGTATTTCCATTTCTAAAATTTTGTCATCCTAAGAATGTTTCATACAGATTATAGTATATAACATTGTAGCATTCATGTATATCCCTCAGTCTAATATTTGCTGATTCTCTCAAGCTGCTGTGTGTACCAGTACTTGACTGTTTTCTATAGCTTACTATTATTCCATGGTATGGATATATAAGAGTTTGTTTAACCACTTATAAGAATTTTGGAAAAAATGCACATATTTGAAAAGGAAAATACCAATGGGTACATCACAATTACCCAGACTCTCTTCCCCCATAGAATGACTGGACCTTCTTGGGTTTTTTTCTTTTCTATTGATAGATTGCTTTTTTGATTGATTGATTGATTGATTGATTATTTTTCAAGTACTGTCTTGTGTTTTCTCCCCAGGGCTGGTCACAAACCACAATCCTCCTACCTATTCCTCTAGGTAGTGTGTATTAAAGGTGTGCACCACCACAATTGGAAGGGATCTCACTAATTTTTTTTCCTGGCCTGGCTTTGAAGTGCCATGCTCCCTATCTCTGTAACCAGAGTTGCTGGGATTATGTATGTGAACCACTGCATCAGGGCAGTGGTTCTTCTGAATAGTCTATGGACCCCTCAGAAAAAGGACACAAATTATGGCCAGATCATCTCCAGTAATACAGTACAGCACTTTTGATTGTCCTGCAAGGAATTTTTAGTGTGAGTGTGTGTGAGGGTGTGTGTGTGTGTGTGTGTGTGTGTGTGTGTGTGTGTGTGTGGTGGTACTGAAGGTTGAACTGAGGGCCTCACCTGTCTGAGGTGAGGTGCATTCTCCCTCTTGAGCCACATGCCCCAGATCCTTTTCCTTTTAGTATATTTTTTAGATAGGGCCTATTGCTAAATAATTAAAACATGATGTCTCTATTGTCAGAGGCAGTCATCAAGTCATCAATATATTGAAAGATTTCCCTTTATGTCCAGAATGCTGAAAAATTGACAAACCTTATGTCCTCCTAGTTACTGCCCAAAGATCCTGTTGCAATACTTTAGCAGTATCTCAATTGCTTTTGTTGACTATACATGTCTTTATTATTAATGTTATACCTTCTTCATATAATCCAACAGTAATCAGAAATTCAAAGAAAATATTCTAAAATCTGTTCTTTTCATTTGTAAATGCCCTATCAGTTAAGAGGTTCAAATGTCTGTCACAAGGGAAAAGGCAAATGGATGAAGAGAAAGATACAAATAAATAGAATTAATTTCCTTCTACATCTACCTCTGTCTCCACTTGTCTATATAATTCAGGTATCTACCTTGTACTGCCCAGTACTGCTGCCATGCAGAGATAAAGACCTGAGGTGGAAATGTGTAGTTAGTGTCTTAGACAGACCCTTTGGACAAAGTTCTCCTGTACCCAGGAATAAAGACAAGCACTGAGTTGAGGGCTCTGGTCCTATTAAAATAATGTTTACAAAAGAATTTCCCACACAGTAGAAGAGGTAAATTCCTGTGCCTTTTAAATATTTTTCTAAATAAGATGTTTTTTGCCCAACGGAAAATGTGCTTAGAAATCCATGTCTCTTTCATACAGAAACATTCTCCCAAGACCAAAACATCAAATTACTTAGTGTAGTCACTAATAAGCATGAAAAAACTATATTTTGAAAAACATGCAAGTTCCTTGGAGCATTAAAATCAAAATGACAGATATTTAGTGTCCAGTCCAATTTTTTAAAAGAACATGTTGATAAGACAAGGTGTGCCCATTTTGACTGAAGTAGAATATAGCAAGGCTTGTGGTTTTATGTATAAATGGTCTAAACTGAGAAGGTCTTTGGAACAATATTGTTCTCTTTTTTGTGGAACTAGAGCAGTGGGATAAAAATATGTCATTGTTTCTTTATTATAATAAAGACCATATTTTTTTCTAAAGTTATTAAAATTAAAAGCAATTGATGTTAATGTCCCACTAACAGAAAGGACAAAGATGTCTTTAACAAAGAGAATTAATTGCTTATACAAATTACACACATGGGGAAACTTACTTTTTTGGGAAAAGGAAAACAAAAACATAAGGAAAAATTTCTTATGCTTTTAATAATCAGGTGACTGACATGTACATCAGTGAAGAAAAAATCAATTTTACAGATGAAGAATAAATAATTAGTTAGCAGTTTTATTGCAAGCTAATTTCTTAACTTTTTCAACACATTTAAATTTACAACAAGTTTTGGCAAGAAAATCAAGTATATTAACTACAGCGTTCCTTTCTTTAGAATATTGTATTTTCTTCAAGAATGACTGACTGTCAGAAAGAGTTGCCTTCATCTCCTGGGGATATTCAGGAATGAAATCCAATAAGATATTTAAAGCTTCCACATCTGTGGGACTGGAGGGTACCAGGACATCTGTCAGGTTTGAAAGACAGGAAAGGAGTAGGTGTGAACATATATTCATGTCAAAGAAAATCAGACTAACTATAATGATTTTCATTTTGAAAAGTAAAAGCAGTGACTCAATATAATGAATCCTCACAGTAGTCCTGGAAGTGGCCCTCCTGCTGTGGTCATTGGGTCAGCTTCACTTCCCTCCAGGTTTCCCTGTTGTACCCACCCTATTCCCCTGGCTGTCAATTGGCAAGGGCACCAAGTGTGTCTTTGGAGTGTCTGTTAGCTATTCAGGCATCTTCCCCCTTCTGGAGGGATTCCATCGGAAATCCTTTTAATGACACAATTCACAAAGGAAAGTTTAAACCTGGAGGAATCTGCCATTAACCATGAGAATGGAGAACAGGTAGCCAATGAGATGTGGAACAGGGACCCAGCCTGGAATTTCAGTTTCCTCAGCAGGTGACAGCCTGCAATGCTCAGTGTAGAACCAGAGGGGAGGAGTGGGGGCTCTCACCTGACAGTGTCCTTTGTTGCAGTGCCATTCCATCTTTGAAATTTTCACCTTTCTTCACCCTGCAGTAATTTTTAATGCCATTAACAATTGTGTTCTTACACACAAAGGTAGGCGGAGTTTTCAACGTGTCTGCAATAGTCTCACTAGGGATTTGGCTCAGCAGTAGCCAGGCTCCTAGCAGATGGGAAAGAAACCAAAGTAACATCCTGGGCCTGTTCTCTTCTGCTCTGGGCCTGTAAGCCTGTCTCTGGAGACTGCTACTGGTCTTGCCTACAGACCTGAGTCGGTGTGTCTACCCTGGTCTTCTGCTGCTTCCCAATTTGGTTCAGTCTTTTATATTCCATGAGCTATCACTCAGCTCTTGAGCCAATGGTCCCAGCTCCACCCCTTCACCACTCTCATCCACAAAACTTCCTTCTACAGCTCTTCTTTGAACTTACCCTTGTCCTCTCCCATTCCCTTTCCACTTTATCCTCACATTAACTTTCCTTCTTTTCTTATGTTAGAATCTGTATTGCCTTCTTCCTTTTTCATTCCTTTCTCCCTGGACAACTAGTTGTTTTCTAATCTCAAACCATGGGATTGTCATTATGGGAAGTATAGTTGAAAAAACAAATGTAAACCTGACCTTTAAGCTCCTATCAGACTTTGTTTCAGTTAGCTCTTGCTTCTTAAATTTGTGCTTTCCCTGATGCTCCTCCTATTGATTATCCAAGGCACTGCAAAATTAGAATTGGATTCCTACAGTACCTGGTATACCCTTCCTCTATTGTGTTGGGTGGATTGACTTAGCTCTCAAAAATGATAGTAAACTAATGATGATTAATTCAATTCCTATGAAAATCCCACTAACAGCTCTTTAGACTGTTGATAACATCTAAAATCCAAATTCACTCTGCCAATCATTTTGAGCTTATGGGGTACTCTAAGTTCACTATTTTTATTTTTCCTGCAGAGACCTCACAAGAATGATCAATGGCAGGGATTCCTAGGGTTGTTGATAGTAGTTGGAAGAACAGAGATGGCAGGCCTCTTGTCATTGGTAGGGAGTCAGGTTGTATCACATTCTACCCATTTCTTTCTTTTGGGCAATTATGTGGTTTGTTTTTAAATCAGTTACATGCATAATTTAGTTTGAGGTTGTAGTGTTTAGAGACTGGAGAACATACCCACTAATGCATACACACATAATGTAAAAGGAAAAATCAGTGAAATCTTCCAATAGAAAGAGAAGATAGTGCTAATGCTTTATTCTTCCATAATAATTAATACATTTATCATCAACTTCTTATACTCTCCATGTGTTTTATAAGTGAGAAAAAGGTTTATTAGTTTTAAATAACCCATATTTTTGGCAATGGGCCCCCTAGATAGCTATCAAATTCTACCCTGACCTTTTAAATGCAAATAGGTTCACGTATTTATAAACTTTGTTTATTTTGTTCAAGATCTAGTGGTTAGCTTGTTCCCTCAAGGAACCTTGAGGACTTGGTGCAAGTAATAAATACTCTTAGATGTAAATAAAAGATATGATTTAATTTTGTGCAAATTGGAGAAGGACCTTGGCTTGACTCATTGAATGCTGGTCAGCAGATAAGTCTAGCAATAATATATAGCTAGAAAGATTATTGTTGGTCAGTGCTTTTGGCTGATCTCAAATGGAACATGTCTATTGACATACAGAATTAACATCCAGCTTTAGCCACAGTAGTTTGGGGATCTGAGTATATTGACATGGAATCCACAGAACACTGTGAACACTTACAGGTTTGACGATCTGGTGCTAAAACCTCAAGTTTCATGGCTTCAGATTAAAGGCCATTAAAATGTCTTTTGAACAATTCCCCATACAGTGGTAATAGCAGAGATGTTGTTACTTTTTAAAAATGAAGATGTTAGATATTTTGCCCACCAGGAACTTTGCTTGCCAAGTTGAACTTGGTACATAGAAAACAATCTGTCAGAACTTACCTAGTAAGGTCACTTTAAAATGACCTTACATGGATCTCTTAGAAGCATGAAAAAAATTTTTTTAATTATTTGGGTTCATTTGTATGGAACCATCTAAGTTAAACTGACTTAGTGTCCAATCTGAATGTTGGCAAAGACAAACTGAGTAGCACCAAACAAGCTCCTTTGACTCAACTAAGAACACTTTACAGTTTGTGAATTTATGTTCAAATGATCTAAATTGACTAGGCCAATAAAGATGTTAAACAGTGGATACAGTGAGTGCTTATGTTGGCTAATGAGATGAAGACTTTAAAATTATTTCTAAGTTAAGAAGAATAAAAGCAATTTATGCAATTAAACCATTAATTAAAAAGATAAGAAGACTTCATTAATAGAAAGGAATTAATTATTGTCTCATACTATTTCTGGGAAGACTTTATTCTTATATAACTATTTATTCTTATAAATAATTCTTATTATGTTTCAGAAAAAAGTTGTAGTCCAACATGTAAACTTTGACAATCAATGTAGGAAAATACCTTGAAGATCATGCTTTAAGTACCATAGGATGGAAGTAAATGTACTGTAGACAGTGACTATGCAGAGAGCTCACTAATGTAGGATACGCATATAGCTTATCACATGTAGTTCTATTTATTGCACATTGTGTGTGTAAAACCATTGCCAATTGTATTTTTTTTTATTTATTAGCATATAACATTTGTACAGGGAGATATATTGGAATATTTACCTATGTGCTTACAATATATCTTAGTTAGATTTGCCCCCTCCATCATTGTCCCTTCCCCTCCATCCCTTATTAAAACAATTTCAGCAGGTTTCATTCTTCTATTTTCATAATATGAATACAAAATACACCCACCATATTCACCTTTATTCACCCTTTCCTTATGCCCTCCCACCTCCCACTAGTAATAACCCCCAGAAAAGACCTGTTTTACCCTCCTGCCCTTCATTTTTTTTAAGTATAAATTGATATTCCAAGGGGTTCATCTTGGTACTCCAGGCCTGTATGTATTGAGCTTTATCAAATTAACCTCCATTGCCAGCTATATTAAACCTAAAATTATTATTGGCAATTTACTTGACTCTTCAGAACTTAGCATAAACTATTACACTGACTAGAATAGCCTCTATCTCATTTTGAAAGCCACAAGTGTCTAACAAAGTCTAAAAACTATCCTCAAATTAAAGTATTCTCAGTTATGAGATCTATCTTTTCTAATACAGCTTCAAAACCATTTTTATAGAAATGTACCATTTTATTACAAAGAGTTTCACAAAAATGAATATAGTATCTCTCAAAAAAGGAAACTAGACTACCAAATTCCACCTGCAGAATTGGGGGAAGACAGGGCAGTGTGAATTTCTTGGCTCACCTGAGGCAATGGGAAAACATGAGAACAGAATCAATCTGAACATAGCTAATGGTATGTTAGGAGCCACTTGGCATTTCAAGATTTTATCTTATGGCTACTGTAGCCTTCTACCCAGACCTGTACCCTTTATGGTTCAGAACTAAGACTTAGGAAGAGATGGGGGCACAGCACTTACTGAAAGAGACCATAGTTGAGCAGCAAATTGTGAATCACACAGATTTGGTGAGGCTTCCTCAGGAGGCCATGTCCATAATAGTAATCAATGTCATCATCACAGTAGTAACAGACTTTCCTCCTGGTGTCCTAAGTATGTGCTATCTTGCTTGCCTCATGGTCCTCCTGTCAGTCTGTCTATCCATCCCTCAAAACTACTTAAGTATAAATCAAAACTTCATCTATGATAGTCAGAAGGACAAACTTTCTTCTTCCTGGTCTGCTTTAATACTCTATTTAGTAATCTATATCAATTTTCAAATCAGAGATACCTTTTTTGGGGTCCTTTAAGAAAACTAAGATACAAAAAGAAGTTCTCCACAGTATAGGCCACAGAGCAGCATTTTAACAATGGAGTTAGTCATTAATATTAATGACCTTCCCATCACCTATTCCAGGACCCTGACAGATATGTCAAGGGGCTAGCTCCATGTCTTTGGGACGTGAGGAGCAGGCATGCTCATCACCTCACTGTTTCTTCTCAATTGGAGATGCCCTTTCCATGTGTCTGGTAATCAGATGGTGTGCTCAGACCCTGCAGGATTAAGTCTGAAGTCCAGGAAAGCATTGTTCACTCTCTGGACCTTGGAATACTTTAACTCTTCTGTGGCTCATCCTTCTATCCACTCTATTTCCTGGTGCCAAGTGACAATGTCACCTACTGCATGTCTTCCTCTATCTCTCCCTCCTTTGCCTGAGATCTCACAGTGAAATCTATGTAATACAAGCAATTTACACAGGAATAGTTCTAAGTGTAGGCACCAGGCAAGGACAGTATAGGCTCAGCACCTGTTGCCAAAGAGGTCTCAAGTGGAGCTGTCCAGGCTACAGTTTTAATTGATCAATACAATAAGGAAATCCATGGAAAGTACAGAAAATGACTGCATGGGAGCCATCACTGTGAGTGACTCAGATTCCAGTACCTGGTGCTCCTGGATTTTGGAGACTCTGCTCTCATTGTCTATGCACAATATTAGCATAACCAATGGCATTCACTGTCACATAACTTCACCTTTTCATCCTTCTTCCATTTGGTAGAGCTTTCTCTGGGGAGCTGACTCAGCAGCAGCCAGACCTCTGGCAAGTGGGCCAAGAATAGTCTGGAAGCCCTGGACCTGGTTTCTCTTGCTCTGGAAAACTCAATCTTTCCCTTGAGACTTCTGCTCTTGTTGCCCTCTGGACAAGTGGGTCTATGTATCTATTATGAATGAACTTTGGGCTACTTTTCCTGCGTGATTTTACCAAGCTTTTGTATCCTTTTCCCACAACTTAGATCTTAAGTGATCCTAGCCATCTCTTCCTCCTCTTTCTGTTCTACAGGAAACATTTGACACTCAATTCTAGTCATTTCTCCTCCAAGTATCTCTCCATATTCCATGTCCATTCACCTTCCAACACGTTCAGCTCTTTGCTCATTTTACTTTGCTACTAATTTTGTTTTTGCCTTATTTTTACTAACATATATTCGTTTCATGAAGGGGTTTCATTGTGATATGTCTGTACAAGCATATAATGTACTTATCTCTTTTACCTCCTCTATTACTTTACACTAGCCTGCCTCCTCATGAGATAACACAATGTTAGCAGGTTTTATTACTCTATTTATATATATGTGTGTGTATAATGTACTTTAATCATGCTCATCCCCTTTCACCCTCTGCTTTTACCATCCTGCTTCCCACTGGTTCCCACTCTTTAATAGACCCCATTTTGTACTCTTCTCATTCATATTTTAAGGTCTAGTTTCTCTGTTTGAGGGTATACATGTGATAGCCACATTTCTCATTGTAGGTTATTTCATTCAAAGTGATAATCTCACCCTTTCTATGTGGTCACAGTGAGCCAGCACCTGGGCTTGGGATTTGGCCACAGCCAAATCTGCTGCCACCCACCACCTCCCAACTATGTACCCTCTACAAAGTGAGCAAGCTTCTGGTTGTCATGAGAATGTGTAAGCAGGATCTAAGCGCCCTGCTCACTGAAGAGATGTACTTCCTGAGGAAGTGGGTGGAGAGCATGGGTGGTAAAGTATCACCTGCTAGTCCTAAAGCTAAATCAGAAGAAAATGGCAGGGAAGAGAAAACAGATAGTGAGAAAATGGAGGAAAACATAAAGACAGATGAGCTATCAAGTGAGGAAAGTGATCTAGAAATGGACAATGAAGGTGTAACTGAACCAGACACTGATACGCCCCAAGAAGTGGGAGATGAAAATGTAGAGATAACAGAGGAGGTGATGGATCAAGCAAATGAAAAGAAAGGGGCTGCCATTGAAGTCCTAAACGATGGGAAATTACAGAAAGCCATTGATTTGTTCACAGATGCCATCAAGCTAATCCTTGCTAGGCCATTGTCTATGCCAAGAAAGCCAGTGTCCTCACCAAATTACAGAAGCCAAATGCTGCCATTCACGACTGTGATAGAACCATTGAAATAAACCCAGATTCACTTCAGCCTTATAAGTGGCAAGGGAAAGCACACAGAAGTTATGATGGCCTTCAGGATGTGGCCTAGAACCCAGCAAATATATCAAATATCAGAGCAACCTGAAGGTTATGAATCTCATTAGTAAATCACTGGCTGAATTTGGAAGTCAAGCATACTACTCATCTGACAAAATCATTGCTGAAGGAAAAGCAACCTAGGTCACTTAATGGATGCCAATAATACAAACCGTGTACCTCTGGCCTCACTGGGAGAGCTGGGGTGCTTTGAAGTTAACCACTTCCCCTCTGCACCAAAGGCAGCTGACGCATTGTACAGCAGTGTGCCATTAGGGTATTCATTCAGATCATGCTTTTCTACTAAGAATTACAAACTTTAAATACTTTTTAAACCTTGAAAGTATTTCAAACAAATTGAAAGGGTATTAATTCCTCCATGTTATTTGCTAATCATTTTGGGTTTTTTTCTTTGAAGTATCAGGCAAGGAAGATTTATTGCTCTAGTGTGAGTGAAATAAAGGTTTATTAGTGGGAAGCAAATAAAAGTCATTTAAGTAGGTTAAGTTTTGAGTTGAATATATGGTTAGTTAGGCATTTTTGTCTTTTAAAATCCCTTTTTCTTTTTTTTAAGTTCAGTAAAACTGTTGGGACCACCAGTATTTCAATATGACCTGGGTAGAGAGTGGAAGTAATTGGCAGGGCAGTGACAGTCTTACCATGTTTTATATCTTGTGCCCTTGTGTGGGTTGCATTTAAATCTTATACTGTGTTGAAGGGATAATTTTTTTATTGTTGTTACGTTGCAGTGGAGTTGGATTACTTTGTTCATGTCTAGTATATCAAATAAATGTTTCATACCATTGAAAAAGTGATAATCTCTACTTTCATCTGTTTTCCTGCAAATTACATAATTTCATTCTTTTTTATGGATGAATATTTTTTTATGTACTTTGGCCATTTGAATAGGGCTGATTTAAACATTTATGCTGACATTCCTTTGGATACATGACCAGGAGTGATCTAGCTTTTAGTTTTTTGAGAAACCTCCATGTTCATTTCAATACTAGTTACCCTAATTTACATTCCAATCAACAGTGTATACTGATCCCTTTTCCCCACATCCTCGCCTATATTTGTTGTTGTTTGTTTTTTTGATGATAGTAATTCTGACTGGGGTGACATGGAATCTTCTTGTCATTTTGATTTGCATTTCTTTTATGGCTAAGGGTGTTGAAAGTCCCTTCATATATTTATTAGCCATGTGTACTTCTTTGAGAACTGTCTGTTCATTCACACATGTATTAAGTGGATCATTTGTCTTTTCAGTGGTTTTTGGAGCTCTTTATATATTCTGGATCATAATCTTTTATCCAGTGAATAGCTGGCAAAATTTTCTTCCATTGTGTAGGTTGTCTCTTCATTCTTATAATTGTTTCCTTTGATATGTACAAGCTATTTAATTTGATGCAGTCCCATTTGTCCATTCTTGATCTTATTTCCTGTGCTACTGGGGTCCTATTCAGAAAACTATTTCTGCTGCCTTTATCTTCAAAGGTTTTCCCTAAGTTTTCCTATAGACGTTTCAAAGTGTCAGGTTTACATTGAGATCAGTGCTGTATTTTGTATTAATTCTTTGCATGGTGAGACACAGCATAATTTCAGTCATCCATGTGGCTATCCATTTCCCTGAACTCCATTTGTTGACAACATTGAGTTGTTTCAAAATGTAGGATTCTGGCAAATGTCAAAAATCAGGTGGCTTATTTCTTACACTTCTACTTCATTGGTGTGTGTTTTTTGTTTCGTGTCCGTTCCATGCTATTTTTGTTGCCACTAGCATCCAGCTTCCTAGACAATCATTTTTATGTTCATTGAAACATCTGCAACCTCTCTGGTCTTTGTCTTCTAATCTCAAACCATGGGATTGCTGTCATTATGGGAAAAACACTTGAAAAAAGCAAATGTAAACCTGACCTGTAACTCACTGCCAGACTTTGTCTCAGTTAAGTCTTGCTGCATAAACTTCTGTTTTTTCACAGGTTCTCCTCATACTGATTCTCCAAGGCATTGCAAGATTAGAATTAGATTCTTACAGTGCCTGGTATATCCCCCCTCTATTGTATTGGGTTGATTGATTTATTTTTCACAAATGATTGGAAACTGAAGACGATTAATTCAATTCCCATGATTCCTTATAACATCTCTTAAACTCTTTTAATTTAGTCTAAATTTCAAATGTACTCTCCCATTCATTCTTGCAGGAGATTGGAATCTTGAGCTTAAAGGGAACTCAAAGTGGACTATTTACATCTGTTCTCCAGAGATGGTGACAAGCATGACTAAATGTAGGGGTTCTTAGAGTTGTTGATAGGACTTGGAAGAGCACCGATGGCAGACCTCCTTATACTGGTAGTGAGTCAGGCTCTATCACATTCTTCTCTAGGCCAATCAGCTAATTCCTTTGGGCTAGATGATTGTTTTTTTCCTTTTATCAGTTATGCAAATAGTTTAGTTTGAAATTGCATTTTCTAGAGACTGGAAAATACACTCAATAATGCTCTCACACATGTACAAACTAAAAGAAAAAAGTGCAATCTAGAAAGAATATAATACGAATGCATATTCTTTCAGAATAACATACATTTAACATCAATTTCCTGTATTCACCATGTCTTTTATGTCTGAAAAAACATTTGTCATTTTCTTGGCAATGGGCCTCACAGATAACTATCAAATTCCACCCTGACATTTTAAATGCAAATATGTTCACTTAATTATGAGCCTCATTTGTTTTGTTCAGAATCTAGAAAGACTAGCTTGTTCCCTCAGGAATCTTGAAGACCTGCTATAAGTCATGGTGCTTTTGAAATAAACTAATAAATACCCATAGATCCAAATAAAAGATATGATTTATTTTGTGCACATTGCAGAAGGACCTTGTCTTCACTCATTAAATGCTGATCAGCAGGTAATGTCTACCAATAATACATGACTAGTTTATATGGTTGATTCAGTGCTTTTGAGGACCTCAGAATGGAACATGTCTACTGACCTGGGGAATTAACACCTGGCTTTGACCAAATTCTTCCTTCCCACATTATTAATTTGGGGCTCTGAGTATATTGACATGAAATCCATTGAGCACTCTGAAGCCCTACTGGTTTGACGATCTGGTTTAAAACTTCGTTTCATGGCCTTAGATTAGTGGCTATTGAGTGTCTTTAGAACAATTCTCCATACAGTGGTAGTAGTCAGAGATGTTGCTGCTTTATGAAAATGAAGATGTTAGATATTTACACACCAGGAACTTTGCTTGCCAACTTGGTACATAGAAAACAATCTGTCAGAACTTACCTAGTAAGGTCACTAAAAATGTTACATGGATCTCTTAGAAGCATGAAGAAAACAATTCTAAAATTTTCGGGGTTCATTTGTACAGAACCATCCATCTAAATTAAGCTGATTTAGTGTCCAATGTGAATGTTGGCAAAGACAAACAGAATAGCACCAGTCAATCTCCTTTGACTCAACTAAGAACACTTTACAGTTTGTGAATTTATATTTAAATAATCTAGGCCAATAAAATATTTTGTTGGATGTTAGACAGTGGATACAATGAGTGCTTATGTTGGCTAATGTGATGAAGACTTTAAAATTATTTCTAAGTTAAAAAGAATAAAAAGCAATTTGTGCAATTAAACCATTAATTTAAAAGACAAGATGACTTCTTTGCCAGAAAAGAATTAATTATTGTCTCACACCATTCCTGGGAAGGTTTTATTTTTATACAACCATTTATTCTTACAGAAACATATTAAACACTGACTAGCAATGTTGGAAAATACCTTGAAGATCATGCTTCGGGTCCCATAGGATGGAAGTAAATGTACTGTGCTCAGTGACTGTACAAAGGGGTCACTAATATAGGATACACATATAGATTACCACATGTAATTGTGTTTATCACACATTGGCTATGATTGGCGACTTGCTTTTCAGAACTTAGTATGCCATTAGACTGACTAGAATGACTGTCTCATTTTGAAAGCCACACCTGCCTGGAAAAGTTTAAAAACTATTCTGGACTTGAAGTCTTTTCAGTTGTAGGGTCTTTATTTAAAAAGAAAAACACAACTTCAAGAGAATTTAATTATTAATCAAATTTTCAGCCATGATAGTCTGAAGGACAGGCTTTCGTTCTTTCTGATCCATTTGAATGTACTCTTTTGTTTCCTTCATCTCTTCTCTCATTTTAGCTACAAGACCAAAGTCAAGACTCCACTGGGTGAATTAAAAAAAAAAAACAACTAGCTGTCCATGTAATAGGCAACAGAGCAATTTTTTGATAATGAATTCAGTCATCAATATTAAGGACCTTCTTGTCACCCAGTCCAGGCACCTGACAGAAGACTCAAGGTGCTACTTCCCTTGATCTTTGGCTCACAGGAGGATTATTCTGTGCATATCACTCCACTGTTCTCTTACTTCTCAATTGGAGATGCCCTTTCTGTTAGCCCTGTCATCAGCTGGCATACTATGACTCTGCTACCTTCTCATTGGAGTCCAGGGATGCTTCACATTCACTGCAGTTCTTGGGGTGCTTCACCTTCTCTGTGGCTCCCTCATTCTATACACTGTGTCTTCCTGGGTGCCACATGGAAAGGACACCAGCAGCACGTGTTGAATAAGTACTGTACACCTGAAAATGACCCATAGTCAATTCAGAGTAACTCACCAGTATAGTGTAGGATGCTGAAAGGTCAAGGAAAATAAATGTGATGCTATCATACAGCATCACTGAGAATGAAGTGGGGTCTTGTCTAATTAATGTCATTGTGGGAAGGAGGAAAAATAGAGGAAGCAGTTGAATATAGAAAAGATTTGCAAGTTTTCCATTACAGAAGTAATTTTTGTTCTGCATCTTGAAAAGTAACCACACAAATGATAGGGCTGACTTGGGACAGGGAAAGGCACAGAGCAAAGCACAAGCATAGTGTGTATTGAACTGCCCATGAGTCAGTAGGACAGGAAGGCAGGAAGTATACGAGGGATTATTAAGATGTTGCTTAAGTTATCTAGTTCATTCTGGATGTGAAGTCCAGGTTGCATGTTAAGGTGGTGGGTAACCATGCATAATTATGATTTGTCTCTCATAAAGAACACTGGGAGAAAGCGAGGAGAATCTTGGAACTGTTAGGGCAGATAGCTCAGCATTCATAGAATGTACTACACTGTCTGAAATGAACACCCTGTTTTGCCCAAGGTAGTCTACTATAGTCTTTGAGAATAGGAGAAGGAAACAAGATATGTTATAAAATTTCACATTAATGATGATAAATAGCTTTTGTTTGGAGGGGGCACTCTTCACTCATTCAGCAGTGATTCAGTTCTTATGTCACAAGCATAGTTCTGAGTCCTTACCATTCAGGAGTAAAAA
The DNA here is from genome assembly GCF_047511655.1 of Castor canadensis. Classification (NCBI taxonomy): domain Eukaryota; kingdom Metazoa; phylum Chordata; class Mammalia; order Rodentia; family Castoridae; genus Castor; species Castor canadensis. Next base: position 66,121,389 of record NC_133398.1, read on the forward strand.
ATCAAATAGAAATGAGCTCTCATGGGGCTTCTACCTCATCACATAACTGTTTCTCTGCTTTATCTTGTCACATACAGTAGGTATTTAACTCTTGTTACAGTAAAAATAAGATGTGAGGAAGTAGGACATTGCAGAAAGAGTCACAATGTTATATGGTTTGTAAAGTTTTAAGTCCCTATCCAAGAAATGTCCAAAGCTTTGCTACCTGGAAGAATTTTTTTTGCCAGTACTAGGTTTGAACTTGAAGCCTTGTGTTTGTCAAGCAAGTGCTCTGTCACCTGAGCCCCTATGCCAGGCCTTTGTGCCTTTATTATTTTTGAGATAGGGTCTCTCTTTATGCCCAGGCCTGCTTTGACCATGATCTTCCTGTTTGTGCACTGCTGCCCCACCGCACCCAGTCAAGGGATGAGAGGAGGGTCTTTGGAACTTCTTTTCCATGGTGGTGACCTCGTACCATGGGCCTCCAGATCTCCACTTCCCACGTAGCTAGTATTACAAGCTTGAGTCACCATGCCAAGATCCAGAAGGATTTTTATAAGATCCAAATTTCTCTTTATTCTATGATAAATTGTTCTGTACAAATTAGCATGAAAACTGAAGTGAAAGGCAAATAACTAGAGTAGTTTTAAGGCCCTCATATTAGTTTCCTGGGTCTGAAATAACTGAGAACTTAAACAGACAGGCTCAAAGCAAGAGAAATTGGTTATTTTGTTGTTGTGAATGATAAAATTTGAAATATAGGTGTTGGTAATACACTATGGAATTTCTGAAACTTTTGTGGGAGAGTTTTCCCTTCTCTTAACTTCTAGGAGATTTCTAGGATTCTGTGGACGCAGCCCTAGCTCTTCCATGCTGCTCCATTTGACACATAATTTTCTCCATTCTTCTACTTTCACATTGCCTTTGTGAATCCTACTGGATTACAGTACCAGTTCTAGTAGATGTGGAGCGTACCTGGTTCTAGTGTAACCTCAGTTTAACTACATCTGCAATAACCCTACATTCATAAATGTCTCATTCAGAGATACAGTATTTGTACATTCAATGTATCTACTTTGGGACACATTTCAATGTGAGGATAAACCAAGGCAGAAGGGTACAGAGTGCTTAAAGAACACTCAAATGAACTCTTCAACCTCCCTACGTATGCAGAAAAGAAAGGGAAAAAATGCCATACTCTCAAGGACGTACTCTCCTCGCTGTTTTGTCTACTACAGCATCGTAGAAATTTTGCAGTCGGGAAGTTGAATCCTTCAACTTTGTTCTTTTGCAAGATGCTTTTGGCATCTTTGGGAACAGCTCACATTCCATATTAATATTGGAAATGTTTTTCTTTATGAATAAAGTGACAGTTGGAATTTCTTAGGGATGGCAATTATCTTGTAGACCTTTTGTGTAGTACTCACATGTTAATGATATTAAGTCTGCTCCATGAACACAGAGCTAGGGTTTTTTCATTAATTTTGGTCCTCTTTTGTATGTTTCATCAATGTTTTGTAGGTTTCCTCTCAAATATAGTCAAAAGTTTTTGCTTTAGAGTCCATCAAAAATGGTTGTCCTAATTTTTGTTTTGCTTTATTCTTTTTTATTAGCATATATTTGTTGACAGGAAAATGGTGATTTCAGAAGACCTTGGTTCTTGTGTTCCATCATGGAAGAATCCAAGCAGAATGTGTGGGTATAAGTGGGATTTATTCAAAGTTAGGAGAGAAAATTCAAAAAGAGCAAGGTGGGGCACTGAGTGTGCTTTTCTTCTTCAGATGCATTTAAAACCTACATTAACCCATGCGGAGGGAAGATGCAGGAGATTCCTATCCAATAATGAACAAGTAGGGAGGAGCAAGAGTGATTTTCAGCCAGGTGACGGTTGTCTGGGCCATCCTGGGCAGCCAACATGAGCCCAAACTTTTCCTACTTCTCGCCTGCCTCATATTAATTGTATAAAGGGGTTTTTATTATATTTATACATATGCATATAATGTACTTTGATCACATTTACCCCTCTATTATTTTCTCACCCTTTCCCCATTTTAAAATAATTTTAACATATTTACGTATTTTATTTTCATACAAATGTGCAAAGTACTGGTTTCTACCCCCTTAACAGTCTCCATTTTACACTCCTGTCATTTTCTTTTTTTTTTTTTTTCAATTTTATTGTCTTTACATTACCCACTTCCAGGCAGAACCTGGTCTGCCCTCTTGTTCTCCAATTTTGTTGAAGAGAAAACATAAGAGATAATAAGAAAGACATAGTGGTCTTGCTAGTTTGATATAACTATACAGAAATTCCTAGCAAAGCTTCCATGCACATGTGTATTGCAACTCATATTGATTCATCTCTACCAGACCTCTTCACTACTTCCTAGTCCCCTTCTCACAGTGGCCTCTGCAGTTTAAGATTACTATATTCATTCTTGTACAGTGAGTACATCAAGCACATTCAAGTTTTAGGTTTCCTTCCCTTTCCCTATTCCTCCCGTGCATATTCTCCTCTTAGTGTGTGACCATGTCCAATAATATTATTGCATTTATTTTAGGTCTATAATCTGCATATGAGGGAGAACATGCGATTTTTGGCCTTCTGAGCCTGCCTCTGCTTAGATGATGTTCTCCAGTTCCATCCATTTACTAGCAAATGAAAAAATTTCATTCTTCTTTGTGGCTGAGTAAAATTCCATTGTGTATAAATACCATATTTTCTTAATCCATTCATTGGTAGTGGGGCATTTTGGCTGTTTCCATGGCTTAGCTATTGTGAATAGCACTGCAATAAACATGGGTGTGCAGGTGCCTTTGTAATAACCTGAGTCACATTCCTTCAGGTATATCTCTAGGAGTAAGATTGCTGGATCACAAGGTAAATCTATGTTTAGTTTTTTTAAGAAGCCTCCATATTGTTCTCCAAAGTGGTTGTACTAGCCTACATTCCCACGAGCAGTGTTTGAGGCTTCTTTTTTCCTACATCTTCAAAACCATTTGTTGTTGATGGTATTCTTGATGCTAGCTATTAAAACAGGAGTAAGGTGGAATCTTAGTGTAGTTTTGATTTTCATTTCCTTTATGATCAGGGATGGTGAGCATTTTTTCATGTGTTTTTTGGCCATTTGGGCTTCTTTTGAAAATGTTCTGTTAGTTCAGTAACCCACTCCTTAATGGGTTCATTGATTTTTAGGGAGTTTAGTTTTTTGAGCTCCCTGTATATTCTGGTTATCAGTCCTTTTTCTGATATACAGTTAGCAAATATTTTCTCCCACTCTGGGGGTGGTCTGTTCAATTTAGAGACCATTTCTTTTATTGTGAAGAAGCTTCTTAATTTCATGTAGTCCCATTTGTCCATCCTTTCTCTGAGTTGCTGGACTGCTGGAGTTCTACTGAGGAAGTCCTTGCCTATACTTATTGTTTCCAAGGTATTCCCTGCTCTTTCATGTACTAACTGCAAGGTTTGGGGTATGATATTAAGAACCTTAATCCACTTTGAGGTGATACTAGTGCAGGGTGATAGGCATGGATCTAGTTTCAGTTTTCTGCAGGCAGATAACCACTTTTCACACTAACATTTGTTGAAGAGGCTGTTCTTTCTCCATCATACATTTTTGGCAACTTTGTCAAAAGTGAGGTGGGCATAGCTGTGAGGATTCATACCCAGGTCCTCTGTTTTTGTGCCAGTACCATGATGTTTTTATTGCTATGGCTCTGTAGTATAGTTTGAAGTTAAGTATTGTGATATCTCCAGCATTGGTCTTTTTGCCTTGGATATTTGGGGTCTGTTGTGCTTCCAAGTAAACTTTAGGGTAGATTTTTCAATCTCTGTGATGAATGTCATTGGGATTTTGATGGGAATTGCATTGAACATGTAGATTGCTTTTGGTAGTATAGCCATTTTTATTATGTTGATTCTACCAATCCATGAGCACGGGAGATCTCTCCACCTTCTGCAGTCCTCCTTGATCTCTTTCTTCAGTGGTTTGTAGTTTTCCTTATAAAGGTTATTTACATTGTTTGTTAAGTCTATTCCTAGGTATTTGGGGGTTTTTTTGAGGCTGTTGTAAATGGAATTGTTTTCCTATATTCTTTCTCAATTTGTTCATTGTTGGTGTATAGAAAGGCTAGTGATTTTTGTAAGTTGATTTTGTATCCTACTAAAGCTATTTATGGTGTCTAGGAGTTTTTAGGTAGAATTTTTTTTGGGTCTTTGAGGTATAGGATCATGTCATCTGCAAATAGAGATACTTTGACTATTTCTTTACCTATTTGTATTCCTTTTATTTCTTCTTCTTGCTTTTTTGCTCTGGCTAGGAATTCCAGGACTATGTTGAATAGGAGTGGGGATAGTGGGCATCCTTATCTTATTCCTGATTTTAGGAGAAATGGTTCAGTTTTTCCCCATTAACTATGATGTTGGCTATAGATTTGTCATACATAGCCTTTATAATGTTGAGGTACATTCCTTCTATTCCTAGTTTTATTATAGCTTTTACCATTAATAGTGTTGAATCTTATCAAAGGCTTTTTCTGCATCTATTGAGATGATCAAGTGGTTTTTGTCTTTGCATCTATTAATATCCTATATTACATTTGTAGATTTGCATATGTTGAACCATCCCTGAATCCCTGGGATGAAGCTGATATGGTCATGGTAAATGATCTTTCTGATATGTTGTTGGATTCAGTTTGTCATTATTTTATTGAGGATTTTTGCATCAATGTTCATTAAGGAGATTGGCCTGTAGCTTTCTTTGGGTGTGTCCTTGTCTGGTTTTAGGATGAGTATAATACTGGCCTCATAGGATGAGTTAGGCAGTGTTCCTTCCCTTTCTATTTTGTGGAAAAATTTAAGGAGTGTTGATAGTAGTTCTTCTTTAAAGGTCTAGTAGAATTCAGCAGAGAATCTGTCAGGTCCTGGACTTTTCTTTTTGGGGAGACTCTTAATGGCTGCTTCAATTTCATTACATGTTATAGATCTGTTTAGGGGTTAATATCCTCTTGGTTCAATTTTGGATGGTCATAAGTATCTAGAAACTTGTCCATTTCTTCAAAATTTTCCAATATATTGGAATATAGGTTCTCAACATAATCTCTGATGATCCCATGGGTTTTCTTGATGTTTACTGTTACTTTTGTTTCTGATTTTACTAATTTGGGTCTTTTCCCTCCTCATTTTAGTCAGATTTTTTTTCCTCCTCATTTTAGTCAAATTTTTCTGGGGCTTGTCAATCTTATTTATTTTTTTCAAAGAACCAGCTTTTTGTTTCATTGATTTTTTTTGGTCTCTTTTTCATTAATTTTGGCCCTTATTTTTATTATTTCTGTCCTTCTTGTTTTGGGTTTTTCTTGTTCTTGTTTTTTTAGTTCAAGATGTAGCATTAAGTCATTTATTTGAGATCTTTCTGTCCTTTTAATACATGCACTCATGGCTATAAACTTTCCTCTTAAGACTGCCTTTATTGTGTACCATTGGTTTTGGTAGGTTTTGTTTTCATTTTCATTAGCTTCCAGGAACTTTTTAATTTCCTCTCTTATTTCTTCTGTGACCCACTGATCATTGAATAATGTGCTATTCAGCCTCCAATTATTTGAATATTTTCTGCTGTTGTTTTTGTTGTTGAGTTATAGTTTTATTGCATTGTGATCTGATAAAATGCAGGGGGTTATTTCTATTTTCTTATATTTTCTGAGGCTTGCTTTGTACCATAAGATATGACTTATTTTGGAGAAAGTTCCAAGGGCTGCTGAGAAGAATGTATATTGTGCTGTTGCAGGATGGAATACTCTGTAGACGTCTGTCAGGTCATTTAGTTCTAGGATTTCTTTGTTGACTTTTTGTTTGGATGACCTCTATTGGTGATAGAGGGTTATTAAAGTCTCCCACTACCACTGTGTTGGTGTCCATATGTGCTTTTAATTCCTTTAGTGTATGTTTGATGAAATTGGGTGCACTGACATTGGGTGCACATAGGTTGATAATTGTTATTTCCTTCTGATGTATTGTCCCTTTTATTAGTATGAGGTGTCCTTCTTTGTCTTATTTGACCAATGTAAGTTTGAAGTCCACTTTGTCTAATATAAGTATTGCTACTCCTGCTTATTTGGGGGAGTGGGCACTGGCTTGGTAAATCTTCTTCAGCCTTTCACCCTAAGCCAGTGTTTATTTCTGTCAATAAGATGAGTGTCTTCTAAACAACAGATCGTCAGGTCTTCCTTTTTAATCCAGTTTGCCAAATGCTGTATTTTGATGGGGGAGTTGAGTCCATTGACATTCAGTGTTAATATTGATAGTTATGTGGTGATTCCTGCTATTTAGTTGTTTCTGTTGTTTAAGGATTTGAGTGTGTGCAGCCAAATCAATGCTACTCTCTGATTACTTGTCTTTTCTTTTCCTGTGGTTTGAAACTTCCTGTCCTCTCATAGTTTTGTTTGCTTTCATCTTCTGTGTCCAGAATTCATTGTAGAATCTTCTGTAGTGGTGGCTTAGTGGTATATTGTTTTAGTTTCTGTTCATCGTGGAAGATTTTTATTGCTCTGTCAATTTTGAATGATAGTTTTGCTGGGTAGAGTATCCTAGAGCTTAAATAATTTTCATTCAGTGTCCAAAATACCTCACTCCATGCTTTTCTTGCTTTTGAGGTTTCCATTGAGAAATATGCTATTATTTTGATGGGTTTACCTTTATACATTATTGTTTTTTTTTCTCTTATAGCCTTCAATAGTCTTTCTCTGTTCACTGTGCTTGTTGTTTTAATGATACTATGTCATGAGGAGTTTCTATTTTGGTCAAGTCTGTTTGGTGTCCTGGAGGTTTCCTGAATCTGAATGGGCAAAACTTTCTCGAGATTTGGGAAATTTTCTGTTATTATTTTATTGAATATATTACATATCCCTTTGGCTTGCTCCTCTTCTCCTTCAATGCCCATGAGTCTCAGGTTTGGTCTTTTGATGGAGTCACTGAGTTCTTGCAAATTCCTTTCACAGCTCTTGTGTTGTTTGACTAAGATTTCTTCTGTTTTTTCTTTAATTTCTATTTTGTCTTTGCGCTCTGAGATTCTGTCTGCTAGAATGGCCTTCCACTGTGTTTTTTGTTTGACTAAAGGGACTTTATATTTCCAGGATTTCTGTTTGATTCTCTTTTCTGATGTTTTCCGTATCTTTGTTCAACTCTTATATTTTGTGTTGTCATCTTTAATTCATATACCTCTTTTTTTATAGTGCAAGTGGCTCCTCTGGGAACCTGGCTTGTTGCTCCACCCCTGCTGTCAGCCTTTGTTGCTTTACCCATGTTTGTTCACTGAGAGTTCAGCTCCCTGCCCCACCCCTGTTCTCTGGGGCAAGTTCAGCATTCAATTCAATCCCCACTTCTGCTGTCAGTGTTAGATTACTGTTCACTGTTTATGCTTTTCATTTTTGTTGGGAGTGGGGTTCAATCTGCACAGGAGCTGCACTGGATAATGTAACCAAGGGGTGAGTAGGGGAGTTGTGGGTGGTGCATGGTGCTCACCTGTTCATTCTGCAGATTCATGCAAGCAGCTTTGAAACCAGTTGGCAGAGAGAAATGGCACAGCATAGGGAGACTTTCCACAGGTTAGGTGTCCAGGATGTCACAGAGTTCAATTCTGATTGATGCTCTGTCTTCTGCTTATTGGGAGAAAAAGAAAAGAAAAGAAATGGCCAGAGGGCTTTTTTTCCCAGGGCCAGACACACCTTGCTGGCTGTGCCATGCAAGATTTTCATGGCTAATAAGTACAATTAAAGGCAGATTTAAGGGTCAGTCTTTGAATTTTATCTGCACCTAATGTGATGGCAGTTATTATTTTGGCTAGAAGCAATCAGAATTACCGAAGTGTAGCTCCAACATCTCAAGGTTGCTTCTGGAGTCATGGAATTTAGGATTTCTGGTTCCCTGCCCTAACTACCATCTTGGATCTGTCATTTACTTTTTTAAAGGTCTAGATTCTGTATATGAGAAAGTACATGTAATATTTTCTTCCTTATTCCAGGTTATTGCACTGAACATGATAATCCCTAGTTCCATCCATTTTCCTGCAAATGACATAATTTCATTCTTCTTTACAGCTGAATAATGCTCTATTGCACATAGTCCCTATTTAATTTGTCCATTCATTGGCTGAGGGGCACCCGGGCTGATCCCATACTTTGGCCATTGTGAGTAGTGCTGTTTTAAACATGGATGTGCAGGTATCTCAATTGCATATTGCATATATACCCCAGAGTAATATAGCAAGGATCTCTTATGGTCGTTCCTTTTTTTTTTTTTTTGAGGAAACTACATATTGATTTCCATCATGACTGTACTAATTTACATTCCAACCTACAGTGTATAAGGGTCCTTTTTCCACACATCCTCATCATCACTTGCTATTATTTGTTTTTGATGATAGCCATTTTAAGTGGGGAGAGATGGATTCCTAATGTCGTTTTAATTCACATTTCCTTCATGGCTAGGGATGTCAAACATTTCTTTATGTACTTATTGGACATTTCTATTTCCTTCTTTTGAGAACTATCTGTTCATTTGCCAATTTATTAATTGCATTGTTTATTTTGTCAGTGTTTGGTTTTTGAAGCTCTTTAGGTATTTTGGATATTAATCCTTTATTGAATGAATAGTCCCATTCTGTAGACTGTTTTTACATTCAGATAATTGTTTCCACTACTGTTAAGCTCTTTCATTTGATGAAATCCCATTTGTCAATTTTTGCTCTTATTTTCTGAGCTATTGGGGTCCAATTCAGAAAAGAATTCCCTCTGCATATGTCTTCAAGTGTTTTCCCTATGTCTTCCTGTAGTAGTTTCAAAGAGTTAGTTCTTACATGAGGATCTTTCATCCATTTTGAGTTGATTTTTATACAGGGTGAGACATATGGATCTAGTTTCAGTTTTCTACTCATAGATAACCAGCATCCTCAACCCCATTGTTGAGGAGACTGTCTATTCTCCAGTGTATGTTTTTGGCTCCTTTCTCAAAAAATCAGATGACTATAGCTGTTTGTGTTTATTTCTGGGTCTTTTTATTCCATTCTGTTGGTCTATGCATCTGTTTTTTATCCAGTATCATATTGTTTTTTATTACCTTGACTCATTTTTCTAAAAGCTTACAGCATCTCATACCCCATTCAAGTACTAACCAAGCCTGACCCTGCTTAGCTTCTGAGATTAGTCAAGATTGGGCATGGTCAGGGTGATATCAGCAGAGATTCTATGACCTTTTTGTATAATTTAAAGTCAGGTACTGTGATACCTCCAATGTTGCTCTTTTTGCTCAGTATTATTTTTGCTATTCATGGATTTTTGGTTTCTATATGAATTTTAGGACTGATTTTTCTATTTCTGTGAGGAAGGGCATTAGCATTTGGGTGGGCATTTCATTGAATCTGTAGTTCACTTTCAGTAGTCTACTCATTTTCTCAATATTAATTCTGCCAATCCATGAACAGATAAGATCTTTCCATTTTCTGATGTCTTCCTCAATTTCTTTCTTCAAGGTTTTATTTCTTTTATGGTAGAGGTCTTTCACCTCCTTATTTCAGTTTATTCATATGTATTTTTTGTGACTATCATGAATGGAATTATTTTTCTGAATTCTTTCTTGTTGATGTATGGAAAAGCTACTGATATATACATGTTAGTTTTATATCTTTCTTAACGCATTGCTAAAAGTGTTTATCAGATCTAGGAGTTTTTGTGGTGTCTTTAGGGCCTTTTAAATATAGGATCATATCACCTGCTAATATGTGTAATTTAACTTCTTCCTTTCCTATTTGAAACCCTTTTACTTCTTCCTCTTCCCTTTTTACTCAGCTAGGAATTCCAGTACTTCATTGAATAGGACTGGGGAGAGTGGATATCCTTGTCTGCTCTCAGTTTTCTCCATTTAATACAATATGATTGTCATATGTAGCCTTTATTATGTTAAGGTATGTTCATTATATTCCTAGTATCTTCAGAGCTTTTATCATGAAGGAATGTTGAAATTTGTCAGTGGCTTTTTCTGCATCTATTGAGATGATCATGCAATTTTTGTTCATAATTCTATTTATGTGCTGTATTATATTTACTGAAATGCCTATGTTGAACCATTTTTGTGTTCCTAAAATGAAACCAACTTGATCATGGTATATGATCTTTATAATGTGTTGCTGAATTTGGTTTGCAAGTATTTTACTGAGAATTTTTTCATCCATGTTTTTAAAAAAATGGTCTATAATTTTTCTCTTTGTCTTGTTATTGTTGTGCCCCTATTGGGTTTTGGTATTAGGGTAATACTGGCTTCATAGAATGAGTTTGCTAACATTTCTTCCCTTTCTATTGTGCGAAATTATTCACACAAGGATTGATGATAGCTCTTCTTTAAAGGTCTGATAGAATTCAGCAATGAATCCATCTGGTCCTGGGCTCTTCTTTGTTGGGAGACTCTATTACTGCTTCAGTCCCATTGTCTGTTATAGATAGATATAAATACAGTCACTGAGTTTTGATATATCAAATGCATCTATGAATTTATCCATTTTCCTGGCCTTAGTGGCTCATGCCTATAATCCTAGCTACTTGGGATGCTGAGATTGGGAGCATCATGATTCAAGGCCAGCCCAGGCAAATAGTTCATGAGGCTCTATCTCCAAAATAATCAGAGCAAAATGGACTGGAGGTGTGGTTCAAGTGGTAGAGAACCTGCTTTGAAAACATGAAGCCCTGGGTTCAAACTCTAGTCCTGCTCCCCCCAAAATTGTCCATTTCTTCTAGATTTTCAGTCCATTAGAATATAAATTTTTGAAGTGTTCCATCATGGTCCTCTGGATTTCAACAGTATTTGTTGTTAAATCCACTTTTCACCTATAATTTTCTAAATCTGGGTTCTTTCTACCTTCTTTTGGTTAGTTTGGCTAAAGATTTATCAATCTTATTTTTCTTTTCAAAGAATCAACTTTTTGTTTTATTGATTCTTTATATCTTTTTCTCTAATTCATTAATTTCAGCCTTAATTTTCATTATTTATTTCTACCTACTAATTTTGTGGTTAGCTTGGTTTTATTATTCTAAGAGTTTGGGATGCATAATTTGTTTGTTTCACATCTCTCTGATGGTTTTGATGTACGCACTCATAGTTATAAACTTCCTTCTTAGCACTGTCTTTGCTGTATTCTAAGGTTTCTGGTAGTTGTGTTTTCATTTTCACTGGATTCTAGGAACTTTGTGCTTTATCCACTTATTTCTTTGATGACTCTGGTCATTCAGCAATGTATCATTTGCTGTTGATTTCTACTCTTATTCTTTGTGGTCTGATATAATACAGGGGTTATTATAATTTTCTTATATTTTTTAAAACTTGCTTTATATCCTACAATATAATCTATTTTAAAGAATGTTCTTTTGACTGCTGAGAAGAATGTATATTGTGCAGCTGCTGGATGAAATATTCTGTAAATATCAGTGAATTCCATTTGATCTACAATATCATATAATTAGGAAGTTTCTTTTTGAGGGAACTGGGTGACTTATCTATTGATGAGAATGTGGAACTGAAGTTTATCTATTGACTGTGTTGGGAGTCAATCTATGATTGTAAGTCCATCAGTGTTCATTTAATAAAATTGAGTGTGCCAGCATTTGGTGTGTATGCCTTAGCAATTTTTATCCCCTTTTGATGTATTTTTCCCTTCATTGATATCAAGTGACCTTCTTTGTCTCTTCTGACTAATTTGAAGTTTGTTTTATCAGAGATGAGTATACTTACTTTGCCTGTTTTCAAGGTCCATTTGCTTCAAAAAATTTTTTCTACCCTTTCACCCTAAGCCAATGTTTGTCTTTGTCAGTGAGATGCATTTTTGTAGTCAACAAGTGAATGGGTCTTGTTTTCTAATCTAACACATCCTTCTATATGTTTTGATTGGAGAATTGAGAACATTAATATTCAATGTTATTATTGAAAGGTATGTAGTATTTTCTGTCATTTTGTTTGTTTGTTTGTGCTGTTTGCTTCTTTCCTAATCCTTATTTGTTAATCTACTCATTTAGTAGGATTTATTTTTTCCTGTACTTTCCAGGTTGCATTTACCTTCCTCCTCTGTGTGCAGGATCCTTTTAAGTATCTTCTGCAGTGCCATCTTAGTGGTCTTGACATCCTTTAGTTTTTCTTTGTTGTGGAAGTTTTTATTTCTCCTTCAATTGTGAAGGATAGCTTTGCTGGATACATTAATCTAGGTTGACATATATATTTTTCTTATGGCTTGGAATATATCATTTCAAGTTGTGTTTTTGTTGAGAAATCTGATACTCTGATGGGTTTGCTTTTATTTGTGATGTGTTGATTCTCTCTTGTAGCTCTTACTGTTCTTTCTTTGCTCTGTATAATTAATGTCTCAATTATAATATGTCTAGGAGTGTTTGTTTTCTGATCTTGCCTCTTCAGTGTTCTGAAAGCCTATTGTACTTGGATGAGACTCTCTCAAGATTTGGGATGTTTTCTGCCATTGTTTTGTTAAATATCTATTCCTTTAGCTTGTATCTCTGCTCCTTCTTCTGTACCCATGATTTGTAGGCTTTGATTCTGATGGTGTCCCAGAGGTCTTGCATGTTATGCTCATCTTTTCTTAGTATTTTTCTTTGCTTTTGATCAGAATAATTCCTCTACTTTATCTGCAGTCTCTGGCACTTTGTATTCAACTTATTCCCTTCTATTAGCAGTGCTTTCAATTGAGTTGTTAGTTTTTTTGTTTTGTTTTGCTTTTAAGTTATTTAACTTTTTATTTCCAGGGTTTCAGTTTGATTTTCTTTTTCAAGATTTCTCTATCTTTATTGATTTCCTCCTGCATAGCCTATGTTGTCTTCCTTATTTCATTCAGTTGTTTATTTGAATTCTCTTTGAATTCATTCAGCCATTTACTTCTGTTCTCTGAATTCATTCAGATGCTTATATATGTCCTCTTTAATTTCATTGGTCATGCTCATTGTTGTCCTTTTGAACTCATTGCTTGAAATTTCATCTGTTTCACTGTCACTCAAGTCCTTTACTGTGGAATTGTTGACTTTTGAAGAAAACGTGTTGCCTTGTTTTTCATATTACTTCATATTACTTCTGTTTTCTAACTGAAGATTTATGCAACTGAGGCCCAGTTTCTGTTTGGAGATTTTAATTTCTTGTGTCATTTCAGCTGGAGTTTTGCAGTGTTTAAGTAAGAATGGTCACTAGTTGGGTTGTGGTGTATTTTCTCTCCACCAGATTTGGGGGGGAGAGTGGATCAGTAGTCAGACATTCATCCACAGTGTTCAAGACATTGGGTCCAGTTCCCTACTACACTCAGAGAGGAAGCTTAGCTACAGAAACAATCTCACCTTTTTTTAAATTTAAATTATTGCTTTATTATTAAATTATTTGCTCTAACATTGATATTTTTGCATTTACTCACATGTGTACACATTTTATTGCACCATATTCACCTTCCCACTCCCGTTCCCTAATGCCTCCCTCCTCCCACAGGTGCCAGCCCTCCTCCTGCACCAGGCTTGTTGTGCCCACTTGTTCTCCAATTTTGTAGGAGAAAAAAGAGAAAAGATAAAATGAAAAACATGACATTTTGGCTTGAGATAAAGGTAGCTACACAGGGAGTTTTCTTGTGATATTTCCATGTATGCATGCATTAAAATCCCACTTAGTTTATCTCCTCTAATTATCTTCATTCTAGCTTAGTTGCTTTTTTATGGTAGTTTCAGTCAGTTTATGATTTCTATATTCAATCTTGAATAGTGGGTATATCAACCTTATTCAAGTTCATAGCTTCCCTATCCCTTTCACGCGTGACTTCCCCTTAAAGTGGCCAGTGTTTCATAATATTGCTACATTTGTGTTAGGTCTATATTCCACAAATGAAAGAGAACATGTGGCTCTTGGCCTTCTGAGCCTGGCTAACTTCACTAAAGATGATGTTCTCCTGTTCCATCCATTTACCTGCGAATGACAAAATTTCATTCTTCTTTGTGTCTGAGTAAAATTCCATTGTATATAATTACCACATTTTAAAAATCTTTTTGTAATTAGTAGGGTATCTAGGCTGTTTCCTTAGCTTAGCTATTGTGAATTGTGCTGCAATAAACATGGGTGTACAGGTGCTTTTGTTGATAACCACCCTCCATGAGAGTACAGCAATCCCTAATGAAGAACAATCACCACTACTGCTCCAGTATCTTATAAAGAAGTAAATGTGATACTTTGTGTATTAGGAACATCTTAGTTAATATAGGTGGTAATTGGAAGGAGAGATGGTAAAAGGAAGGAGATAGTGAATAGTATAAGGTATATGGTTTTATAAGACATGGGGAGGTGCCAGCAATGGTTTATGGAAAGAGGTAATGAGAAAATACAATAAGATAGGTAAAATAAATCTAACTAGCCAGGGACCAGTGGCTCATGTCTGCAATCCTAGCTACTCAGAAGGCAGAGATCAGGGGGATCATGGTTCAAAGCCAGCCTGGGCAAATAGTTTGCAAGACCCTATCTTGAATAACCCCTCAAAAAAATAGGGTTGGTGGAGTGGCTTAAGGTGAAGACCTTGAGTTCATGCCCCAGTATTGCAAAAAGAAAAGAAAAGAAATCTAAGTAAAAGTGTATTAGGAGAAAGATAAGATTAAGCTTTAGATAAGAGGCAGACTTAAAAGCATCCTGTAAAATCTCATGATTTGATGGACTACTTTGATCTTAACAGAGACTGTTAAGAGTTTGAATTTTAGTTACAATGTTTTTCTCCCAGAGACCTTGAAGAACCCTTCAAGTTTCCTTTGCAGATTCCCATCACTCAGGCTAACTGCTACTGAACATGTACATCTGCCCTTTAGAGACCCTGGCAAGGATAACCAGATGCAGGGGTTCTTAAAAGTTGTTGGTAGTGATAAGTAGCCAGTAGACATAAGAAGTGGCCACAAGAGGAATAAAAATAATTACAATTAAATTCACCTACTCCACAGATTTCTGTTAAGATCAAAGCAGTCCATAAAGACCCAGCCAAGGGAATATCACAGGATGCTTTGAACTTTGCTACTCACTTAAACCTTAATCTTTTCTTTACTACTCAAGAGTAAGCCACTCCCCAAACATCAGCTAGGCTTGGGGTTGAGAATTTCACACAGGTAATCTCTAATATAACAAGATCAAAACCCAAACATTAGATAGACCAGGGACTGAGAATTTCAGTCAGATAATCTTTTTAATTTATTAAGATAAAGATCTAGGCACAGAAACCCATCCTATGTAACAGATGGACCTGAGGCTGAGAATTCCTCCCAGGCAATCTCAATAAATATTCCAGCTCAAAATACTGATATGATCCTTCTTGTTACCAGAAAATTTAGCACTGGTATATACCTCAGTTCTTGTGTCCAGTGAGAGAAGAGTTCAAGCAAAATGTAAAAATAATAGTAAATTTTACTAAGAAAGAAATTTAGTATAGCAGGAGAAATGGGGGAAGGAGGGAATAAGGAGAAACATTTCTGCTCCCCATGCAGGAAATGAGACTAAAGACTCAAAATTGTGTTCCTTATCTCTAGTCTTATACTTTCTGAGCTGGGGACTACCTGAGTCGCAGGGCAAACAGGCAAGTTAAAATAGATCAGAGATTGGTCAAAGATCATTTCAGGGAGGTGGGTGCACCTGAAATATCTGTAAATCCTCCATGACTTTACCCACAAGTGGCAGTGGAAAGAGCAAGGGAGAGCGGGACGCCCTCTCCCACTAGAGTTTCTCCTCATCTGGGGACGCCTGGATAAAAGGAGAAAACTGTTAAGGTGACCAATTTTCCCTTTTTTTAGATGGGGAATCAAGCCTCAAGGACCAGGAAGGATCCCCCCTTGCCTGCTTATTAAAACCTTGGAAAGATCTTGATCCATAAAGTCTTCAGCAAAAACAACTCAAGTTTTACTGCACCCAGGCTTGGCCACAGTATCCTCTGGGAGATGAGGAAAGATGGCCAGAGGAGGGAGCATGAATTATAATACCATTCTTCAATTAGATATGTTCTGTAAAAAGGAGGGAAAATGGACTGAAGTTCCGTATGTTCAACTGTTCTTTTTTCTAAGAGACCACCCAGAATGGCTAAAGAAATGCAGGCTAGATACCCAGACCATGGTGACCCTTTGGAAAAAAAAACCCCAAACTCCCTTGAACCAAAAAACCCATCTAAGCTCCATCAGCTCCCCTTCTTCCTCCTTACCTGGCTACCAGACATTGTCCCACAGGACTCTACCCCTCCTGTTAATTCCTGGAGGGGATAGGGCTTACATTCCTTTTAAAGTGAGTGAACTTAAAGAAATAAAAAAGGATTTAGGAAATTACACAGAAAACCCAGATCAGTACATCCAGGCATTTAGAGAAATCAACCAAAACTTTGAATGGAGCTGGAAAGATGTAATGCTATTGCTATCTCAGACCCTCACTCCTCTGGAGAAACAGTGGGTTCTAGAGCAGGCAATCACAGCTGGAGACAATTATCACTTAGATAAAAGCAGCCCTACAGGCCTATCTCAGACTGGGCCCTCACAGGAGGAGGAGGGGGAGGGAGAAAAAAACAAAGGCATTGGATATCTAAAAGGGAACCTCAATTCCCAATTCCAACAGGAGATCAAGCAGGAACTAGGTATAACCTAAGTGGGACCCTGGAAATGACAAGGATGAATGGAGTCATAACATACAAGAATGGTTATGACTCCATTCTTGAGAGTCTAAGGAGAGCCAAGGTAAAACCTCTTAATTACTCCCAAGTCACGGCTGTACAGCAAGGATCCTTAGAAACCCCAGTAGCTTTCCTACAGAGACTTAAGGATGCTTTACAAAAGCATACCAACATTATACCAGAGTCACTGGAAGAGGAAATCTTCCTAAATGATAAATTTCTAACACAGTCAGCACCAGATATCTGTAAAAATTTCAGAAACTGGTGGCTGAAGGGAGCAGAGATCTGGACCAATTGGTCTGTGTAGCCATATCTGTATACTATAATAGGGACTTAGAAAAAGAAAAGAAGGACTTGGAAAAGGAAAAGAAAAAGGATAAGTGGCAGAAGACTCTGATTGCAGCTCTCAGAGAGCCTTCCCAGGAGCAAAGTCCAACCCCAAGGACTTGCTTTCAATGTAGACAGGCAGGCCATTTTAGGAGGGAGTGCCCCTGAAGAAAGCTACCTCTGGGACCCTGCCCCATTTTTGGGGGAAAACAGTGGAAGGCACACTGTCCCTGGTTCCCACCTAATGATGGGTCCTGGGACCTCACTTCCAGGCTCCTGTGACACCATAAAAGCAGGGGAACCCCGGGTTTTACTCACAATTGAAAAGCACAAGGTCAGCCTCCTAATTGATACTGGAGCCAGCATCTCAGCTATCCCTTTCTCACCCAGACCCAGGTCCTCCAAGAAAATTACTGTTTGAGGCATATCAGGCCAGCCTCTAGAGCATTGTTTCATTCAGCCTCTAGCCTACTCCTGGGGAGATTTCCATTTCTATCACTCCTTTTTAATTGTCCCAGAAACTCCTACTCCTCTGCTAGGGTGAGATCTTCTATCTAAATTGGGGGTACAGCTCCTTTTACCCCCAGGAGAGTACTTTTGCTTGCCCCTAATAGAGGAACAAGTAGACCCCACAGTGTGGATGGATGAATACACCGAGGGACAGACAGGAACAGCTGTCCCAGTCCTAATTCATCTCAAGGACCCCTCCTGGTTTCCCCATCAAAAAAAATATCCTTTAAAGCCAGAAATTAAGGAGGGGCTAATTCCCATAATCAAAGACTTAAAGAGACAGGGACTGCTAATAGAATGCTCCAGCCCATATAATACCCTTATTCTTGGTGTCAGGAAGGGACCTAACAAAAGGAGGCTAGTCCAGGATCTCCACCTGATCAATGAAGGAGTAGTGCCTCTCCACCATGTAGTTCCAAATCCCTATACGCTTTTAGTCCAATACCTCCAGGTACCACTTACTACTCTGTCCTGGATTTAAAGGATGCCTTCTTTTGCATTCCCTTACACCCTAAAAGTCAACCTATCCTTGAGGATCACACAAGAAAGTCTGGACAGGTCACTTGGACTGTCCTCCCCAAGACTTGGCAGAGTGGCAATATCCACAAGCTACTTTGTTACAATATGTAGATGACTTCCTGCTCTGTGGACCAAATGAGTCTGTCATTTCACAAGCTACTGAATCCTTAGTAAACTTCTTAGCAGATAGAGGATATAAAATCTCTAAAGAAAAAGCCCAATTGTGTCAGTCTAGGGTTACATATTTAGGTCTTGTCCTGGAGAAAGAAATGAGGTCTCTAGGAGAAGATAGAATCCATCCAGTCCTGATGTTTCCTCTACCTAAAACTCTAAAGCAATTGAGGGCCTTTTTGGAGGGGTCACAGGATACAGTAGAATTTGGATCCTGGGATATGCAGACCTAGCCAGGCCCTTATATCAAATCCTTAAGGAAGTACAGAGGGATGCCCAGCCCTTTATTGAGTGGGATGACAAGTCAGAAAATGCATTCCACAAGTTAAAAAAGACTTTTATGACAGCTCCCACCTTGGGTCTCCCAGTACAAGACAAGTTTCAATTATATGTCTATAAAAAGGGAGGACTGGCCTTAGGCATGGTGACTCAGCTCTGGGGCATCACTCCCCAGCCAGTAGGTTACTTAAGTAAAAAGTTAGATCAGGTAGCCAAGGAATGGCCAGGATGCCTTAGAGAAATGGCTGCAGTAAGCCTTCTAGTGCCTGAAGCTCAGAAACTTATCCTAAACCGCCCCCTAATGGTTTATACCCCACACAACCTAGGGGAAATTTTAAACTCAAAAGGAGAACTTTGGCTATCTGACAGCCGTCTATTTAAATACCAGGCCCATCTTCTGGGAGGGACAGAAATAACTTTAAGGACCTGTCAGAGCCTAAATCCTGCATCCCTTCAACCAGAAGCAGAGGGAAATCCTGAACACTCATGTGAGGAGGTGCTTATGGAAAATTATGCCACCCAACCTGACTTAACTGATCAGCCCTTTACAAACCCAGATCTAGAATTATATACTGATGGCAGTTCCTTTGTCAAGAATGGTGTCAGACAAGCAGGATTTGCAGTTGTGACAGAATTTGGCATCCTCAAATCAGGTCCTCTTCCTCCTAATACAAGTGCTAAATTGGCAGAATTAGTGGCCCTAACAGAAGTCCTAAGACTGTCAGAAAAAAACAGAGTAAGCATCTATACAGATTCTAAGCATGCCTTCCTGATCCTTCATGCTCATGCAGCCATCTGGAAGGAAAGGGGAATGCTAACTACAACAGGCTCTCCCATTAAACATGCTCGTGCCATACTAGCCCTCCTAGATGCTGTTCTATTGCCTAAAAAGGTCTCAGTGATTCATTGTAAAGGTCACCAAAAAGGGGAAGATAAGATAGCAAAGGGAAACAAAGCAGCTGATGAGACAGCTAAACAAGCAGCCATGCAGGAATATATAGCTGGTTCTCTCCTCTGGGAGAGGACTCTCTTTTCCCCAGAGAGAGCGCATTATCGGTCAGATGAAAATAAGCAAGCCTCAGACTAAGGGTACCAGTTAGATCACTGAGGCTGGTGGGTGTCCCCTGGAGGAAAGTTATGGCTCCCTGAGGCACTCCAGTGGAAAATTCTAAGACTCTCCACCAACTTTATCATTTGGGCTTAGACCATACTTTGGTTTTGGTCAACAAAATGTTTGGGGGAACTAAATTAAGAGACACTGCCCAACAAGTTGTACAGGGATGTGAAACATGCCAAAAAAATAATCCCAATAATAGAAGACTCCAGGTGCCTGGAGCACAGAGACAGGGATCCTATCCTGGGGAAGACTGGCAACTAGACTTTACCCATATGCCAGGGTGACCAAAGTCAAAACTACTCTTAGTATTTGTGGATACATTCACTGGTTGGGTGGAGGCTTTTCCTTGCAGTACAGAACGTGCTAGGGAGGTGGTCCAAGTTTTAATCACAGAAATAATCCCTCACTTTGGCCTCCCCAAAAGCCTTCAAAGTGATAATGGGCCTGCATTTAAGGAAGAAGTAACTCAGGGACTCTCTAGAGCACTAGGCATAGAATACCACATCCACTGTGCCTGGCATCCACAATCATCTGGAAAGGTAAGAAAAAAGTGAACTTTTAAAAAGACACCTGGCTAAATTGGCCCAGAAAACCCACTCCCCCTGGACTAAACTCCTCCCTATTGCTCTCATCAGGCTCAGAAACACAACAGGCAAGCAGGGACTGACCCCTTTCGAATCTCTATATGGCAAGCCCTTCCTAACCAACGACCTCCTTCTTGACCAAGAAACAGCTCAGTTAATTTCCCATGTCACTCAACTTGCTAAATTCCAACAAGCACTCTTGAGATCAAACAAGCCACCCTCAGGGAGGATATAAAGGGACCCCCCTCTCTTTTGCCCTGGTGACCTAGTCCTAATAAAGTCTCCAAATCCAACCTGGGATTTAAACACCCCACTCTAGGGGGGGCATATCCCGTTATTCTGTCTACTCCGACGGCAGTGCGAGTGGCCAGCCTGGATTCCTGGATCCATCACTCAAGAGTCAAGGGCTGGAATTACTCTATGAACATCACATCTCTACCTCCAGACTCCATGAGAATGGAGCCTGCCTCCTTCTCATGTGAACCTTTGGATGGACTAAAACTGCTGTTCCAAAAGAAAACGCCTACAGATACAGCTAAGTCACCTTCATAAGCCTTCTTCATCCAAACTTCCAATACCTCGTAATCAGTCTATTCATTCTGCTTGTAATTACTTTGGGAATAGGGTTAGCTGCTACAGCTCCCTCTGTCTAGACTAGACCCCCCAAAAGACAGCATCAGCATGTTCCTTTTATTTGCTAACTATATTGCCATGGGGCTTGGTCTTCTGGGTACACTGGCACCCCCATATGGGAAGAGCTATAGCCCTTCATGGAAAACCAATGGGTTCTTAAATTTCTCTCAAGCATTTACCCTTCCAAAATCTCCACTAAAGGACTCCTGGGTTTGCAATGAGAGACCAACAGCCGCTTACCTGCCCTCATGGGTCCTATTGAATTTCACTCAGGGTCCCTTCCCTTCTTTGAAATTCAGGCCAAATAACTTCTCCTATGCCATGATTCCTCTTACAGGGGTCTCATGGAAGAACTAACCTACTATGTCTTATTCTTGGCTTAGGTTCATTTCTCAGATGAAAATTTGGATGTTTAATGTTTCTGTCCCAGACAACTATATACCAGTTTGTCATTCATCAATAAAAGACCTAAGGCCTACATTCCAAAAGACATTTTTTACTTCACCACCCATAAAGGTGACTATCATCTCACAACCAGCTGGTGCTGTAGGAATAACTCTTAAGAGCCCCACTTTTATGAGTCCTGATATGCTTAGGGCTAGTGCTTGTAATGGGAGCCTTGTCTCCAAACCTCACTGGTAAAAACTCTTACTGCATATTCACGACTGGCCATCATAGATGTATCTTAACAAAATTTATGACAGGATTAGGAAAACTGTATAACTCTACCTTTCCACCCCCTGTGCCTCCATCTTTTACCAGCAGCAGCCTTAATGTCTCTGACTGTTTCCAGGAGACACCTCCCAGGCCCAGGCTAACAACATCCGAGGTATTTTATGCCTTGAAGAAGGATATCTCTTTGTAGGGAGGTCATGGAAAAAGGACCAGGTATGGGGGCTGCCATGTCTACACCCAAACCATATCCAGAACATATCTCTTTTTGGAATAACACTATAATACAACAAACTGAATTTTCCAAACAGCTTCTCATAGGGATAAAAGGGAGATTATTAATATTTTTAGGGATAACAACATTAGTTGCAGCCCTAGCTGGAATCAGTTATGGGGTGATTGCTGCAAAAAACCTAACCAAAGTGGTAGAGGACACCTCAGACCAGGTAGACCTTGCCATTAAGGACATGCAAAGGTCTTTGTCGTCCCTTGCCTGTATGGTAATGGACCACCGCCTGGCCCTAGATTTTCTTTTGGCCAAACAAGGGGGAGTATGTGCCATCGCCAATACTTCCTGTTGCACATATATAAACACTTCAGGCATTGTAGAGGAACGTGCAGATTACATTCTCCAACAGGCTAAGTGGCTCTGGGAGCAATCTCTTGAAACTCAGGTTTCTATACAGGTGTGGGACCAAATAAAATCCTGGCTCCCCTCCAGGACTTGGTTCCTACCCTTTCTGGGGCCTATAGTTGCCATTATTCTCTTGCTTGTGTTTGGGCCTTGCATTTTAAACTTGTCAAGTTTGTTTCTTCTCACTTAGAATCCATCAAACTACAAATGCCTCTGGTGGAGATGAAAACGACCTACTACCAGAGTCCCCTTGACAACCCCTCTCCTGGTCAGCCCTGATGCTGAGGGCCCCTTCATCGCCTCATGTCAGCCGGAAGCAGTTACTGAATAGACTTCTTAGTCCCTATTCCTAACAGCAGTTAGGGCGGTCACTGAGAGGGTCACTTGAAGGACAGACTGCAGGAGGTCAAGGAAACACCTCCTCCCTAGGAAATGTCCATTTGCATCTGAAAGACATCTCTGCCCTCAGGCAACACACAAAAAAAGGCTATAAAACCCACTCCCCACCCTGACTCATGGGATAACCGGTTCCTGGGTCCCCCTGTATTCCCCAATATGCAGTCTTTCTCTTCTCTTCTCTACAAATAAATTCTCTATAAATAAAATATTTCTGACCTCTGCTGTTAGAGTCTGTGCTTTCATTCTCAGAGCAGGCTCAAGAACCCTGAGCACCTGAAATTCCTGGCATGTCATCCATGCATCACCATCACTCATGGCTAACTTCTACCTAAAAATTCTCATTCTAGAGATGATCCACTTTAAATCTAATGAAAGTATATGTCTCTCCTAATAAACTTTGCTATAATTTTCACGTCTTGCCTGAATTATTCTCTCACCAGACACAAGGACTGAAGTAAAAATCTGTGCTGACTTTCTGATAACACTAGGACTTGTGGGGAGCAGAGACAGCAGTCTCCTTACAGTGGTGAGGAGTCAGTATTGAAGCAGTCTAAAATTAGGAAAAGTTTAGGACTCATAGAAAAATATTACAGCTGAGATTAACCATGCTCCAGCTCAGGGATTGTCCTTATCTGGCCAGGGACTCACTGATGTTATTCCCCACTCACTGATTATTGGATAGAAATCACCTGGTTCCTCCCAAACCATAAATTAGCACAAGTTTTAAAAGTACCTGGAGAAGAGAAGCATGCTCTCTCCACCTCCAGATTCCACCTGAGCTCCACCCTGCTCCCTTTTGTATTTCCCTTCCCTAACTTTTAATAAACTTCATTTACATCCATGTGTCCTGCCATGGATTTTTCCCTTCAGGATGCAAAGAATTTGGAAATCTTCTAATCACGGACTCCACATGTGGACAACAGTGTCACTTTCTACTCATTTCTTTCTTTCCTTTGATTCATCTGGGCAACTAGCTGACTGCTTTTTATAAGTTACATTCATAATTTAGTTTAACATTATATTCTTTAGAGACTGGAGAACACAATTTAAAAGGAAAAAGCAATAATAACTTGCATTCCAAAGAGAAGATAGTGTGGATGCATATTCTTTTAAAATAATTGATCACTAATCAAATCATTTCCTGTGTTTTCTATGTGTTTTGTGAATGAGAAAAATTTTTTTTATTCTTAAATAACACAACTTTCTTGGCAATGAGTCACATAGATAACTACCAAATTTCACTCTGACTTTTTAAAGCAAATAGGTCCACAGGTTTATAAATAAAATTTATAAACTTCATTTGTGTTCAAAATATAGGCAGATAAATTGTGTCCCCTCAAGGAACCATGAGGACTTGATGTTAGGGTAGTTTTGAAATGAACTAGTAAATGCCTTCAGATCCAAATAAAAGATACGGTTTATTTTGTGCAAATTGGAGGAGGACCTTGTTTTCACTCATCAAATGTTGGTCTGCAATAAATTTACTAATAATACATGACTAGAGAGAGTATGGTTGAAGTTAGTGCTTTTGGATGTCCTCAGAATGAAATATGTTTAGTGGTCTGGGGAGTTAATATCAAACTTTGGTCAATTTGCTCCTGCCCACAGCAAGACACATCCTGCAATTGTGGCACTGAGTTTATTGATGTGAGTACTGTGAAACCCCATTTGCTTACTAATCTAGTGTTAAAACCCCAAATTTCAAGGCCAAGCTTAATGTGGGAACTCCATTAAAATGTGTTTAGAACCATTCTCTATACAATGGTAGTAGTGGAGATGTGGTTTATTAAAATGAAGAAAGTAGATATTTCTTGTTCACCAGGAACCGTGCTTACTAATTCATACTTGGTACACAGAAAATCAGTCTGTCAAAACTAATCTTGAGGGCACTGACAAATGTTACATGGTTCTCTTCAAAGCAGAAATAATTGAGTTCATTTGAGCAGAACCACTCAAATTCATCTTTATTTTGTACCCAATCTTCATTTTGGCAAAATCATTTGAGTAACACCAAACAATGTACTTTGACTCAACAAAGAATACTGCACCATCTATGAATTTATGTTCAGATGGTCTAAGTTGACAAGGTCAATAAAATATTTTACTGTCTTTGTATGTATCTGATGTTAGGCAATGGGTACTGTGAGTGTTTATGTTACTTAATGTGGTGAAGATTTTATAATCACTACTAAGTTAAGAAAATTGTAAAACAATTGATGTAATTACCATTAATAAAAAAGACAAAAAGACTTCTTTAGCAAAAAAAAAAAAAATATCATCTCATACTAGTCCTGGGAATATTTTTCTCTTACAGAAAAACTTTATATTATGTATCAAAAAAAGTGCTAGTCCAACATATTAATGTAAGAAAATACCTTTAAGCTCATGCTTCAAGTTCCAGAGGATGGAAGTAAATGTACCATCACAATGATCATACAGAAGGGTCACTAATGTAGGATTTGCATATAGTTTATAAAATGTAATAGTTTTATCACACATTGCCTATGTAAAACCATTGCCACATATATTAAATGAAAAGAAATGATTGGCAATTTATCTTGGCTTTTCAGAACTTAATATGAGCTATTAGACTGACTTTCTCATTTTGAAAGCCATACCTGTCTGGCAAAATTTTAAAACTATTCTGGAATTAAAGAATGCTCATTGGTCTCTAAACTGAAGAGAACACCCACAGAGTGGGAGAAAATATTTGCCAGCTACACAGCAGACAAAGGACTGATAACCAAAATATATAGGAAACTCAAAAAACTAAATTCTCCCAAAATTAATGAACCAAAAAAGAAATGGGCAAGTGAACTAAACAGAACTTTCTCAAAAGAAGAAATTCAAATGGCCAAAAAAACACATGAAAAAATGCTCACCATCTCTAGCAATAAAGCAAATGCAAATTAAAACCACAATAAGATTCTACCTTACCCCTTTTAGAATAGCCATCATTAGCAACACCACTAACAACAGGTGTTGGTGAGGATGTGGGGGAAAAAGGAACCCTTTTACACTGTTGGTGGGAATGCAAACTAGTACAACCACTCTGGAAAAAAAATTTGGAGGCTTCTTAAAAATCTAAACATAGATCTACCATTTGATCCAGCAATACCACTCTTGGGGACATACCCAAAAGAATGTGACACAGGTTACTCCAGAGGCACCTGCACACCCATGTTTATTGCAGCACTATTCACAATAGCCAAGTTATGGAAACAGCCAAGATGCCCCAATACTGATGAATGGATTAAGAAAATGTGGTATTTATACACAATGGAATTTTACACAGCCATGAAGAAGAATGAAATCCTATCATTCTCAAGTAAATGGATGGAACTGGAGAACATCATTCTGAGTGAGGTTAGCCTGGTCCAAAAGACCAAAAGTCATATGTTCTCCCTCATATGCGGACATTAGATCAAGGGCAAACACAACAAGGGGATTGGGCTTTGATCACATGATAAAGAGAGAGCACACTAGGGAGGTATGAGGATAGGTAAGACACCCTAAAAACTAGATAGCATTTGTTGCCCTCAATGCAGAGAAACTAAAGCAGATACTTTAAAGCAACTGAGGCCAATAGGAGAAGGGAACCAGGAACTAGAGAAAAGGTTAGTTTGAGAAGAATTAATTTAGAAGGTAACACACATGCACAGGAAAGCAATGCAAGTCAACTCCCTATATAGCTATCCTTATCTCAACTAGCAAAAACCCTTGGTCCTTCTTATTATTGCTTATACTCTCTCTTCAACAAAATTAGAGATAAGGGCAAAATAGTTTCTGCCTGGTAGCGAGGGGGTGGGAGTTAAGGGGGGAAGGAGGTAGAAATGACCCAAACATTGTATGCACATATGAATAAAATAAAAAATAAAATAAAATTTTTAAAATGCTCATAAATTGATCTTTATTTTTTTTAAATGTGGCTGCAAAACCTTTAAAGTGTCAATCAGATCTTTATCCCTTTTCTAATTACAGCTACACTCTGTGGGGTGCATTGAGAAAAACAAAATACAAAACCAAATTCTCCATAGCATCGGCCACAGACCAGCATTTTAACAATGAAGACAGTCATTAATATTAAGGACCTTCCTGTCACCCATTCCAGGACCCTGACAGAGGACTCATGGTACTGTTTCCCTTGATCTTTGGCTCACAAGAGGATTGATTTCCTGCTCACCACCTTCTCAATTGAAAATGCCCTTTCCATATCTAGTCACCAGATGGTGTCCTTGGGCCCTGCAGACTTTCATCTGGGGTCCAAGGATGTATTGTATCCACTCTGAGTGTTGGAGTGCTTTACCTCCACTATAGTTTCCCTCTTCTACTCACTCTGTCATCCTGGATGCCAGGTGGGATGGGGACCAGATGTCTCTCTTCATGAATCCTTCCTCCATCTCCTGGTTCTTAATGAGATACTTTGAATACAAGCAATTTACCAAGGAATAGCCAATTACCATAGCAGAGCATTTGCACAGCACCCATAGCCAATGAGATCTCTATGGAAATAGAGCTGTCTCGGCCACAGTACTGATAGAAAAGTACTCTAAGGAAAGCCATGGAAAGTACAGAAAGTCAGTGTATAGAAGATCTCAAACACCAGTACCTAATTCTCCTAGACTTTTGAGACTCTGCTCTCAAGTTCTGTGCATAATATTAGCATGGTCAATGGCCTTCACTGTCACATTCTTCCATTTGGTGAGACTTTCTCTGGGGAGCTGACTCAGTAGTGGCCAGATCTCTAGCAGGTGGGCCAAGAACAAGCTAGACATCCTGGACCTGGTCTTTCCTGTTCTGGAAGACTCAGTGTTTCCTTGGGACTACTGCTCTTGTTGCCCTCTAGATATTTGTGCCAAGTGTCTATCCTGGGCTTCAGGCTGTGTTCCCTACCTGGTTCTACCAAGCTTTATATCTGTTGGTCTTAAGAGATTTTAAGTGTTCCTAGTCTACCTCTTTCTCCTCTGTCCTATAGGAAATATTTGATCCTTGATTCTGGCCATCCTTCTCTAAGTATCTCCCACATTCCATGTCCTTCCACCTTCCAGCATATTAAACTCTTAGAACATATTAATTTAAAATGTTCATTTCTCTCACTTTTTCTCTTTCTTCAAATTTTTATGGTATATAAATACAATTTTCTTTTCTTTTTGCCCCTATCTTCTATTCCCATGTGTTAAAAGTATACCAAGGTCATGATATCAAATATAAGTATTAAAAAACAAAAATAAAATTGTCTTTTAAAGCTGGGCATGGTAGTTCATGCCTATAATCCCAACACTTAAGAGGCTGAGTCAGGAAAATTGAGAACTGAAGGCCAGAATGGGCTATAAGCCACAAATAAATTATCATCTCCTTCACAACCTACTATGTAAGCATATTATTCTTCCAATGCCCTCCAGTATTTATAGATACATCTTCTTTAAATAATAGAAATATTATAAATAATTTCATTAATTGTGTATCTCCCTATAGCAGTGAAAAGTAGAGCCATTGCTCATAAATATAGGAAACTGTGATATTTAAATCAATTCCTGTGAAAAGAATTAAAATTCTCCCTAATATCCCTATAGAGTCATTGATAATGCTCATGGTCTGCAATAAAGATTCCCATTCATTAACGCAGAAGGTCAGAATCTATGTCACATGGAAGTCTGTTACATAGCTCTGCCCTCCAGAGAACCTGACAAGCAGGAGAAAACTCAGGGGACTCCAGGGTTGAATCTCAACCTTTGGGAAAGTAGCAATTAGAGATCTTCTTACAGTGGTGGGAAATCATGTGCTGATTTCTCTACTGATTTCTTACTTTCCTCTGCACCCTCTGGACAAACTGAACTCTTAACACTTCTATGAATATTTTAATTTGAGATAGTATTCTTTATCACTACAGACTGGAAAACACACAGAGACATCATTGTTCACTTTACGGGAGGCCATTATTTTGGACCAGCCTCAAGCACCAGAAGGAACAGACCACATCAGATGGAGTCATTGGTGCTAACTGCCATGGATTAAATCAGAATTTATAAGGTGACCAATTTCAAAAAAGAGGGAAGATCAGCATACTATTATAAGGGGCCTGGTTTACTTAGTCATGATGTCCCATACCAGCAAAATAACTGGGAGGCTTTGTCTTTCCTATCTTCTACTCACCAGGGGATTCAGTGTGTTTTTATTCTCTATCTGTGATCTGCTATACCAGCCTTCTTTTGCTGATATAAAAATACTTTATTATAGGTACAATTTCCTTTATTAGCTACTGTGTACCTGCAAATGAACCCACAGTCAAATCACAGGATCTCACAGTCTAACATGGGAGGCTGAAAAGTCAAGAGAAAATAAAAGACATGATATCAGGTATAACATCAATGAGAATGAAATGAACCCAAGAATATGGAGTCTTGTTTAATGCCATTGTGGGAAGAGGGAAACCCAGAGGAAGCAATTAAGTAAAGGAGAGAGTTTGCAAATTTTTCATAACAGAAGTAATGTTTGCTTTGCATTTCATAAGTATCCACACAAATGACAAGGCAACTTGGGACAGGGAAAGGCACAGAGAAGAGCACAAGCACAGTGTGTGTGGAACTGCATGTGAGTCAGTAGGACAGGAGGGCAGAAAGTGTACGAAGAACGTTAAAATGTATAAGTTATCTATTTCATTCTGGATGCGGAGTTTAGGTTGCATGTTAGGGTGTTGGGCAACCAAGTCATAATCATAATCATGACTTGTCTCTCATAAAGAACACTGAGGAGAGAGTGAGGAGAATCTTGGAACTGTTAGGTCATATAACTCCGCATTCATAGAATGTACTGCACTGTCTGAAATGTATGTCCTGGTTTGCCCAAGGTAGTCTACCTTTGTTCTTTGAGAACAGGGGGAAGAAATAAGACAATATATTATAAAATTTCACATTAATAATGATAGTTTTTGTCTTGATGGGGCACTCTTCAGTCATTCAGCAAACAATGATTCGGTTCTTCTTACATCACAAGCATTGTTCTGAATCTACACCATTCAGGAGGAAAAAGGCAAATAAGCATGACCTCCTATGGGACTTCTACCTAGTCATATGACTGTTTCTCAGCTTCACCTTGCTACATGCAGTAAGTATATAACTGCTATTACAGTAAAAATAAGACATGAGGAATTTGGACTGTGTAAAAAAATTTACAATGTTAAATGGTATAAAAGGTTTTAAGTCCCTATCCATGAAATATCCAAAGCTTTGCTTCCAGGAGGATTTTAATAAGATGCAAATTTCTCTTTATTCTTTGTTTCATTATTCTGTATAAATGAGCACTACAAGTGAAAGGCAAACAGATACCTATGTGGTTTTAAGGATCTATGTTAGTTTCCTACTGCTTACTTAACTGAGAACCTAAATTGATGAAATGAAGCAAGGAAAATTGATTATTTTGTTGTTATGGATGCTAAAATTTAAAACATAGAGGTTGGCAGTATCACGGTATTTCTGAAACCTTTGTGGTAGAGTTTTCCTTTCTTCCTAACTTCTGGTGAACTTCTAGGATTCTGTGAGTGCATCTCTAGCTCTTAGTGCTGGCACCTGTTTCACATGGTTTTTTCTGTTCTTCTGTCTTCATACTATTTTTGTGAATCCAATGGATTGCAGTACCAATTCTATTGGATGTGTAGCTCACATGACTCTAGTGTGACCTTACTTTAACTAATTACATCTGCAATAGTGCCATATCCAAAAATGTTTCATTCATTGCTCCATTGTTTACAGTATCAGTGTATCTATTTAGGGACACAATTCAATCTATAACAGTTCTTGAGGATAAACCAAGGCAAGAGAACACAGGGTGCTTAAAGAACACACTAACTCTTTCACCTCCCTGTATATCCAGAAGTAAGTGGGAAAAAATGGCATTCTGTCAAGAATATACAATAACTCACATTTTGTCTATGATAGCCTTATAGAAATTTTTCAGTCATGAAGTTCAGTCTTCCAGTTTTGTTCTTCTTTTGAAAGATTGTTTTGGCAACCAAATTTCCTTATTAATGTAAAAAATTATTTTCCATAAGAAAAAACACATTGAATAAAGTACACTTGGAATTTGTTAGGGTAAACATTTATCTTGTAGACAACTTTGTGTAGTATTCACATCTTAAGTTTGATGATCTAAGACACTCCATGAACACAGAGCTATGGTTTTCCACTAATTTTGGTCTTCTTTTATATCTTTCAACAGTGTGTTATAGGTTTCTCCTTAAAGTTTTTTAAATTGTTTTGAAAACTATTAAAAATGGCATTTGTTCCTAATTTAGGTTGCTTTATTCCTTTTAATTAGTATGTATTAATTGAACAAAGAAATTGCATTGTAATATGTTTATACATCCATATAATATACTTTGATTACATTCACCCCCTCTCTTACACTTTCTCAAACTCCTCCCTCTTTTACAACACAATCAATTTTCTTATGTTTATGAAAAATGACAGTGGGATTTAGGTGGGAAATGCATTTAATCTGTAGATTGCTTTCAGTAGTATGGCCATTTTTAATATTAATCCTGCTGATCTATGAACATTGGATTTCATTCCAACTTCTAGTGTCCTCTTCAGTTCCTTCAAGGTTTTTATAGTTTCTTTTGTAGAGTTCCTTCCATTCTTTATTTAGGCTTATGTCTAGGTATTAATTTTTTTCAGGCTATTGTGAATGGTATTGTTTTACTGATTTCTTTCTCAGCCTATTCCTTATTGGTGTGTAGAAAAGCTATTAATTTTTATATGTGTATCTATCTACTTTGCCAAAAGTGTTTACAAGACCTAGCAGGCTTTTTTGGTGGACTCTTTACGGTCTTTAGTATAGGATTGTGTTATTTACTAATAATTTGGCTTCTTCCTTTTTACTTGCATTACTTTTATTTATTTCTATTGCCTTATTGCTCTGGCTAAGAATTCAAGCATTTTATTGAATAGGAGTGGAGAGAGTAGACAGCCTTGTCTCATTCCTGACATCAGAGACATTCTGATTTTCCCCAGTTAAGACTATGTTGGCCACACATTTATCATATATAGCCTTTATTAGATTCTTCAGGGCTTTTATCATGAAGGAATGCTGGATTTTTTCCCCAGGCATCTTCTCCATCTATTGAGATAATCATGTGATCTTTGTCCTTTATTCTGTTTATGTGGTATATTACTTTATTGCTTTACATATGTTGCTTCATGAAATTAAACCAATGATCATGATGTATGATCTTCTTAATGTGCTGGTGAATTCTGTTTGCAAGTATTGTGAATTTTTGTATGTTTATCTAGGAAAGTAGACTGTAATTTCTTTTTCTTCTGTCCTTATCCAGTTTTGGTACAATAGTAATATTGGTCTCATAGAATAGGTTTGGTAGTATTCCTTCCTTTCTGTTTTATGCAAAATTTGAGAAACAATGGTTTGAATTCTTCTTTAAAATCTAATAGAATTCAGCAGCGAATTTATCTGTCATGTGTTTTGCTTTGTAGGGAGAGTATTCATTACTGCTTCAATTTCATTGCTTATTTAAGTAGCTTATATCCTCTTGATTCAATTTTGGGAGCTCGGATGCATCTAGAAATTTATCCACTTATTCTAGATTTGTGAATCCATTAGAATATTGGTTTTTCAAGTATTCCCTAATGATCCTTTGGATTTCATTGGTGTTTGGCATGAAATTTTCTTTGTTTTCTCTAATTTTATTAATTTGGGTTTTAGTTTGCTAAGGGTTAATCTTGTTTGTCTATTCAAAGAGCCAATTATTTGTGTCATTGATTCTTTATATGGTTCTTTTAGTATCCATTTCATTAACTTCTGCCATGATCTTTATTATTTCTATCTGATGCTTTTCAGTTTGGCTTGATTTTGTTTTTCTAAGATGTTGAGGGGTATCATTCAGTTATTTAAGATCATTTTGATTTTTTTTCATTTAAAGATTATCTTGTTTATTTTTCCTTTTTTTATTCATTTATTCATATGTGCATACATTGTTTGGTCCATTTCTCTTCCGTGCCCTATACCACTCACTTCCAGGCAGAACCTGTTCTGCCCTTTTCTCCAATTTTGTTGAAGAGAAGGCATAAGCAATAATAAGAAAGACATAGTGCTTTGGCTAGTTTGAGATAAGGATAGCTATACAGACAGATGCCTAGCTTTGCTTCCATGCACATGTGTATTACAACCTGAACTGATTTATCTCTGCAAGACCTCTTCAGTACTTCTTGGTCACCTTCCCATAGTGACCTCTGTCAATTTAAGGTTACTATATTAGCTTCTCTACAGTGGGCAGATCAAACACTTTCAAGTTTTGGGTTACTTATCTTTCCCTATTCCTCCTGTATGAGTCCTCCCTTTTGCATGTAACTCGTGTCTAATAACATTACTGCATTTGTTTTAGATCTAAAGTCCACATATGAGGGAGAACATACGATTTTTGGTTTTCTGGGCATGGCTAACATCACTTAAGATGATGTTCTCCAGTTCCATCCATTTACTGGTGAATGGTAACATTTTATTCTTCTTCATGGCTGAGTAAGATTCAATTGTATATAAATACCACATTTTCTTAATCCATTTGCCAGTAGTGAGGCATCTTGGCTGTTTTCATAACTTGGCTATTGTGAATAGTGCTGCAATAAATATGGGCAGGCCAGTGCTATGGAGTAACCTGAGTCACATTCCTTTGGGTATATCCCTAGGAATGTGATTGCTGGATCATATGGCAGATCTATGTTTAGTTTTTAAAGAAGCCTACATGTTGTTTTCCAGAGAGATTGTACTAGCTTGCATTCCCACCAGCAGTATATGAAGGTTCCTTTTTCCCCACATCCTCACCAACATTTGTTGTTGGTGGTGATTTTGATGACAGCTATTCTAACAGGGGTGAGGTGGAATGTTAGTGTGGTTTTGATTTGCATTTCCTTTATGGCAAGAGATGGTGAGCATGTTTTCATGTGTTTTTTGGCCATTTGAATTTCTTCTTTTGAAAAGGTTCTGTTTAGTTCAGTTGCCCATTTCTTTATTGGTTCATTGATTTTGGTGTAGTTTAGTTTTTTGACTTCCCTGTATATTCTGGTTATATATCCTTTGTCTGATATATAGCTAGCAAACATTTTCTCCTACTCTGTGGGTGGTGTCTTAAGTTTAGAGACCATTTCTTTTGTTGTACAGAAGCTTTTTAATTTTATGAAATCCCCTTTGTCCATCCTTTCTCTTAGTTGCTGAGCTGCTGGGGTTCTATTGAAGAAATCCTTGCTTATACCTACCTATTGCTTCCAGAGTATTCCCTGCTCCTTCCTGTACTAGCTTCAGAGTTTCAGGTCTGATATTTAGGTCCTTGATCCATTTTGAGTTGATACTAGTACAGAGTGATAAACATGGATCTAGTTTCAGTTTTCTGCAGGCAGATAACCACTTTTCCCAACAACATTTGTTGAAGAAGCTGTCTATTTTCCATCCTATGATTCTGGAGCCTTTGTCAAAAATAAGGTTGGTATAGTTGTGTGGTTTCATAGCCAGCTCCTCTATTCTGTTCCATGGTCTTCATATATGTTTTTGTGCCAGTACCATGCTGTTTTTATTGCTATTGCTTTGTAATATAGTTTGAAGTTGGGTATTGTGATACCTCCAGCATTGCTCTTTTTGTTCAGTATTTCCTTGGCTATTCGCAGTCTCTTGTGTTTCCAAATGAACTTTAGGGTAGATTTTTCAATCTCTGTGATGAATGTCATTAGGATTTTCATGGGAGTTGCATTGAGCATATAGATTACTTTTGGTAGTAGAGCCATTTTACTATGTTGATTCTACCAATCCATAAGCATGGAAGGTCTTTCCACCTTCTGTAGTCTTCCTCAATTTCTTTCTTCAGAAGTTTGTAGTTCTTCTTACGGAGGTCATTCACATCCTTTTTAAGTTTACTCCTAGGTATTTTTTTTTGAGGCAATTGTAAATGGAATTGTTTCCACATATTGCTTCTCAATTTGTTCATTGTTGGTATAGAAAAGCTAATGATTTTTGTAACTTGATTTTGTATCCAGCCACCTTGCTGAGGCTGTTCATGGTGTCTGGGAGTTTTGGGATAGTGTTTTTTGGGTCTTGAGGTATAGGATCATGTCTTCTGCAAATAGGGATATTTTGTCAGTTACTTTACCTATTTGTATTCTTTTATTTCTTCTTCTTGCCTTATTGCTCTGGATAGGAATTCCAGTATTATGTTGAAAAGGAGTGGGGATATTGGGCACCCTTGTCTTGTTCCCGATTTTAGGGGAAATGGTTCAGTTTTTCTCCATTAAGTATGATGTTGGCTGTAGGTTTTTCATACATAGCTTTTATAATGTTGATGTACATTCCTTCTATTCCTAGTTTTCTTAGAGCTTTTATCATGAAGTGGTGTTGAATCTTATTGAAGGCTTTTTCTGCATTTATTGATATGATCAAGTGGATTTTGTCTTTGCTTCTATTAATGTGCTGTATTACATCTATAGATTTGTGATGTTGAACCACCTCTGCATTGCTGGGATGAAGCTAATTGGTCGTGGTGAGTGATCTTTCTGATATGTTGTTGTATTTGGTTTGCCATTATTTTATTGAGGATTTTTGCATTGATGTTCATTAAGGAGACTGGCCTATAGTTCTCCTTTTTGGAGGTGTCTTTGGTTTGGGATGAGTGTAACACTGGCTTCATAGAATGGGTTAGGCAGTGTTCCTTCCCTTTCTATTTCATGGAAAATTTAAGGAGAGTTGGTATTAGTTCTTCTTTAAAGGTCTGATAGAATTCAGCAGAGAATCCATCAGGTCCTGGACTTTTCTTTTTTGGGAGACTTTTTATTGCTGCTTCAATTTCATTTCATGTTATAAATCTATTTAGGTGGTTAATAGCCTCAATTCAGTTTTGGATGGTCATTTGTATCTAGAAATTTGTCCGTTTCTTCAAGATTTTAAAATTTATTGGAATATAAGTTCTTAAAATCTTCTCTGTTGATTCCCTGGATTTCCTTGGTGTTTGTTGTTATCTCCCCTTTTGCAGTTCTGATTTTACTGATTTAGGTTTTTTCTCTCCCCATTTTAGTCAGATTTGACAGGGCTTTGTCAATATTGTTTATTTTTTCAAAGAACCAGATTTTTGTTTTGTTGATTCTTTGTATTTTTTTTTTGTTCCCTATTTCTTTAATTTTGGCTCTTATTTTTATTATTTCTCTCCTGCTTATTTTGGGTTTTGCTTGTTCTTATTTTTCTAGGAGTTTGATTAGGTCAATAATTTGAGATCTTTTTGTCCTTTTAATGTATGCACTCATGGCTATAAACTTTCCTCTTAGGACTGCCTTTGCTGCGTCCCATAGGTTCTGGTAGGTCATATTTTTATTTTCATTAACTTCCAGGAACCTTTTAATTTCTTCTTTTATTTCATTAATGACCTGCTGGCCATTGAGCAATGTGTTGTTCAGCTTCCATTGTTTGCATATTTTTCTGTTTTGTTTTCTTGTTGAGTTCTAGTGTTAATGCATGTGATCAGATAGAATGCACAGGATTATTTCTATTTTCCAAATTTTGATAAGGATAGCTTTGTGCCCTAAGATATGATCAATTTTGGAGAAAGTTCCATGGGCTGCTGAGAAGAATGTATATTGTGCTGATGTTGGATGAAATATTTTGTTGACATCAGCTAGGTCTATTTGATCTATGGTCTGATTTAGTTCTAGAATTACTTTATTGATTTTTTGTTTGGGTGACCTATCTATTGCTGATAGGGAGTTATTAAAGTCTCCCACTACCACTGTGTTGGAGTCTATATATGCTTTTAAGTCCCTTAGGATATGTTTGATGAAATTGGGTGCACTGACATTGGGTGCATATAGGTTGATAACTGTTATTTCCTTTTGGTGTATTTCTCCTTTTATTAGTATGGAGTGTCGTTCTTTACCTCATTTCATCACTGTAAGTTTGGAGTCTACTTTGTTTGAGATAAGTATTGCTACTCCTGCCTGTTTTGGGGGGGAATTGGCTTGATAAATCTTCTTCCAGCCTTTCACCCTAAGCCAGTGTTTGTTTCTGTCAATGAGATGGGTCTCCTGTAAACAACAGATTGTTGGCTCTTTCATTTAATCCAGTTTGCCAAAAGGTGTATTTTGACGGGGAGTTGAGTCCATTGACAATCAATTTTAATATTGATAGGTATGTGGTGATTCCTGTCATTTGGTTGTCTTTATTTAAGGGTTTCATTGTGTGCAGCTGAATCAATGTTACTCTCTGATTCCTTGTCTTTTCTTCTCCTGTGGTTTGATACTGCCTGTCTTCTCATAGTTTTGTTTGCTTTCATTTTCTGTGTGCAGAATTCCTTGGAAATCCTTTTGTACTGGTAGTTTGGTAGTCATATGTTGTTTTAGTTTCTGCTTACCATGGAAGACTTTTATTGCCCAATCTATTTTGAATGATAGTTTTGGTGGGTAGAGATCTTAGGGTTGAAGTTATTTTCATTCAGTGCCCAGAATACCTCACTCCATGTTCTTCTTGCTTTTAAGGTTTCTGTTGACAAATCTGCTGTGATTTTGATGGATTTACCTTTGTATGTTATTTGTTTTTTCTCTCTTACAGCCTTCAATATTCTTTCTCTATTCTCTGTGCTTGTTGTTTTAATGATAATTTGTCATGGGTAGTTCTATTTTGGTCACATCTGTTTGGTGTCCTAGAGGCTTCCTGTTCCTGAATGGGCATAACTTTCTCTAGACTTGGGAAATTTTCTGTTATTATTTTATTGAATATATTATAAATTCCTTTTGCTTGGACTGCTTCTCTTTCTTCAATGCCCATGATGCTCAGGTTTGGTCTTTTGATAGAGTTGGTGAGTTCTTGCATATTCCTTTTGCAGTTCTTGAGTTGTTTGAGTAATAGCTCTTCAGTTTTTCCTTTAATTTCCTTTTTATCTTCAAGTTCTGAGATTCTGTCTTCCACTTGTTCTAGTCTGCTGGAGTGGCCTTCCATTGTGTTTTGTGTTTCTGTTTCATTCTTTTTTCTGAGGTTTTCCATAGGATGGATCACTTCCTCTTTATAATATTGTCTATTTTCATCTCTAATTCATTTATCTCTCTATTTATAGTGTTCTGTGTTTCACTTTGGTGTTTATTTAGGGCTCCTATGAGTTTGTTTATTTGTTCTGGGTCTTCTCGTATTCTTTATTTTTGGTATCTTGAAATTTCTTGAGTGCCTCTTGTACATTTTGGTTAACCATGTCTAGTAACATCTCCATGAAATTCTCAGTGATTACTTGCAGGATTTCTTCTTTGAGGCTATTCTTGTGGATATCATTGGGTTCCTTGGCATCATTTTTCTTTGTTTCTTGGAGTCCGGAACTGGATATCCATCTTCTTCACTTCCTTCTGAATCCTGTATTAAATTATTTTTGAGTGGAGAATGGCTTCCATCCCTTTCTCTTCTTCCTATCACTCTACTTGGTACTGTGCAATTATGTTCTTGATAGGCTAGTTGGTGGTTTCAGTCACCTGTTTTCTTTCCCTTGGTTTAATTTTGTTTTGTGGCTGTATTGGGTTTTTAGCTAAGTGTGTGTGTACTATTTCTGTCCCTGATTTGGTGTAATTTAGTATTAACTAATTCACAATAATAAAATTAACAAACCAACCAAAGAAATGTGGAGAGATGAACAAACAAACAAGAAACAAAACAAACAAACAAAAACTCCAGGTGCAGGAACAATAGTATTTCAGTGTAATTTAGTATAAACTAATTCATAGGTTTAATACCCAACCTGTAGTTTATGTATTATATAGAAGAGATAATATTTAGGTTGGACATTTAACATTTGTAATGCTAGCTATAGAAATTTGGGGAGTTGGATAGTGTGGCACTAAATGTGCAGATGAGAAGTGGAGTGGGCGAGTGGGGAAAGCAGTGTAGAGGCTACTGTTTTTGTGGTCCTTTTGTGTGTTTGTGTGTATTTTTGTTGTTGTAGAAGAGAATGTTTGTGTTAGGGATTGCAGGGGTGTGGGGTTGTGTAAGGTTCCTATAGTAGGTTGGTCAGTGGGTAATGAGTGTGAAGGAAGGAGAGGTAGTATGGTGACAGGTTGGGGGAGAATGGGAGGGAAGGTAAGGGCTGGGGGAAGAGAGTGGATGAGAAGGGGCAGAATCAGTTGTTGGAGTGGGGACCAATGGGTTTTAGCACAGGAGAAGGAGAGTGAAGGGGGTGAGAGTGGGGATGAGAGGATGATGATAGTAAAGTTGATAGTACAGAAAAAGAGAAAAAAGATAATAGGAATAAAAATAAAAATATAAAACCCACAAAAACAAAACTAACAAGACAAAAAAACAAAGATATCAACAGGAAGAAATGAACAAACAAACAAACAAAACCTCTAGGTTCAGGAACAATAAAATTTCAGTCTTAAATTCTGGAGATACTCCTCCAGCATCCAGTCCTGGTGTTGGCATATCAGCAGAAGCTCTGTCGTAGTCTCGTCAGGTGAGTGGCTTGTGAGTAGTGTTTTGTTCTTCTTTCAGCTTCTTGGTCAGCTCCTTCCCCAGTGAGGTGTGGCAGTTTAAGTTTGCATGCTATCCTCAGGTTCAGGAGATCAACTTTAATTGTTCTGCTTTGGAGGTTGCTTTTCACAGTGCTTGTTCACTGGGATTTGCAGGCTGGGGGCTTCTTTCTTTGCCCTGCCCCCTTTCTCTGGGGTAGGGTCAGTGTTCTGTCAATCTCCCCTGCTGTCAGTGTGTTATGGTGGTTCACTGTTTGTTTTTCAATTTTGTGGGGCAGTTTGAGTTTGGGTTCTGCTTACTAGTTCAGGAGATGAGTTTTGTGATCTGCTAGCTGCCCTGCTTCATGGAGTGGCTTATCACCTGCCCACCGTTGGCCTTCCTGTCTTTTCAGTGTTTGTTTACTGATAGTTCGGTGCTGAGATGAGCTCTTTGCCCTTCCCCCTTTCTCCAGTGTACTTTCAGCAAACCCCTCCTTCCACTGTGTGCTAGATTACAGGTTGCTGTTGTGTTCAGGGGTTTTTTTGGGGGGGTCAGTCTGCCTAGGAGGCTTTGCTGGTTTATCCTGGGGGTGTCTGGGGGATTTCTGCATGACACGTGGCACTCACCTGTTTGGTCTGCTGAATGTCTCGCAGGCAGGTTTGGAGCTGGTGGCTGCAGCAGTAGCAGCCCACAAGTTTTCTCAGTGTAACATGGCATGGAGAAGGTTTCCATGAGCTAGGGGCTTGGGGTGTTGAAGTTTTGATTCTTGTTGGTGCTCTATTTCTGCCAAGTGTGGCTCCAGAATCTCAGCAAGGTTTTGGAGGCAGGGAGCTCATGCTGTCTGCTTTTGCTCCCTAGTCCCCATCTTTGATCCCCCCCTCTGATTTTTTAATGCAGTCACTCATTCATACTTTCCTTCTAGCCCTGCCTTTGCCATGTCCTAAAGGTTATGGAAGTTATTTTCATTTTCATTTGATTTTAAGTATGTTTTTTATGTCCCCCTTTATTTCTTTGATGATTCACTGATCATCCAAAATTAAAATGTTCAGTTCCCTGTTTTTGAATATTTTCTATAATTTTTCTTGTTATTGGTTTCTACTTTTTTCCATTGTCATCTGATAAAATTCAGGAAATTATTTCAATTTTCTCTTATTTTTTAACACTTATTTTATATCCTAAGACATGATCATTTTGGAAAAGTTTCCATGGATAGCTGAAAAGAATGCATATTCTTCTTTTGAGTCAAATATTTTCTAATATCTGTTAAGTGCATTTGATGTATAGTGTCTTTAGTTCTGAAGTTTCCTTGTTTTTTTTTTTTTTTTTTTTTTTCTGGATGACCAAACTACTGGTGAAAGTGGGGTATTAAAGCCATGCACTATTACTGTGTTAGAGTCTATCTCTGATTTTATGTCCAGTGGTGTTTTCTTTATCAAATTAGTTTCACCAGCATTTGGTGAGAATATGTTTATACCATTATAGTCTTCTGATGGACTGTTCCCTTTATCTATATTAAGTGACAGTATTTGTCTCTTCAATTAAATTTTGGTTTGAAGTCTACTTTCAGGTATAACTACTCCTGCATTGTTTTTCACTGTGTTTGCTTGGAAAATATTTTTCCTTTTTTTCAGTTTCAGTCATGGTTTGTCTTTGCCAGTAAGGTTTATTTCTTATAGTCAGTAAATGGCTGGGTCTTGCTTTTTAATCCAAACAGCAGTCTGTCTTTTAATTGGAGAATTGAGACCATGAACATTGGGAGTTATTATTGAAAAGTATGTTGTAAATTCCTGTCATTTTGTTGTTTTTGTAGTGTTTGATTCTTTCCCCACTCCTCTTCTGCTCACCTATTTGTCTGGTGATATTTATTTTTTTCCATTTTTTTGTGGTTGCATTTTTCCTCCTCTCTGTGTGTAGAATTCCTTTTTTAAAGTATGTCTGTAGTACTAGTTAACACATGAATTGCTTTTTTATTTTTGTTCAACCTGGAAGGTTTTTATTTCTTCAATTTTTGCTGGATAGAGGAATCTAAATTGTTTTAATGATGTCCCAAAGATCTTGCTTGCTTCTTTCATCCTCCTTCATTGTTTTTTTCTTTTTCTTCAACTAATTATTATTATAAATATACCTTGTTTTCAAGGCCAGATATTCTGTTTGTCACTTGTTCCTGTCTACTGGAGAAGCTTACAACTGAATTGTTTATTTAATTTATATAACATTCCATTTCCAGAATTTCATTTTCATTTTTTCAGGTTTTTCTACACCTTTATTGAATTTATGTTTGTAATTTTGAATTATCTTCCTTATTTCTTACATTTATTTATTTGTATTCTCTAGCAATTCATTGAGGTATTTACAAAGTCATCTTCAATTTCATTGATCATTCTTATCATTCCTTTGAGTTCAGTTTTGGAGATTTGATCTTCACTATCACTTAAGTCCTTTATTGTGTGATTGTTGACTTTTTGAGGTGAGGTGTCATGTTGCCTCATTTTTTCCACATTTCTTGTGTTTCTTCATGGGATGCAGCCTCATCATTATTGGTAGGTAATTGTCCTCATTTGGTTGGTGGTCTGTCCTGCAAGGCTCTGCTGTTGCACAGAGGTAGTTTCAGTCCTTGTCATAAAGATGCTATCAATCATTCTTGTCCTTCCCTGGTTCCAAGGTGGCTGTGGGATAGATTGTCTCAAAGCAAAGGACAACAGGTAGAAAACAGAGACAGATGCCAAGCTTTTCTCCTGTTTTTAGTTAATTTGTGACCTCAAGTAAGGAGTCAGTGCTTTTCAGGAAAAACAGTTCAAGCACTTCTTAAATTTCCCTCTTTAAATATTCCTCATTCCTGAGGAATGAAGGTGTTGGCCAATCTGGCATTGCAAGTTTCTTGGCCACTGCTAAATTAGTACAAGAGAAAGGGACAAATAATGAAAATATAAAACTCAAAAATATTTGTTGTCTAAGCCTTAAACTAGAAACTCTATTATAAAGCAGAATATGAGTAGCATTAAAAGTCTAGAGGACATCCAATTAAATAAATTGTATATGGGATCTTTCAAAATAACTACATGTACATAGATTACTAAAAGATATGTTTGCAGTCAGTAAAAATGTTCATTTTTGTCTCTATTTAAATAGGAGGTCTTGGCTAAAAATTGAGTTTGCCTTCTGTCAGAGGGCCCTGGAAGGGCTTTATTGTCCAGTAGTCAAACATAAGAGCACTTCTTTAAAACATATTGACTTTATAGCTTTTGTGACATCTGTCATAGGTGATTACATTTGGATTTTGACTATTTCCTACTTTTTTCCTGAATAGTTTTTCTCCAAACTGTTTGTCTCTAAACAGTTTTCTCTGAAGACTTTGCTGATTAGCCGTTCTGGTCTCTTGTGTCTAGGATTAGATTTTTCCTGGATGGTCTGATCGGATCCCAAATCAGAGGGGAAGTAATAGGCAGGTTGTGTGGGAGTCAGTGCCAGTAAGACCCTTTGGGCCCAATTTAAACAACACAGTGGTTTAGAAGAAGTGGCTTTTAGATGAGGCTTACCTGGAGTCCATAAGTCTAATTTTGTGTGTCTTATGGATGATGTCCTGGCATCTTAAAAATGCTGCAGAAAATCAACAAACAACAGTTATCTTTTTTTCCCAAGGAAAACTTAAAATAAAGCCAATAAAGCAATATTCAAAATGATTAGCACATTTGACAAATAATTACTTGTTACAGTCATTTTCCATAGGTTTTATTGGAAATTTTCCAGACAAGGGCCTAGACTGCAAATGACAGGACTTAGAATAGCCATGGTATGGTTAAGATTTTGAAAAAAACAGTTTATCAATTAACAGAACAGTCTAATTATTTCCATTGCATACAGCATTCTAGATAACTGATTATGATTGACAGCATCAACATCATTAAGCTCTTCTTAGTACAGTTAGGAACACAAAAATACAAGCCTGCAAAAGGTTAGCATCACTAACAAGTTTAATTTGAAGAACAATACTTGATAATATTTTTCCTTCAAGAAAACTTTTATACTTGGGCAGCATAAATACATTCAAAATATAAAGAAGCAAAAACAATAAACATCATAGCTATACTGGTGTCATATATGCATGTTAATTTATTTTTCCTTAGAGTAAAATTTAGAATCTTTGACTAGGTAAGATAGGTGTACAGAATTGACAAAAGTCAAATTTTAAGATCTCTTACAAGTCAGGGGAGGGGTACAGCTCCAGTGATCCTAAATATCTCATACATACAATAACATTCATTTGGTTAAAACAAACAATTTTAGGACAGATTGTAAATAACAGTATTACCCAAATGGCAGGCTTTTTTTCCTGAATTGTACTGATTACAAGCAGTTGACTATTTTTATGTATTTAGATGTAATACATTTGGGATAAAAGAGAGTATTAGTTGGATGTTTTACATGTACTAAATTTATGCACTTTTAATTCTATAAATGTCTGTACAATATTTAGATAAAGTATAGACAGACAGCTCCATACACTTCTGCTCACAAACATATATGGCAGTAATTATTTTAGAATTACTTAAAACAATAGTTGTTTGTTTCACCACAGTGATAAGGTGGTCATTTAAGAGACTGAACTGTTTTTCAGTTAAGGTTTAGTTTCCTAAGTAGTTAAAAGCTTGATAAGGTCAACAGAAAACACAGACAATTATATAAATAAAATATAAAACCTTTCCTTTAAGACAGTTTTTTATGAATGCTACTAAAAGCATAATAATATTAACACAGTCCTATTATAGACATAGGTGTTAGTTTTGCAGCAGTACATAAAACCATGACCTTAGAAAAATTCTTTAGATAATTTTTAAATCATATCCAACTTAATCACACCTATAAAATTTTGACAAGCTTCATCTTTTATATATTTTTAAGACCTACTCATACACTTTGAACAACTTTCTGATCCTTCTGTTTTCTTGTCCAAGCCCTCTTTTTTCCATTTTGGAACAATCTTTTAGGACAATGTTTACTTGACAAACACATTTGAATTCAAAATTCAAATTTTCATACATTTTATATTTCTTTCTTTCTAGCTGATTCTCTTCTGTCTCTCTAATTTGCATTTGGAAATAACTTACAAAATTTTGGATTTAGACAACATTGTTTCTTTTTTCAATAAAATAAAATACTTTTAGTAGCCTTATATTTCAATGAAGACCCAGGAATAAAAGCAATTTTAAACTGTTCATATGATAGCAATTTGAAAAAGAACACAATTGCTGATAGATTCAATTATGAACGAGTTGAATGCAAGTTACACTTATGACAGAATAAAGCAGATTAAGGTTACTATCCACAAAATCCTTTTCTTTAGTCTTAAGGTAGAGGATAATTGTTGAATGTCTGCATTTTTAGTTAGGTCTTGCTGGTATAAGAACTTTGAAAAACTGATTTTCTTAGAAGTGGCAGCAAA
The DNA here is from genome assembly GCF_047511655.1 of Castor canadensis. Classification (NCBI taxonomy): domain Eukaryota; kingdom Metazoa; phylum Chordata; class Mammalia; order Rodentia; family Castoridae; genus Castor; species Castor canadensis. Next base: position 66,165,808 of record NC_133398.1, read on the forward strand.
AGAGATGGGGAAAGGAAAGGGCACAAACATAAAAGCTCTCTATTAACTCTACAGTAAGAATCATCCTAAAGATGTTCACATACACATACACACGTATGCAAACAAAGTTTTAAATTAGGCATGCCATAAATGTCAATTTAACTATGCATAGATTTAAGAACTCAAGAAAATGCAAAAACTTACTTTAGTGGCCATAAGTACATTGGTCAGTTATTTCTAGGCATTTCAAGAGCAAATTGAGTTGTGCCTGACGCTGTTCATTTAGAACTCATTCTGGAAGGTTCGATAGCTGAAGCAAGAGTCAATGCTAGGGAAGAGTTTCAGTCAGTCTCCAATAGGATTGTTGCCACAACCATCAGAATTTTAGACTTCATCACGCCAATCATCATAGACACAGACTAGTAAATATACACAAAATAGACACAATGACACAAAAACGATTACATTAGTTCAGAGTACACTCTTAGACAAATCATCCTTTTGCCCTTTTTCTTCTTCTTTCTTCTTCTTCCTATTTCTCCTTCTCCTTCTCCTTTTTCTTCTTCTGACTAGTCAGCTAGAAGTCTCTCTAGGAGGCAAGATAGACTTCCTATTTCTCATTATTAAGCAATTCACATCAGAGATCTCCAACACAAACATCCCTTCCCTGCTAATTGCCAGCCCTGAGTTTTTAAATGGCCCAAATGTTTAGAAAAACCTCCAAATAAGGGATTCAAATTTCCCTGTCAGGCAAATAGCAAAAGCCCAAATAGATCAGATGAATCCCAAATGGCCCAGAAGAGCCTCCAGACAATAAGGAAAAAGAAGGTGAAGGCCTGAGGTAAACAGATCAGAAGAACTGAATATATGGATTCTTAGGGTCCTTAGAATCCATATATTCATTTCTCTGTCTCATCAAATGATGATAAAAAGCAGCCAAGCTATTCAAAGTGGAAAGACAAGAAAGAAGTCCCTGGAATAAAAGTAATTCCAGTGGATGCAGGAGCAACCAATTCCATCTTTTCCCTTCATCCAGGGTCAACTAGCTCCAAGTGGATAACACCTAAAGGGCACATTTTCTTTGACTGATCCACCAAAACTGAAACCAGAGTTTGGACCCCATGCCCAAACTGCTGAACTTCCACATGTCCAATCCAGCCACTGGACATGATAAAGGGCAAAGGAAAGAGATTTATTACATGGTCAAGGACATGTTATGGGAAGAAGCAAAAGAAGCACTTCAACCCATCTTCAGCCATCATCTACATCTGAGGTTTTATTTCTGTTTCATAGAGACTCAGGATTGTGGTAGGGCTCTGCAATTCACCATCTTCCTTAATTTTGTTTTTGGATGTTCAGTGGAAACTAATATTTGCTTGTCATTTTTACCCTCTTTATGGGACTGCTTTATTAGTAGCAGCAGTTGTTTTCAGATCGCTAGGTTTTTCTCTATTCAATCATATCTATAGGAGGAGAATAAATATTTAATTTATTCCTTTCCAATTTTGATGACTTGTCTTCCTTCTCTTTTTCCTATGTAATCACACTGGCTAGGAATTATGATACTAGGCTAAATAGAAGTGATCCTAAAATAGATATTTTTGCTTTGCTCCTAATCTGAGGAACAAAGCTTTCAGTCCTACACTATTGAGAATCTTGTTAACTGTTGATTGTATATTTAAAATAAATTAAATTTAAATTTAATAGCATTTTTTGGCAGTACTGGGGTTGAGTTCACGGCCTCATTATTGCTAGGCATGAGCTCCACCACGTGAAGCACATTGCCAGTGCTTTTTGCTTTGGTTATCTTTGAAATAGGGTCTCCCCATAAATACCTGAGTCAGACAGGAGCATAATGCTCCTATATACACTTCCTGCATAGCTGAAATGACAGGCACAAATCATCACACACAGATTTTTATTGGTTTAGGTGAGATCTTGCTAACTTTTTCCCAGGGCTGACCTTGAACCACGATCTTCTTGATTTCCTTCTGCCAAGTAGCTAGGATTACAGTCATGAGCCACTGCACTCAGTTGAAAATTTTCTTACGAGAACTTCAGGCATTCCACAGTAGCATTTCAATTAGCTGTTCACAGAAGAGGGAATCTGCTGCTCTTGTACATATCACAACCAGTATCTTTCCAATATATCCTTTCCTCTATGAGTTCCTTCTTTTGTGTGTATTGCTAATAGAAGAGTGCCACATACAATCTTTACAATGCTTGGATTATTTGGAATTTTTTTCTTTTTTTGCAGTGCTGGGGCTTGAACTTAGGGTCTTCTCCTTGAGTCACTCTGCCAGCCCTTTTTGTGATGGGTATTTTCGAGACACAATTTTGTGAACTATTTACCTGGGCTGGCTTTGAACCACAATCCTCCTGATCTCTGCCTCCTGAGTAGCTAGGATTACAGGCATGAGCCACTGGCTCCCAGATGTTTGGAGATTTTTAAATACATTTTTAAATTCTGAGATGATGCAGGTTCAAACATGGGAATGTCAGAAACAATGCAGAGACATCTTCTTTAGGTTTCACCCAGTGACTTCAATAGGTATACCTTGGGAAAATAAACTACAACATCACAACTAGGATTTTGACATGGATATCATCAAGACAGAATACCAATCAAATACACGAGACTCTTCATAGAATTTAATTCTGTGTTCTCCCTCACTCCACCTCCTTGGAAAAATATATCTCCATTTCTAAGATTTTTTCATTTCAAGAATGTTTCAAATGAAAGACAAGACAGTAAAATAGGTACAGTAAGTGTGTGTGGGTTACTTGTGAAGGGGGAAGGGTGAATGGACTAGAAGGTGAGGGAATATAATTGACAGTCTTTATATATATATAATGTCAATTATATTCCATATATTTCATATATATATGTGAAATATAATATATATATATGAAATAGAAGGATGAAACTTCTTGTAATTGTTTTAAATGGGCTGGGGAGAGGGTTGCAGGGGAGAGATGGTGGGAGCAATCTAACCAATGTACCATATAAGGATATTGGGAACTAGCACAATGAAACCCCCCTACACAATGAATATATGCTAATAAATATGAAAAAAGAATGTTTCATACAGGTTATACTATGTGACCTTGCAGTATTCATGTATATCCCTCAGCCTAATATTTGCTGATTTTCTCAAGTTGTGTGTACCAATACTTGGTTCCTTTCTATAGTTTACTATTATTCCATGAAATGGACATATTACAGTTTGTTAAATCACTCACTGGAGTTTTGGGCAAGAGCTACACATTAGAAAAGGAAAATTCTAATGGATCCACTCATAATTATCTGAATTCTCTTCCTCCATATCATAACTAGTGCTTCTTTTTTTATTTTTCCTTTTTTACTTTCAGTTATCATTTTCTAGATAGGGTCTCCTGCTTTTCCCCAAGGCTGGACAAGGGCCACAATCCTCCTACCTATGCCTCCATGTAGGGTGGATTACAGGTGTGCACCATTACAAGCAGATGGGGTATCATTAATTTTTTTGTCTAGGTACTTTTTGCCAAACCACTGTATTACCCACCTTCATGTAGCAAGTAGTTGGGATTATAGGCATGATCCACTGTACTGAGCCATTGGTGCTTCTGATCAGTCCATGCCCTTCCTCCCATACAGGACACCAATTGTGGGCCAGTGATTCTATAGTAATACCGCACATTTGGTTCCCCTTCAAAGTTTTTTCAGTGTGTGTGAGTTTGTGCATGTGTGTGTGTGTTTGTGTGTGTGTGTGTGTTGATGGTACTGGTGGTGGAAGTCAGGGCCTACTATATGTAAGGCATGCACTCTCCCACTTCAGCCACAACCTAATCTTTTTGTTTTCAGTATATTTTTCAGATAGGGTATGGTGCTTTTGCCTGAGCCAGCCTCAGATTTTGATCTTACTGAATCTACCTCCTGAATTGCTGGGATTATAGGCATGAACCACCATGCTCAGCTTCCTTGTAAGTTTTTAAAGAAACATTCCAATTCTTGTGTTACATGCCAAAACATTTAAAGCAATGTGTCTCTGGTGTCAGAGGCAGTCATCATTTTGAAAGATCCCTTGTTATCTCCAGTGTGCTAAAAAGTTGACAAAACACTGCCTAGCCTCTGCCCAAGGATCCTGTTGGGTTGACAGTAGTTCTATCACTTTTGTTGACTACAAATCTCTTGAGAATTGTTAACTCAGTTTTTACATATAAACCAGTCCTTATCAGAAGAGTCAAAGGGAATCTTCTTAAAGCTGTTCTTCTTATCATTTGTAAGTGACTCTCCATTAAAAAGCTTTTCAAATGTCTGTCAAAAGGGAAAAGGCAAAGGGAGGAAGAAAGGGATACAGTTAAAGGGACTGATTTTTTGTCTACTGCTACCTTTGTCTCTACCTGTCTATATAATCCAAGTGTCTGCCTTGGCTGCCCAGTGCTGCTGCCATGCAGAGGTCAAGACCTGAGTGGAAGATGTGTAGCTATGACACCAGAGAATAGACAGACACTTTGGGAAAAGTTCTCCTGAGCCCAGGAGGAGAGACAATCACTGAAATGAGGGTCTTGGAGACTTGGACCAAGGGTTCTAGTGTCACTGAACATGGTGGACCTAACAGTCTTGGTATTTCAGTGTCAGAACCTGAATTTCAAGACACAGCTTAGAGGTGCAGTCTTATTAAAATAATGTCTACACAAGAAATTTTCTCCCAGTGGGAGTCATCAATTTCTCTGCATTAAAAAAAATTCTCTGCACTTAAAAAATTATTTCATATTGGATATTTTTTTGCCCACCAGAGAATATGTTTAGAATTCCATTTCTGTACCATACAGAAACATTTTCCCAGAACCAAAATTTCAAGTACATAGTGTGATCACTTACAAGCATGAAAGAACCATACTTGAAAAATAGTCAAGTTTGGTCATAAACATGAAATATAATTGACAGATATTTAGCATCCACTCTGCTTGCAAAGAACATACTGATAAGGAGTATCAATTTTTATTGGAGTAGAATATAGCAAGGCCTGTGTTTTCATGTTCACCTAGTCTAAACTGAGAAGGTTCATGAAACAAGATTTGCCTTTTTATGTAAATGGTGTGGGGGGTGTCAATATTAGTCATTGTGTTCTTCATCATTATAAAGACTATATCATCATTGAAAAGTCCATAAAATTAAAAGAAGTTGATGTTAATGTACCATTGTAGCAGAGAGGAGGGCCAGAAAAGAAGCAGGCAAGCCTATGTTCTGATAATGTAACAGGGGGGAAGGGATGGAATAACAGAGAGATAAAACTTAAAGAATCTAAATGTGAAGGTCACATAGCACTGAGGTTAGAAGGTCACATAGCACTAGGGTGAAAAAGCCTATAGAATTGCATGTGTCCATATATGGGTTATATGCTTTTTGCTTCTGTAACCTGCTTGCAAGGGTATATAAGGTGAGACCCCTTTGTTCTCAGGGCTCAGCCTTTGGACTTGAGTTTACTGAGTCTGTGCCAGCATAATAAAATGTTGCTTCCTGCTGATTTGACTTGGTGTCCTGTGTCTCTGCTAGAGATTCCCATAACATTTTTGAGGGTTTATGTCCAGGATTTCAGAGATAGTGGTTTTTCACCTCCCTGTTGCCAGGTTGTATTCTCTGGACTGCAGGAAGAAGTGATCCTGCCAGGTACCAACAGACAGTTGGATCCAGAAGAAGGACTCATCTTCCTGGCAAATCGGGGTGAGGTCCTTGGACACACAGCAGAACCCAGTGAGACACAGGAAACAGCAAGGGGAGTGTCACCTGTCAGACTGGTAAGAATGCAGGTTCAAATATTAGTCCTGCCCCTAAGTGGCAGAAGGGGGACTTGATCACTTCTTAGGGTTACCTGAGTAACTTTGAGCAAAAATGAAACCATGATTCCTAGGCACTGGGTGTGGAGTGGAAATCTTGGATGCCTGCATGTGAACCTGTGTGAATGACACATAGCTTGGCTATGAAGTGAGTGCAGAGTCCCTGTCTGCATGTCCATGGCAAATTCAAATGGTCTATAAACCTCCAGTCTGGGATTTATATGGACTCACTATGGCTAAGAGACACCTAAATCCCCATGAGGGGAGCAGCTGGAGACAGACAAAGCAAGTGAGGATCCTCTGTAGTGTAGTTCCTGGTTAGGCAACCTCATCCAGGTCACTGACAAGGGACACATATTGTTCTCCCTTGAGTGTCCGAGAAGAGGACCCTTCCCCCTTTTACCTATCCTCCAAAACCCCTACCTCTCTATGTCTGTCTTGATGTCTGGAAACGGGGAAATAGGCAGAAATCAGAGTAAAAACACTCCCTTGGAGTGTATGGTTAAAAACTTTGAAATGGGATTTAATGGAGACTATGGAGTTAAGTTAACTCCTAATAGGCTTAAGGCCCTTTGTGAAGTAGATTGGCCTGCTTTTGGTGTAGGGTGGCCCCTGGAAGGGCCACTAAATAAAATTGCAGTTAATGAAGTTTATAGGGTAATTGTAGGGAATCCTGGGCACCCAGATCAGTTTCCCTATATTGACTGCTGGCAGGATGCTGTCCTCAGTCAACCCACATGGCTAAGGCCTTGTCTGGAAGAGACATGTAGGATTATGGTGGTTATGCTGGCCACAACCTCCAAGTGTAGTGAGAAAGCAAAGGAGCCAATTCTGGCTGAGGAACCTGAGGACACACCCCCACCCTATGTGCTGCTTTATCTACCCATGCCACCAGCACCCAGTTCCACACCCTTGTCTCTGACATCAGATGGGAAAGCTCAAGAGACTGTCACACCTGTAAAATCTGGCCTGGAAGCCTCTTGGACCTCAACTCCTCTGACCTCCCTGAGTCCTATGGACCCCATTCCCACTCTGAGTCTGCCAGTGCTCACCCCACATCCCCCATTTAGTCAGGAGCATATAGCCAGACTCCACAAGGACCCCTCCTCTCCTCAGAGCCCCACCACCCTACAGATGCCCCTGAGGGAGGTAAAAGTCCCAATGTATTATGATCAGGATGGTCAAATACGAGGAGGATGGATATTTGTCTACCAGCCCTTTACCACCACAGACCTGCTAAACTGGAAAGATCATACATCCTCCTTCACAGAAAAGCCTCAGGCTCTGATTGATTTGATGCAGTCTATTATCCAAACTCATAAACCCACTTGGACAGACTGCTGGCAGCTTCTTCTGACTCTTATTTAATACTGAAGAGTGACACCATATAACGTTGGCAGTTCTAAAGTGGTTAGAAGATCATGCCCCTGAGAGCACTCTAAGTGCCCAAGTATACACGCAAGCTCATTTCCCCAAGGAAGATCCCCATTGGAACCCCAATATCCCAAGGATGCCCCCACCCTAGGGAGGAACTAGGGTGAAATCAATGTGCCTATTGTCATCAGGAATGGCACTGGAAGAATGAATGTCCCCAATGGGCCAAGGATTTCCAAACAGCCCCCCAGACCAGAGGCAGAGGCCAGGTTCTCGAAGGAAAGTATCAGCCCACTCACAGGGAGCCAGTCCCTGGGAGGAAAACACTATTGGACTGGCAGGCCTGGAAGGCTACAAGGAGGAATAGGACAGACTGGGCTCCATTCTACTGGGCCCCCAGGAGCCTATGGTCTGAATGGAAATAGGGGCCATCCCATTGATCTTATGGTGGACACAGGCACAGAACATTCAGTTGTGACCCAACCAGTAGGCTCTCTTTCCAAAAAGCATACAAGTATTATTGGGGCTACAGGATACTGGGCCTGCCATCCCTTCTTAGTGTCCACATGATGCAATCTTGGGAGTCATGAAGTAAGGCATGAATTCCTTTATCTCCCCAATTGCCCTATTGGCCTGATGCCAGGGACTTATTATGCAAACTGAAGACACAGATAACTTTTGATTCAGATAGTACAGCATCCTTAAAGTTGAGAGGACCTGAGGCAAAGACTCTAATCCTCATGGTTGCACAACAGGAGGAATGGTGGCTCTATGCCCTTGAGGGGAGACCTCCTGAGTTTCCTGAACTTCCCTTCAAGGTTTCAGGTGTATGGGCTGAAAATAACCCCCCAGGTCTGGTCCAAAATTAGCCCCCAGTAATGGTGGAACTAAAGTCAGGGCCACCCCCATCAACCAAAACAGTACTTCATCCCCTGCAAAGCCCAGGTTGGAATTCAAAAACACTTCAACAGACTCCTAAAATATGGGATCTTCTGACCTTGCCAGTCATCCTGGAACACCCCCTTATTACCAGTCTAGAAACTGGGGGCCAAGGATTTTAGGCCAGTTCAGGGCCTCCAGGCAGTAAACTCAGCAACTGTCACTTTGCACCCCATAGTCCCAATCTGTATATGCTTTTACGCCCTGTCCCAGCTGAGGCAAAGGTTTTTATAACCTGCCTAGATCTTAAGGATGCAGTTTTCTGCATCCACCTAGCACCATAGAGCCAGCCTATTTTTTTTTCTGTAGACTGTTTTTTGTTGTTGTTGTTGTTCATTTATTCACATGTGCATACATTGTTTGGGTTATTTCTCCACCCTGCTCCCCTCCCCACCCTACCCCCCTTCCCCTCCTCAGTTTCAGGCAGGTCTGGTTTTGCCCTTGTGACTGATTTTGTTGAAAAAAAGACAAAAGCATAATAAGAAAGACAAAACATTTTTGCTAGTTGAGTTAAGGATAGCTATACAGAAAGATTCCTACTATTGCTCTCATGTACCCATGTTGATTCTACTCTATCTGATCTTTACATTGGTTCCTGATCCCCTGCTACTGATAACCTGTCATTTTAGGGTTTCTGTATTAGTTCCTCTGGATTGGGGACATCAAATGCTTTCATTTTGGGGGTTTTCTACCTGTTCCTATATCTCCCATATGTGCTTTCTCCTTTTCTTATGATCCAAGTCCAACAACATTGCTGCATTTGCCCTAGATCTAAAGTCTGCATATGAGGGGGAACATATAAATTTTTGGTCTTCTGAGCCTGGCTGACTTCACTCAGAATGACGTTCTCCAGTTCTATCCATTTACCTGCAAATGATAAGATTTCATTTTTCTTCATGGCTGAGTAAAATTCCATTGTGTACAAGTATCACATCCAAAACACCACTAACAACAAGTGCTGGTGAGGATGTGGGAAAAAAGGAACCCTAATCCACTGCTGGTGGGAATGCAAGCTGGTGCAACCACTCTGGAAAAAAATTTGGAGATGTCTTAAAAATCTAAACATAGACCTGCCATATGATCCAGCAATCCCACTCCTGAGGATATACCCAAAGTAATGCAACACAGGTTACTCCAGAGGTACCTGCACACCCATGTTTATTGCAGTGCTATTCACAATAGCCAAGTTATGGAAACAACCAAGATGCCCAGCTACTGAAAAATGGATCAAGCTAGCCTATTTTTGCTTTCCAGTGGGAAAATCCCAGTAATGGAGAAAAGAGGAAACTAACCTGGACTCAGTTGCCACAAGGTTTCAAACATTTGCCCACTATTTTCAGAACTGCTTGGCATCCAACCTCAAAGCCTTCTCACACAGCTGCACACTCATCTAGTATGTAGATGACCTCCTACTGGCTGGACCAACTCGGGAAGACTGTATGGAAGGAATGCGCCTTCTCTTTTCTCTTTTACAGGAAGCAGGATAAGGATACAATGTCTCTAGGAAAAAGGCCTAGATTTTCCAAAACACTGTCAAATACCTCAGCTTTCATCTGTCACAGGGGCAATGCAGGCTTGGCCCTGAGAGGAAACAGGCTATTGGTTCCATCCCAGCTCCTAAGACCAGCCAGCAAATCAGAGAGTTTGGGAGGGCTATAGGTTTCTGCCAAATCTGGATCCCTAACTACTCCCTCTTGACCAAACTCCTGTATGAAGTCACAAAAGGGGGAGTAAGGGAACCCTTAGTATGGGGGGAAGAACAAAAGAAAGCATTTAAAGAAATCAAGATGGCACTCACAAATGCCTCTGCTCTAAGCCTCCCAGATGTGATGAAATCCTTTTTCCTGTATGTCTGTGAGCAAAAGGGGACAGCTATTGGGGTCCTGACTCAGCTACTAGGCTCCTAGCACCGTCTGGTGGCTTACTTGTCAAAACAACTTGATGCAATTTCCTGAGGCTGGCTGCCTTGCCTACGCACCCTAGCAGCCACTGCTGCCCTGGTGGCAGAAACAGAAAAGCTTACCCTAGGGCAAGAAGTCATTGTCCGGGTTCCCCACTCTATCCTGATACTCATGGAGTATAAGGGAAATTATTGGCTGACCAACTCTTGGATGGTCAAATACTAGAGTACGCTATGTGCAAACCCACGCATCCAGCTGGAGGTTGTTAAGACTCTAAACCTGGCCACCCTGTTGCTGGTAGATTCAGATCTGCCAGAGTATGACTGTTTAGAGGTTATAGATGAGGTTTTCTCAAGCCAGCCAGATCTAACCAATCAGCCTATCAGCCATCTGGATGTTAAATATTTCACAGATGGCAGCAACTTTGTCCAGGACGGCATGCACTTTGACGGGTATGCAGTGGTGACTCTGGAGTCAGTCACTGAGGCATGCCCACTGCTGGTTGGAACTTCTGGACAAGAGGCTGAACTTGTCACCCTCATGCAGGCACTGCAGGAGTATGAGTAAACATTGACACTGACTCCAAATATGCCTTCACAACCATTCATGTCCACAGGGCCTTATACAAAGACAGGGGACTCATTAACTCAGGAAGAAAAAGTATCAAGTATGGGCAGGAAATCCTCAAACTGCTAGACACTGTATGGGTCCCTAAATGGGTGGCAGTCATACACTGCTGAAGGCACCAAAAGGGAGATGCAACAAGTGCTCTGGGAAACTGGAAAGCTGACAGGGAGATCGAACAAGTGGCTCTCACAAGGGGACCAGCCCCAACTGTCCTGATGGCTGCCTTGTTCCCATGTCCCTTAGCTGAATGGGACCCACAGTACACACCACAAGAACAGGCTTGGTTCAAGATGGAGGAGAGAAATTTTTTAACGGACGGATGGTGGAAGTTTGCCAAAGACCACATTGCCATATCTGAGTCACTGGTTCCTACATTTGTCAAGCAGTTCCACAAAGGAACTCATTCAGGGAAAACAGCCCTCTAGAACACCCTGGCCCAGCACTTCTATGTCCCCAAACATAAAACTTCTAGCATAAGTAAGGCAGTATGTGAAAGATGTAGTCTATGTGCCAAAAACAACCCTCAGCAGGGGCCAAGTGTACCTCCCCAGGTGCAGAGCATCGGTGGAACTCCTCTGGAAAATTAGATCATGAATTTCACTGAAATGCTGCAAGCTTGAGGAGGCAAATATCTGTTAGTGTTCATCTGCACCTTCCCAGGATGGGTGGAAGCCTTCCCCATGTGTACTGAAAAGGCCCATGATGTGACCAGATGTCTGTTAAAGGAAATCATCCCTCCATTTGGAATACCTGTATCTATTGAGTCAGATAATGGGCCACGTGTTGTGGCCAAGGTGGTAGAGCTGGTAGCTAAGTGCTTAGGAGTCACCTGGAAATTGCATATGGCCTACCACCCTCAAAGTTCAGGAAAATTGGAAAACATGACTAGAACCCTAAAATTACAGTAGGAAAACTGTGTCAGGAGACCCATCTGCAGTGGGATCAATTACTACCCATAGCATTACTGAGGACTAGGTCTAGTCCCACAAAGCAGACAGGGCTTTCACCCTTTGAAGTTCTTTATGGATTCCCACCCTCCTTAATCAAAGGCATATGGGGGAACCTCAAAGAAATAATTAACTTCACTTTAGGGCAACAGATGCAGACCCTTGGGTTGACTCTTTAAAAGATCAATGACTGGGTCTGGGAGAGACTTCCTGTCAGCCTGACAACTCCCATGTACTATTACAGGCCAGGGGATGCTGTCTGGGTAAAGGAATGGAATGTCCCATCATTAAAGCCTCATTGGAGAGGCCCTTTTATTGTTATTTTGTCTACCCCTACCACAGCTAAAGTAGCAGAGCTTGCTCCTTGGATCCACTGCAGCCCAGTAAATCCAGCCTTTCTCAAGTGGAAGTGCATCCTTGATCTGGCTTGATCCATGCAAGATCACCCTCAGGAATGCCCTTGCCTTTCCTCAGCAGGACTCTGCTTCCTGGGAGGAAACAGGAGACCATGAACAACAGGACAACAGCCCTGCTCTAGTCACTCTGAAGCTGACTAGTCTATACATAGTGGAAAGTTGAGGAGTCATCTTCTTCCTCCTCCAGGGATGGATCTTTTCCATGTTTTCCTTTTGTTGAATTTAATCAGTACCTTGCTCGGGAACCCCCAGATCTCAAACTGTTACCTATTTATGAATACTACTCAAGCAGGAAGTGTTGTCATAGGACTTTACTTTTCCATACTTACAATTCCTGTACAGGCACTGTCATCAGGTCATACACTCACAACCATACCACCTATTTGTTGTGCCTCCATGGTGATCAGCAGGTCTGCTTCAACCCCACCTACTGCCCTTGGGAGCAATAGTTAGAGGTCCAGTGCATCCACAGCCTTGGGAACCTTGTCAGCCACACCCAGGGGTTTAACCCTGATAAACCAGTGTCAATGTTCTTTGAGGCATGTGTGGACATAGACCAAGGTGGATGTGGAGGTACAGGCTGTGGCTATGTGGGCCTAGTGTGGGAAAGAGCCTATAAGTCAAATGATAAGTATATGTGCCAGGGAGACACTTCTTGGCCATGTGATGATGTGGGCATCTGTTATTGCCCTTATTGTGGTTGTGTTTCATGGGCTACATGGAAAAGGGCAAAACACATGGCCCTCTTCACTAGACGATGGCTGCCCCTGACTGTACCCCTGGCACCTGTAACCCTGTAAATTTCACAGTACTTAAGCCCTGCAATTGGAAACAGGGACATATAGTTAGTATAAGGATAGATGGAAAGGGTCTTGACCCCAAGACTCTAATGCACCTCAAATTAGTAAGTATTATCAGTAAGAGTTCCTCATACCAAGTTTTTCACTCCTTTTATGAGGAATTGCAGAGTGAATTTTCTATCTCTACCAAGGCCAAAAACTCACTGGCTGAATCTATAGCCAAGACACTGAATGTCACTTTGTGCTATGTTTGTGGAGGGACCAACATGGGAGACCCTTGGCTTTGAGAATCAAGGGAGCTGGACCCATGTGAGCCCTTTAATGAGACTGCTTACATGAAACGCAGGAAAGGAGTCTGGCTCCTAAAAACTTCCATCATTGGAAATTACTGTATCTTCCATTAAAAAGGCCAATATTCCACCATGGTGGGGGATTGTTTTTTCTTTATTCATTTATTCATATGTGCGTACATTGTTTGGGCCATTTCTTCACCTTGCCCCACACACCCTCCTTAACACCCCCACCCCCTCACTTCCAGGCAGGACCCGTTCTGCCTTTTTCTCCAATTTTTTTGAAGAATAGACATAAGCAATAATAAGAAAGACATAGCGTTTTTGCTAGTTTGAGATAAGGATAGCTATACAGAGAGATTCCTAGCATTGCTTCTGTACACAAGTATATTACAACCCAAATTGATTCACCTCTACCTAAACTCTTCGCTACTTCCTGGTCACCTTCCCATATTGACCTTTGTCATTTTAAGGTTACTGCATTAACTCCTCTGCAGTGGGGACATCAGACACTTTCAAGTTTTGGGTTTCTTACCTATCCCCATTCCTCCCATATGTGCTCTCCCCTTAGCATGTGACCCAAGTCCAACAACATTATTGCATTTGCCCCAGATCTAAAGTCTGCATATGAGGGATAACATATGCTTTTTGGTCTTCTGAGCCTGGCTAACCTTGCTCAAGATGATGTTCTCCAGTTCCATCCATTTACTTGCAAATGATAAGATTTCATTCTTCTTCATAGCTGAGTAAAACTCCATTGTGCATAAATACCGCATTTTCTTAATCCATTTGCCAGTAGTGGGGCATCTTGGCTGTTTCCATAACTTGGCTATTGTGAATAGTGCTGCAATAAACATGGGTGTGCAGGTGCCACTGGAGTAACCTGAGTTGCATTCCTTTGGGTATATCCCTATAATTGGGATTGCTGGATCATATGGCAGATCTATGTTTAGTTTTTTAAGAAGACTACATATTGTTTTCCAGAGTGGTTGCACTAGATTGCATTCCCACCAGCAGTGTATGAAGGTCCCTTTTTCCCCACATCCTCACCAACATTGGTTGGTGGTGGTATTTTTGATGATAGCTATTCTAACAGGGGTGAGATGGAATCTTATTGTGGTTTTGATTTGCATTTCCTTTATGGCAAGAGATAGTGAGCATTTTTTAATGTGTTTTTTGGCCATTTGAATTTCTTCTTTTGAAAAGGTTCTGTTTAGTTCAGTTGCCCATTTCTTTATTAGTTCATTGATTTTGGTGTAGTTTACTTTTTTGAGCTCTCTGTATATTCTGGTTATCTGTCCTTTGTCTGATATATAGCTGGCAAATACTTTCTCCCACTCTGTGGGTGGTCTCTTCAGTTTTGAGACCATTTCTTTTGTTGTGCAGAAGCTTTTTAATTTTATGTAGTCCCATTTGTCCATCCTTTCTCTTAGTTGTTGAGCTGCTTGGGTTCTATTGAGGAAGTCCTTGCCTATACCTATTGCTTCCAGAGTATTCCCTGCTCTTTCCTGTACTAACTTCATTGTTTCAGGTCTGATATTAAGGTCCTTGATCCATTTTGAGTTGATACTAGTACAGGGTGATAAATATGGATCTAGTTTCAGTTTCTTGCAGACAGATAACCACTTTTCCCAGCAACATTTGTTGAAGAGAATGTCTTTTCTCCATCACATGTCTTTGGAGCCCTTGTCAAAAATGAGGTGGGCATACCTGTGTAGATTCATATCTGGGTCCTCTATTCTTTTCCACTGGTCTTCATGTCTGTTTTTGTGCCAGTACCATGCTGTTTTTATTGTTATTGCTTTTTAATATAGTTTGAAGTCAGGTAATGGGATAACTTCAGCATTGCTTTTTTTGCTGAGTATTGCCTTCACTATCTTATCAAAGGCTTTTTCTATATCTATTGGGATAATCAAGTAGTTTTTATCTTTGGTTCTATTAATGTGCTGTATTACATTTCTAGATTTGCATATTTTGAACCACCCCTGCATCCCTGGGATGAAGCCGACTTTGTCATGGTGAATGATCTTTGTGACATGTTGTTGGATTTGGTTTGCCATTAATTTATTGAGGATTTTTGATCAATGTTCATTAAGAAGATTGGCCTATGGTTCTCCTTTCTGGAGGTATCTTTGTCTGGTTTTGGGATGAGTGTAATTCTGGCTTCATAGAATGACTTAGACAGTATTCCTTCCCTTTCTATGTCATGGAAAAGTTTAAAGAGAGTTGGTATTAGTTCTTGCATCAAGGTCTGATAGAATTCTACAGAAAATACATCTGGTCCTGGACTTTTCTTTTTTGAGAGATTATTGCTACTTCAATTTCATGTTAAAAACCTGTTTAGGTAGCTAATATCCTCTTGGTTCAGTTTTGGATGCTCATCATTATCTAGAAATTTGTCCATTTCTGCAAGATTTTCAAATTTATTGGAATAAAGGTTCTCAAAGTAGTCTCTGATGATTCACTGGATTTTGTTGATGTTTGTTGTTATCTCCCCTTTTGTGTTTCTGATTTTACTGATTTACATTTTTTCTAACTTCATTTTACTCAGATTTGCCAGGGATCTGTCAATCTTGTTTATTTTTTCAAAGGACCAGCTTTTTGTTTTGTTGATTCCTTGTATGGTATTTTTGGTTTCTATTTCATTAATTTCAGCCCTTATTTTTAGTATTTCTCTCCTTTCTGCTTGTTTTGGGTTTTGCTTGTTCTTATTTTTCTAGGAGTTTGAGATGGAGCATTAGGTCATTGATTTGAGATATTTCTGTCCTTTTAATGTATGCACTCATGGCTATAAACTTTTCTCTTAGGACTGCCTTTCCTGTGTCCCATGGGTTCTAGTTGGTCATGTTTTCATTTTCATTAACTTCCAGGAACCTTTATATTTCCTCTTTTATTTCATCAATGACTCATTGATCATTCAGCAATGTGTTGTTCAGCTTCCAATTGTTTGCATATTTTCTGCTGTTGTTCTTGAATTCTAGTTTTAATGCATTGTGATCAGATATAATACATGCAATTATTTGTATTTTCTTATATTTTCTGAGGCTTGCTTTGTGCCCTAAGATATGATCAATTTTGGAGAAAGTTCCATGGGCTGTTGAAAAAAATGTTTATTGTGCAGAAGTTGGATGAAATATTCTGTAGGCATCAGCTAGGTCCACTTGATCTATGGTGTGATTTAGGTCTAGAATTTTTTTATTGATTTTTTGTTTGGATGACCTATCTATTGGTGAAAAGGGGATATTAAAAGCTCCCACTACCACTGTTTTGCAGTCTATATATATGCTTTTATGTTCTTCAGAGTATGTTTGATGAAATTTGGTGCATATAGGTTGATAACTATTATTTCCTTTTGGTATATTTCTCCTTTTATTAGTATGGAGTGTCCTTTATCTCATTTGATCACTGTAAGTTTGAAGTCTACTTTGTCCGAGACAAGTATGGCTACTCCTACCTGTTATGGGGGGCCATTGGCTTGGTAAATCTTCATCCAGCCTTTCACCCTAAGACAGTGCTTGCTTCTATCAATGAGATGGGTATCCTGTAAACAACAGATTATTGGATCTTCCTTTTAAATCCAGTTTGCCAAACAAAATCTTTTGACATTCAGTGTTAGTATTGATAGGTATATGGTGATTCCTGTCATTTAGTTGTCTTTGTTGTTTAAGGGTTTGATCGTGTGCAGATAAATCAATGATACTTTCTGATTTCTTGTGTCTTTTCTTCTCTGTGGTTTGATACTGCCTGTCCATTCATGGGTTTTTTGGTTTTTGGTTTTTGTTTTTTTTTTTTCTTTCATTTTCTGTATGCAGAATTCCTTGGAAAATCTTTTGTAGTGGTGGCTTGGTAGTCATATATGTTTTAGTTTCTTCTTATCATGGAAGACTTTTATTGCTCCATCTATTTTGAATGATAGTTTTGCTGGGTAGAGTATCCTAGGGTTGAAGTTATTTTCATTCAGTGCCTGGAATACCTCATTCCATGCCCTTGTTACTTTTAAGGTTTCCATTGAGAAATCTGCTGTGACTTTGATGGGTTTACCTTTGTATGTTATTTGTTTTTTCTCTCTTACAGCCTTCAATATTCTTTCTCCTATTCTCTGTGCTTGCTGTTTTAATGAAAATGTGTTGTAGGGTAGTTCTATTTTGGTCAAGTCTGTTTGGTGTCCTGGAGGCTTCCTGTTCCTGAATAAGCATAACTTTCTCTAGACTTGGGAAATTTTCTGTTATTATTTTATTGAATATATTATAAATTCCTTTTGCTTGGACTGCTTCTCTTTCTTCAATGCCCATGATGCTCAGATTTAGTCTTTTGATAGAGTTGGTGAGTTCTTGCATATTCCTTTTGCAGGTCTTGAGTTGTTTGAGTAATAGCTCTTCAGTTTTTCCTTTAATTTCCTTTTTATCTTCAAGTTCTGAGATTCTGTCTTCCACTTGTTCTAGTCTGCTGGAATGGCCTTCCATTGTGTTTTGTGTTTCTGTTTCATTCTTTTTTTCTGAGATTTTCCATAGGATGGGTTACTTTCTCTTTATAATATTGTCTATTTTCATCTCTAATTCATTTATCTCTCTATAGTGTTCTGTGTTTCACTTTGGTGTTTATTTAGGGCTCCTATGAGTTTGTTTATTTGTTCTGTGTCTTCTCATATTCTTTATTTTTGGTATCTTGAAATTTCTTAAGTGCTTCTTGTACATTTTGGTTAACCATGTCTAGTAACATCTCCATGAAATTCTCAGTGATTGCTTGCAGGATTTCTTCTTTGAGGTTGTTCTTGTGGCTATCATTGGGTTCCTTGGCATCATTTATCTTTGTTTTGTTGGAGTCTGGAACTGGATATCCATTTTCTTCATTTCCCTCTGAATCCTGTATTAAATTATTTTGGTGGGGAGAATGGTTTCCATCCCTTTCTCTTCCTCCAATCATTCCACTTGGTACTGTGCTGGTTGGTTGTTTCAGTCACCTGTTTTCTTTCCCTTGGTTTAATTTCGTTTTGTGACTATTGGGTTTTTAACTAAGAGTGTGTGTGCTATTTCTGTCCCTGGTCTGGGTGTAATTTTGATTTAGTATTAACTAATTCACAATAATAAAACTAACAACAACAACAAAAAAAACTCAAAGAAATCAACATGGAGAGATGAGCAAACAAACAAGAAACAAAACATACAAACAAACAAGTAAAAAAAAAAAAACCCTCCAGGTTCAGGAACAATAGAATTTCAGTGTTATTTTAAGTTCTGGTGTTATTCCTCCAGCATCCAGTCCTGGTGTTGGTATTTAAGCAGAAGCTCTGTCATGGTCTCATCAGGTGGTTAGTTAGTGTTTCTTTTTTTCTGTCTTTCAGCAGCAGCTGCTTGGTCAGCTCCTCCCTCAGTAATTGTAGCAGTTTAAGTTTGCATGCTGTCCTTAGTTTCAGGAGATCACCACTGTAGTCTACCAGCCATCCTGCTTTGGATTTGGCTTTTCACTGTGCTTGTTTAGTTGGGACTTATTTCTTTGCCTTGCCCCCTTTCTCTGTGGCAAGGTCAGTGATCCATCATCTGGCCCCCTCCTGTCAGTGTGTTGTGATGGCTCACTGTTTTTCAATTTTGCAGAGCCGTTTGACTTTGTGTGTTGCTCACTGGCTTAGGAGATGACCTTTGTGGTCTGCTACCTGCCCTACTTCAGGCAATGGGTTATTACCCACCCGCTGCTGGCCGTCCTGCCTTTCCAGTCATTTGTTTACTGATAGTTCATGTGGAGATTAGCTCGTTGCCCCTCCCCCCTTCTCCAGTGTGCTTTCAGCATTTCCACCCCCTTTGCTGTGTGCTAGTTTCTAGTTCATTGTGTATTCAGTTTTTTTTTTTTTCCACAGGGGGTTAGTCTGCCCAGGGAGCTATGCTGGCTTATCCCAGGGGTGGCTGGGGAATACTGTGTAATGCTTGGTGCTCACCTGTTTGGTCTGCTAAATGTCTTCCAAGCAGGTTTGGAGCTGGTGGCTGGCAGCAGCGGCAGCTCACCTATTTTCTCAGTGTATCGTGGCATGGAGCGCTGCAGTCTAACTGCATCAGGGACTCCAACTCTGGTCTTGGGTGCTCAAGTGGTGA
Source organism: Castor canadensis (assembly GCF_047511655.1). Classification (NCBI taxonomy): domain Eukaryota; kingdom Metazoa; phylum Chordata; class Mammalia; order Rodentia; family Castoridae; genus Castor; species Castor canadensis. The sequence continues at coordinate 66,184,984 of NC_133398.1, forward strand.
ATAATGACATGACCTTAGGATTGTGCCAGACAGCAATGGCATAATTTATTTTCTGAAGAGTGTATTTAAGCACTGCAAATAAGCAGGAAGGAGTATGTGGCAATCCCCAGGTTTCCCTTCATCTCTGTACTGGGATTGGCTGTCACATTGCTATGGCTTCGAGCCCAAGTGCAGAACATCATGTTCTCAGGACAGGGTTTTCCCAGTCCCACACAGAGAGAGAAAAGGGGAGTTCAGCAACCATTCTTTTGGACTGTTGCAATCTCTCTTAGGGCTGTTGCACAAAAGCTACAGTGACTCTGCTTCTTTCCAAGAGGATTTGGCGGTCCTAAGGGTTTCCCACACCTCCCTCCTTTTTATTTTTTATGAAAAAAAGGTGTTTAGAAATTTTTCTTTTGGAGGACAGTTAGTTTTTTGAGTGATTAGTCTTTTTAGCCATATGATACTAAGTAGACCCAAAAACATGAGTCCACCTATGCCTATTAGTCCTTTAAGTCCAAAATTAAACCAATGACTAGGATTAAGTTTGTTTAGCCAAAGTCTCTTCATGGGTCCAGTCAATAGATGGTTTGATGCATTGGAGAGGCAGCCATCTTGGTCGTCATTCATGTTCTGCAACGACACAAGCATACCCTTGACCTGTAGTTAGTAAAGGGTCAGGTCCCTGCCATGTGCTTGTCTCTAAATTCTTCCAAAGAACACACACAGGTGGGCAAGTGTACCATGCACAGAAGTGCTTTTCCATAGGTGTAATGCCTTGACTGTCAAGTGAGAAAAAATTTAAAGTTAATAGGATGAGATGTAATTGGGTATGTGGAGACTTGGGGGTGAACTTCCCCTTTTTTATTTTTAAAACTTGGTTTTTGATCCTTTGATGTTGTTGTTCTACAATGGCCTGGCCTTAAGGATTGTAAGGAATTCCAGTATTGTGAGTAATGTCCCATAATTTACAGAAATCTTGAAATTTTTTACTTGTGTAGGCAGGACCATTGTCCATCTTTATGTACTTTGGAATTTCAAAAGTTGCAAAAGGACCAAGCAGGTGACCAAGGGCATGTTTGTTAGTTTCTTCTGTGTGGGCTGAGGCAAAGAAGACACCAGAGTATGTGTCCACTGTCACATGAACATATTTTAAGGTGCCAAACGGGAATATGAGTGACATCAGTTTTCCAGATATGGTTTGCTTTCAGACCATGAGGGTTGATGCCAGTATTAGGGCCCAAAGGTAGAAGAGTTCTGCAAGTGGTGCAGGCCCTAATAATATGTTGCATTGGTCTTGAGTCAAGGTTAGGAATTGTGTGTGTAACATGTTAGCATTCTGGTGTAGTGAAGAGTGGATTTGTAAGGCCTGTTGAAAAATGGAAGAAGGATTTTGAGGGTTCTCAACAGCAGTGAAGGAGATTAGTTGGTCTGCTGCTTGATTTCCCTCAGTCATAGGGCCAGGCAGGCCTGTATGTTAATGGATATGAGTAATAAAAAATGGAGAAGTATGAGCCTGAATGACCATTTGAGCCTGTGTGAATAACTGAAAAATGGCAGAATTAGCATCTCCTTTTAGTTTAGCTGTTTCAATAGAGTTAATAGCTTTAATTACATATTGGGAATCTGAAATTATATTGACTGGAAAAGGGAGAGCTCACAAGGCTGCAAGAACCACTAAGATTTCAGCATGTTGTGCAGTTGCTCCTAGAGTTGCAATGTTTATTTGTTCTGTACATGTCCCTGAAGGGGAGTTAATGATATAACCAGCCCTCCCTTTACTGGTGCCATCAGTATATACCATGATTGTATTGGCTAGGGGTTTGATGGCTGTGATATGAGGTAGAATCCAGGCCTGAGAAGTTAAAAATCTTATGGTAGGGTCTTTGGGATAGTGATTGTCAAATTGTCCTTAGTAATTACTAATTACAATTTGCTATAAATCATTTTGTTGATAAAGATAGTCTATCTGAATATTGGTGAAAGGAGTAACTATGAGTGATGGATCATTGCCAGACAATTGTTTGCATCTTTGCCTTCCCTTCATAATTAGATATATTGTCTCTTGTATATAGGGAGTAATAGTCCTAGGGTGTGTGTTTTGGGTAAAGAGCATTTCTATCATTTTATTTGGCCATTGTATAATAGCCCCTGTTGGAGTAGTTGGAGTACCCCATATGAGTAGCTGGAGGGGCTGACTGAGGTCTATCCTGTTAATGAAACTATGTTGAAGAGTGGTTTTAACAAGTTGTATAGCTTGTTGTGCTTTTGGAGTTAATTTTCTTAATGAGTTTAATTGTGAGTCTCCTTTTAATAGTTCAAATACAAATTTTAAAGAGTTCAAGGGAATCTTAAGAAAAGGCCGGATCCAATTAATGTTTCCTAATAGTGTCTGTAATTCATTTAATGTCATAACCTCTTTTATGTCTAATTTTAGTTTAGGAGGTTTGACTATATTATCAACTACAGTGTGTCTCAAATATTTGAATGGTGGACAGAGCTGTGTTTTGTCAGGAGCTATACTTAAACCTTCCTTGGCTAGGCATCTCTCTCAGTTTCTGAGGACCTGCTGTAGTAGTGTAAATGAGGGATGAGCAATTAAAAGATCATCCATATAATGAAAACCTTTTATTTGTGGCCATTTTTTATAGATGGGTATAAAAGTGGCATGGACATAGGCCTGACATATGGTGGGACTATTTTTCATACCTTGAGGTAATACTTTCCATTGATATCGTTGAGCTGGTTTTTCATTATTAATGGATGGCAATATAAAGGCAAATTTTTCCTTATCATTGTCATGTAATGGGATAGAAAAAAAGCAGTCTTTTAAATCTATAATTATAATTGTAAATCCTGCAGGAATCATGGCAGGAGAAGGGAGGCCAGGTTGTCAAGCTCCCATGGTTTGCATGGCTTTGTTAATGCCTCAAAGGTCATGTATTAATCTATATTTTCCTTTGGCCTTTTTTTCTATATCAAAATAAGACTATTCCATGGACTATTGGAAGGCTTCAGATGTCCAGATTTTACTTGTTGTACCAAAATATGAGCCATTTGTAATTTTTTCCCAAAAATGGCCACTGATCAACCTATATAGGCTCATTGATTAACCATTTAAGTGGTTTAGCTGTGGGCTGGGACTTCATATCAGTGGCCCCTAGGAAGGGGGGTGATTACAAGAATAACCAAGGCCACAGTGACAGGAAAAACATGGGGAAAGGGCCTCCTCCCAAGGTTTTATGATTGTCTTATCTTGTTGAGCTTAGGAAAGAGCCTCCCCCAAAGGCCTTGTGACTGTTCTAGTTTGTTGAGCCTTAGAAAGGAAAGATCTTCCTCCTAAGGTTGAGCATTGTGTGTGGTAAGAGTCATGCACAATTGTTGCATTATGTCTCTCCCCCATGAGCACAATTATAGTCCTGTAATTATGAAAGGTTGAGATGTCCCTGAATTGCCTTCATTCTCCCATTGGAGTACCTGTGCACTAACCTTGGCTGATTGTGTTCCCCCTACTCCTTGTATTGTGGTTCCTCTTTTTGTTCCCCAATGTTTAGGCCATAATGATTGAGGGATAACACTCTGATCTGCTCCTGTGTCTAGAAGACCTCTCAAAGCTATTCCCTGATATAGATAGTAGCTAAGGGCCTTTGATCTAAAATGGGTTGAGTCCAATATACTTGAGGAGAGGTCTCAGATGGTAAAGGCAAAAATATTACAATCTTGGCATCCTTCTCTAATCCTAACCATTGCCTAGAGCTAGAAACATAGACTATTGTTGGAGACTTGGATTGCAATATACTATAATAAGGATGCACAGTTAGTTCTTGAAGAAGATACTTTTCATTCCCCATGATTATTCCTGTTAATTCTTTTACAGAGTTATAGAAGTGACATGTTACTGGGACTGGTGTATTACCCAGAGAGACGGTTAATACCTCTGAGATCAGGAGATTAAATCCTGAACTCCAGGAGTTTTCTCACTGGATACAGCAAATTGTTCCTTCTTGGGGTGGGACTGAAGGCTGCCTCCAGTCCCATTTAAAGGTCTCCCATCAGCTTGATATTTGGATTTTTATAGCCCAATGATAGCCTTTATTGCATTGTGAGCACATTTTAGAAGGTTTTCCTCCTGGTGGGACATGCTTTGGGCCCTGGTAACTTTTGCCCTCAGGGCAGTCCCTTTTCCAGTGGCCTTTTCATCCACATCCAATGCATGTAGTGTGGGAGGATGTAGGGCTCCCTTTTGTTAGGGCAGCCACAAGAGTGGTGGCCATATAGGTTTGGTTGCCAATATCCTGGGTAACAGAAACCCAAGTAGAAAGATTTCCATTCTTCACTGGTCTGATAGTTTGTTTTCATTCTTTGGTAGCCCCCTCATATGCAATTTGGCAAACCAAGAACCTTTATGCATCTGCATGGTGAATTTTGCAGCTGATAACATGTTTTACATGAGTCAAGAATTCAGACCACGGCTCATTGGCCTTTTATTTTAGTTGCAAGAAACTTTCAGTTGATTCTCTACCTGAGTCAGGGAGGCTACTCCAAGCTCTCTTGGCACAAAGTCTTACCTGATCAAAATATTGGAGCGTGCCTTGTATCTGTTGAAGGGCATCAGCAAATATGCCAGCCCCTTGCAGTTGGTCCTCAGTCAAAGGAACCCCTGTATCCCTATTTCTTTGTGCCTGTTCATCACATTCATCATAATATTTTGCTTTCCATATAAGGAAATCACCAGGGTTAAGGCAAGCTCAGGCTAACTGCTTGTAGTCCCATGGTGTACAAATTTCTGGACTCAGATTTTCCAATAGAATAAGAGTGTAGAGACATTAGCCCCATTCTCCCTGACTGAATCGCTAAATCTTCTAAGTACCTCAAGAGAAATGGGCTCATGCCATTATTATCCCTGAGGCCCCAGGATGACTGGAAGGGCTAGAGGGTTCTCTGAAGATGAAAGAGACAAAGGTGGAGGAGAAGGGTCATTATTCCCATCCTCTAATAAGAGTTGCCTAAACATTATTTCTAGGGAAACTTCATTTTCCTCTCTTCATTTTGTTCATGCTTTATGTACGGCACCTGTCCGAGGATCAACCTGAAATGGGGCCAATGATGGGTAAAGGCCAACATAAGGTGCTGCAGAATCTTCCATAGAGGAAAACTTAAGTTTTACATGTTTTTGTGAGGGAGGCTTTTGCTCCTCCTTATTGTCCTTCTTATTATCTTTCTTATTGTCTTCCTTGTTTTCTGGAAGAATTGATTCATGAGCCTCTTTAGGAGGATCTGCTAGAGGTCCCAAGCAATAATGAATAGAGGACCACATGCCAAATAAATGAATAGGAATATTTTCCCCTCTTTGGTGAGCTCTTTTTACATCTTCTCCTATCTGCTTCCAGTTCATAATATTTTGCTTTCCATATAAGGAAATCACCAGTGTTAAGGCAAGCTCAGGCTAACTGCTTATAGTCCCATGGTGTACAAATTTCTGGACTCAGATTTTCCAATAGGAAAATGCTCAGGAAACCAAGGATTAAATTGGATAACCATCTCTATAAAATCTTCAATTTGTCCCTGGATGTAAGATATACCTTTACTTTTTAGCAAACAGCGCAGTAGCTGTAAGAAATCCCTATGTTCTGAACTCAGTGAGTTCTCCATTCCATCCCCCATCTTATAGTTCACAACACCTTGGGTTGGGGCTCCACAGCGAGACTGTCCCTCCTTGAATTATACTGCCAAGACATTCAGAGCAGATCCAAGTCACAGCACCACTTGCCACAGTCCAGCTGTAGCGGGGACTCCAACTCTGGTCTTGGGTGCTCAAGCAGCCAATAACAACACAACCTTGGGGTTGTGCCAGGCAGCAATGGTGTAGTTTATTTCCTGAAGAGTGTATTTAAGCAGTGCAGAAAGCAGGAAGGAGTATGTGGCAGTCCCCAGGTTTCCCTTGACCTCTGTACTGGGATTGGCTGTCTTGTTGTTATGGCTACTAGCCCAAGTGCAGAACATCATGTTCTTGGGACAGGGTTTGCCCAGTCCCATGCAGAGAGAGAACAGGGGAGTTCAGCAACTATCCTTTAGGACTGTTGCAATCTCTCTTAGGGTTATTGCACAAAAGCTACAGTGACTCTGCTCCTTTTAAGAGGCTTTGGGGGTCCTGAGGGTTTCCCATAATGGAGAAGCTTTTTACATGCTAGGGTGTCAAAGTTTTTATTCTCCTGGTGCTTTATTTCCACCAATGTGGCTTCAGCATCTCTGCAAGGTTTTCAATCCTTGTGCTCACATTGTCTGCTTCTGTACCCTAGTTGCCATCTTGGATCCTCCCTTGGTGGGGGATTTAGCTTGTCTAGGACAAAGGTTCTATAATGACACTGCCTAAAAACCCAATGGTATTTAGCCCCACCCACCAGCCAGCTTCTCTAATCTCAGGAAAGCTGGGAACAATCTTAGCACAAACATAGATTGGCAGTCACTCAGGGGCCTATATTGGATCTGTTGGAAGCAAGCATATACAGAACTATCTAACAGCTGGTTTGGGTCTTGCATACTGAGCTCAATCAGGCCATCGTTCTTCTTGCTTCCCCTTAGACAAAGTGAAAAACTGAGAGTCCCCATATATGAAGAAAGATTACATAGACAAAAACGGGGTGCCTTACAAAATGGAAAAATAATGAATGGCCTCTCAAGCAAATCATCCAGTACTATGGTCCTGCCACTTGGGCAGAAGATGCATCCTCAGGCTATCACACCCCAATATATTTGCTCAACTGCATCATCAGGCTACAGGCTGTTGTTGAAATTATAACTAATGAAATTGCAAGAGCTCTCAATTTGCTGGCAAAACAAAGCACTAAGATACAAAACGCTATCTACCAAAAACTGCTTAGCTCTAGAATATTTGCTTGCTTCTGTGGGAGGAGTTTGTGGAAAATTTATCCTAAGCAAAGGGCTGCTTACAAATTGATGATGAAAGGAAGGTCATAGAAGAAATCACAAACAGAATGAGGAAGATTGTCCATGTACCCATCCAGACTTGGCGAGGATGGAATCCCAATGACCTGTTTGGAGAATGGTTCTCTCCCTTAGGTGGATTAAAAACCCTGATAGAGGTGATGAGCCTTTTCCTGGGAGCATGTTCTATATTACCCTGCCTTGTTCCCCTGGTACCGCAGCCTATCAGGACCATTATGGAGGCCACTATAGAAAGAAAAATGTCTGCACATGTAATGATGCTATGGAAATACTAACTCCTAGATCAAGATGATGCTCTTTGACCCTAGGTGGGTCCAACCATCAAAGAGGGGAATAATGTAGCAGGGAAGAGGACCAGAAAAGAAGCAGGCAAGCCTGTGTTCTGATAATGTAGTGGGGGCAAGGGATGGCATAGTAGAGAGATAAAACTAAAGAATCTAAATGTGAAGGTCACGTAGCACTGGGGTTAGAAGGTCACATAGCACCATGGTGAAGTAACCTATAGAATTACATGTAACCATAAATAGGTTAAACCTTGCTTTTTGCTTCTGTAACCTGATTGAAAGTATATAAGATGTGACCCCTTTTTCTCAGGGCTCAGCTTTTGGACTTGAGTCCACTGAGTCTGTGCCAACACAATAAAACATTGCTTCCTGTTGATCTGCCTCAGTGTCCCATGTCTCTGTTCAAGATTACCACAACACCATTAACAAAAAAAGACATGAAACTGTCTTTAGCAAAAACAATAATTTTTTATGCTAATTACAGACCTGGGGAGACACCTTTTTTCAGAAAAATGGGAGGAAAACACCAAGAAAGAATTCTTATGAGTTTAATCATCAGTGGAGACTGACTTGGACATTAGTAAAGAGATAATATTACAGATGAATTATACATAACAAATCAGTGATTATCATGATCAACTGCAAAGAAAACCCTTAGCTTTTCCAACACAATTTAATGTACAAGCTGGTATACCAATTAAAATTTCTCTTTCTTTTGGATGTATCTTTCTCAAGAACGACTGGCTGTCAGAAATGCCTTCAGCTCATGGGGAAGATCAGGAATGAATTCCCACAAGGTATTTAAAGTTTCCACATATCTGTGTTTGGAAAGTCCCAGGACATCCATTAGGTTAAAAAGTGAAAAAAGAGAAGGTGTGAAAATCTATTCAAAATACATATGCCTGTTTGTTAAAACTATTTAAGGAATGAGGGAAAGGGGTTATGAAGGAGAATGGTAGAGGGGGTGAATTCAAGTATGACATATTTGATGTATTATAAGAACTTTTTAAAATGCCACAATGTACCCCCAACCAATACAATAATAAATATATATATGGAAAGTCATGAAAACTATGAACTGACTCAATATAATGAAACCTCAAAATAGTCCTAGAATGAGGCCTTCCTGCTGTGGCCATTGGTCAGCTTCACCTTCCTTCATGTTTTTCTGTTGTGCCCACCTTATTCTCCTGGCTGTCAAGTGGGAAAGGCATCAAGTGTGTCTTTGTAGTGTGTGCTTGGCATCTTTCCCTCTCTGGAGAGATTCCCCTGGAGATTCTTTCAATAACACAATTCACAAAGGAAAGTTAAAACATAGAGGAATCTGTCATTGCTCAGGGGACCCCAGGCTGGCTTTCAGATTCCTCTGCCCTTATTCTCAGTGCAGAAGGGTGGGAGCTCTCATCTGGCAGTGGCCATTGTTGCAGTGTCATTTCTTCCTGGGCATTTGCATCTCCCCTCCCAAATTTTGTGCAGAACTTTTCGATAGCATTGGCAATTGTGTTGTTACAGAGGAATGGAGGCAGACTTCTCCAAGAATCTGCAATGGTCTCACTGGGAATCTGGTTTAGCAGTAGCCAGACTCCTAGCAGGTAGGACAAGAACAAATGTGATACTCTGGACCTGTTCTCTCCCCCTGTCTGAGTTGTTTGGCTTTTCTCTGGGGAATGCTGCTGCTCTTGCCTACAGAGCTGAGTCAGTGTTTCTATGTTGGACTTCAGCTGCTTTCCCTACTTGCTTCAAACAGCATTTATACTGCTTGAGCTATCACTCAGCTCTGGAGCCAATGGTTCCAGCTCCACCCCTCACCTACCCATCTCCACAGAATTTCCTTCCTTAATTCTTGTTCAGTCTCACCCCTTCCTTCACTCATCCCCTATCCCTCCACTCTCACACTAATATTTTCCTCTTCCTGTGTTAGAGTCTGAATTGCCTTCTTCCCTTTGTATTTCTCTTCTTGCATTACTATTTTTATGATCACTGAATATATGCAACTTTTCTGGTGTTTGTTTTCTAACCCCAAACTGTGGGGTTGTTGTTATGAGAAATATAGTTGAGAAAATAAATGTAAACCTGACTTGTAAGCTAACTACCAGAATTTACCTATTTTATTCTTAACTAAAAAGACTTCTGTTTTCCCTGACTCTCCTTACATTGATCTATAATTATTTTTCAAAGCATTACAAAATCAGAATTAGATTACTACACTGCCTGGAATATCCATCCTCAGTATTGTGGTAGGTAGATGGATTCATTATTCACAAATGATATAAAACTGAAATCAACTCCTAAAAATACCATGCTAGACACCTTTAATAAAGTCCAAAATTAAGTGCACTTTCCCATTCTTTCTTGTAGAAGATTGGAATAGAGCTTAATCAGAACTCAAACGTCAGTATTTACATATGTCCTCAGAGGTCCTGATAAGCATGATAAACTGCAGGTGCTCCTAGTGTTGTTGGTAGGACTGATGGGAGTAGAGATGGCAGGTCCTACAGTGGTAGGGGGTCAGACAGTGTCCCATTCTGCTTATGGCTTCTTTCCTTTGATTCTTCTGGGCAATTAGCTGATTGTTTTTTTATCAGTTACATGAATAATTAGATTGAGACTGTATTCTTTAGAGAACAGAGAACACACCCATATACACCCCCCCACACACACATGAACACACACAATCTTACAGGAAAAAGTGGTAAAACACTGCAATCTAGACAGAACATACTGCTAATACATATTCTTCCAAAATAATTAAAACACTTATCAACTTTCTATATTCTCTGTGCTTTGTGAGTGAAAATAAAGGTGTACTGTTTTCTTGGCATTGGGCGCACAGATAACAGTCAACTTTGACCCTGAACTTTAAAGGCAAGTAGGCATACATATTTATAAGCCCCACTGTTTGTGTTCAAAGTCCAGACAGATAAGCTGTGTTCCCCCAGGGAATCATAGGACTTGATGTAAGTTAGGGTACTTTTGAAATAAACTAGCAAATACTCCTAAATCCAAATAGAAGATATGATTTAATTTTGTGCAAATTGGAGGAGGACCTTGCCTTCACTTGTCAAATGCAGAAGAGAAGCCATAATGATGTGACAATCTAATGCTAAAACCTCAAGTTTCAAGGGCAAGCTTAACGGTTCAACCCCATTAAAATCTCTTTAGAACAATTCTCCATACAGTGGTAGTAACTGGAGATGTTATTGTTTTACTAAAATGAAGAAGCCTGATATTTCTTACACACCAGGAATTGTGCTGGGTAATTCATACGTGGTACACAGAAAATAATCCATCAGAACTAAGCCTGTATATCACTTGCAAATGTTACATGGGTTTCTTTTTTTTTTTTTTTAATGCTGGTTTACATTTTACTTTATTTTATTTATTTTTATTTTTAATTTTTTTTTCTATTGTTCATATGTGCATACAATGTTTGGGTCATTTCTCCCCTCTTCCCCCAGCCCCCTCCTTTACCCTCACCCTCACCACCTCCCTCTACACCCCTTCCCCCTCACTACCAGGCAGAAACTATTTTGCCTTTATCTCTAATTTTGTTGTAGGGAGAATATAAGCAATAATAGGAAGGACCAAGGGTTTTTGCTAGTTGAGATAAGGATACCTATACAGGGAGTTGACTCACATTGCTTTCCTGTACATGTACATTACCTTCTAAATTAATTCCTCTTGAACTAACCTTTTCTCTAGTTCCTGGTCCTCTTCTCTTATTGGCCCCTATAGCTTTAAAGTATCTGCATTAATTTCTCTGCATTGAGGGCAACAAATGCTATCCAGTTTTTTGGGTGTCTTACCTATCCTCATACCTTCCTGTGTGCTCTTGCTTTAACATGTGATAAAAGTCCAATCCCCTTGTTGTGTTTGCCCTTGATCTAATGTCCACATATGAGGGAGAACATATGATTTTTGGTCTTTTAGGCCAGGCTAACCTCACTCAGAATGATGTTCTCCAGTTCCATCCATTTACTTGTGAATTATAAGAATTTATTCTTCTTCACGGCTGCATAAAATTCCATTGTGTATAAATACCACATTTTCTTAATCCATTCATCAGTAGTGGGGCATCTTGGCTGTTTCCACAACTTGGCTATTGTGAATAGTGCTGCAATAAACATGGGTGTGCAAGTGCCTCTAGAGTAACCTGTGTCACATTCTTTTGGGTATGTCCCCAAGAGTGGTATTGCTGGATCATATGGTAGATCTATGTTTAGATTTTTAAGAAGTCTCCAAATTTTTTTCCAGAGTGGTTGCACCAGCTTGCATTCCCACCAGCAGTGGACTAGGGTTCCTTTTTCCCCACATCCCCTCCAACAACTGTTGATAGTGGTGTTGCTAATGATGGCTATTCTAACAGGGGTGAGGTGAAATCTTAGTGTGGTTTTAATTTGCATTTCCTTTATTGCTAGGGATGGTGAGCATTTTTTCATGAGTTTTTTGGCCATTTGAATTTATTCTTTTGAGAAAGTTCTGCCCATTTCTTTATTGGTTCATTAATTTGGGGAGAATTTAGTATATTGAATCCCCTGTGTATTCTGGTTATCAGTCCTTTCTCTGATATGTAGCTGGCAAATATTTTTCCCACTCTATGGACGGTCTCTTCAGTTTAGAGACCATTTCTTTTGTTGTATGAAGCTTTTTAGTTTTATGAAGTCCCACTTGTCTTTGCTATCTCTTAGCTGCTGAACTGCTGGGGTTCCATTGAGAAAGTCCATGCCTATGTCTATTAATTCCAAAGTATTTCCTACTTTTTCCTATACCAACTTTAGAGTTTGGGATCTGATATTAAGATCCTTGATCCATTTTGAGTTAATATTGGTATAGGGTGATAAACATGGATCTGGTTTCAGTTTTTGGCAGACTGCTAACCAGTTTTCCCAGCAGTTTTTGTTGAAGAGGCTGTCTTTTTTCCATCGTATATTTTTAGCGCCTTTGTCAAAGATAAGTTGGTTATAGTTCTGTGGCTTCATATCCGGGTCCTCTATTCTGTTCCACTGGTCTTCATGTCTGTTTTTGTGCCAGTACAATGCTGTTTTTATTGCTATTGCTTTGTAATATAGTTTGAAGTTGGGTATTGTGATACCTCCAGTGTTGTTCTTTTCACTGAGTATTGCCTTGACTATTCATGGCCTCTTGTGTTTCCATATAAATTTAATGGTAGATTTTTCAATCTCATTGATGATTTTGTGAGTATAGCCATTTTTACTATGTTGATTCTACCAATCCATGAGCATGGGAGATCTCTCCACTTTCTATAGTCTTCCTCAATCTCTTTCTTCAGAAGTTTATAGTTTTCCTTGTAGAGGTAATTCACATCCTTGTTAGGTTCACACCTAGGTATTTGATTTTTTTTAGACTATTGTAAATGGAATTGTTTTCATATATTCTTTCTCAGTTTGTTCATTATTAGTGTATAGAAATGCTAATGATTTTTCTATGTTGATTTTATATCCTGCTACCTTGCTATAGCTATTGATGGAGTCTAGGAGCTTCTGAGTAGAGTTTTTTGGGTCTTTAAGGTATAGGATCATATCATCTGCAAATAGGGATATTTTGACAGTTTCTTTACCTATTTGTATTCCTTTTATTCCTTCTTCTTGCCTAATTGCTCTGGCTAAGAATTCCAGTACTATGTTGAATAGGAGTAGAGATAGTGGGCATCCTTATAACATTCCTGATTTTAGAGGGAATGGTTTCAGTTTTTCACTGTTAAGTATAATGCTGGCTGTAGGTTTGTCATATATAGCTTTTATAATGTTGAGGTACTTTCCTTCTATTCCTAGTTTTCTTAGAGCTTTTATCATGAAATGGTGTTGGATCTTATCAAAGGTTTTTTCTGCATCTATTGAGATGATCAAGTGGTGTTTGTCTTTACTTCTATTAATGTGGTTTATTACATTTATTGATTTGCATATGTTGAACCACCCCTGCATTCTTGGGATGAAGGATATTTGGTCATGGTGAATGATCTTTTTGATGTGTTGTTGAATTTGGTTTGCCATTATTTTATTGAGGATTTTTGCATCAATGTTCATTAAGGAGATTGACCTATAGTTCTCATTTTTGGAGGTGTCTTTGCCTGGTTTTGGGATAAGTATAATCCTGGCTTCATAAAATGTGTTAGACAATTTTCCTTCCCTTTCTATTTCATGGAACAGTTTAAGGAGGGTTGGCATTAGTTCTTCTTTAAAGGTCTGATGGAATTCAGCAGAGAATCCATCAGGTCCTGGACTTTCTTTTTTGGGAGACTCTTGATCACTGCTTCAATTTCATTTTGTGTTATAGATCTATTCAGGTGATTAATGTCCTCTTGGTTCAGTTTTCATTGATCATAAGTATCTAGAAATATGGTCATTTCTTCAAGATTTTCAAATTTATTTGAATATAGGTTCTCAAAGTAGTCTCTGATGATTTCCTGGACTTTCATGGTGTTTGTTGTTATCTCCCCTTTTGCATTTCTGATTCTACTAATTTGGGTTTTTTTTCTCATCATTTTAGTCAAGTTTGCCAGGGGTCTACCAATCTTGTCAATTTTTTCAAAGAACCAACTTTTTGTTTCATTAATTCTTTGTATGGTTTTTTTGTTTTCTATTTCATTGATTTCAGCTCTTATTTTTATTATTTCTGTCCTTCTACTTGTTTTGGCATTTGCTTGTTCTTGTTTTTCTAGGAGTTTGAGATGAATCATTTGTTCATTGATTTGAGGTCTTTCAGTCTTTTTAATATATGCATTCATGGCTACAAACTTTCCTCTCAGGACTGCCTTTGCTGTGTCCCATAGGTTCCAGTAGGGTTGTTTTCATTTTCATTGACTTTCAGGAACCTTTCAATTTCCTCTTTTATTTCATCAATGACCCATTGTTCATTAAGCAATGAGTTATTCAGTTTCCAGTTGTTTGAATGTTTTTTGTCTTTATTTTTGTTGAGATCAAGTTTTAATGCATTGTGATCAGATAGAATGCATGGTATTATTTCTATTTTCTTATATTTGCTGAGGCTTGCTTTGTGCCCTAGGATATAATCTATTTTGGAGAAGGTTCTGTGTGCTGCTGAGAAAAATGTATATTGTGTAGAAGTTGAATGAAATGTTCTGTAGACATCAACTAGGTCCATTTGATCTAAGGTATGTTTTATACCTAAGATTTCTTTATTGATTTTTTTTGTTTGGATGACCTATCTATTGATGATAGTGGGGTGTTATAGTCTCCCATGACCACTGTGCTGGAGTTAATATATGCTTTTAGGTCCTTCAGGGTATGTTTGATGAAATTGGGTGCGTTGACATTGGGTGCATATAAGTTGGTAATTATTTCCTTTTGGTCTGTTTCCCCTTTTATTAGTATGGAATGTCCTACTTTATCTCATTTGATCAATGTAGGTTTGAAGTCTACTTTGTCAGAGATAAGTATTGCTCCTCCTGCCTGTTTTGGGGGGCCATTGGCTTGGTAAACTTTCTTTCAGCCTTTCATCCTAAGCCTGTGCATATTTCTATTGATGAGCTGGGTATCCTATAAGCAACAAGTTGTTGGATCTTCCTTTTCATCCAGTTTGTCAGATGGTGCTTTTTGATGGGGGAATTAAGCACGTTAACATTAAGTGTTAGTATTGGTAGGTATGTGGTAATTCCTGTCATTTAGTTGTTTTAGTTGTTTGAGTGTTTGATTGTGTGTAGCTAAATTGATGTTACTCAATACTTTCTTGGCTTTTCTTTTCCTGTAGTTTGGTACTGCCTGCCCTTTCATGGTTATGTTGGGTTTCACTTTCTGTGTGTAGAATCCCTTGAGGAATCTTTTGTAGTGGTGGCTTTGTCATCATATATTGTTTTAGTTTCTGCTTATCATGGAAGACTTTTATTGCTCTATTTATTTTGAATGATAGTTTTGCTGGGTAGAGTATCCTAGGGTTGAAGTTATTTTCATTCAGTACCCAGAAGACCTCACCCCAAGTTCTTCTTGCTTTTAATTTTTCTGTTGAGAAGTCTGCTGTGATTTTGATGGGTTTACCTTTGTATGTTACTTGTTTTTTCTCTCTTATAGCCTTCAGTATTCTTTCTCTAGTCTCTGTACATGTTGTTTTAATGATAATATGTCATGGAGAAGCTCTATTTGGTCAGGTCTGTTTGGAGTTCTGGAGGCTCCTGTACCTGTATGAGCATAGTTTTCTCTAGATTTGGGGAATTTTCTGTTATTATTTTGTTGTATATATTACACATTCCTTTTGCTTGCACCTCTTCTCCTTCTTCAGTGCTCATGATTCTCAGGTTTGGTCTTTTGATGGAGTCAGTAAGTTCTTCCATTTTCTTTTCACAGGTCTTGAGTTGTTTAACTAATAGTTCTTTGGTTTTTCCTTTAATTACCATTTCATCTTCGAGTTCTGCGATTCTGTCTTCTGCTTGTTCTAGTCTGCTGGATTGGCCTTCCATTTTGTTTTGCATTTCTGTTTCATTCTTTTTTCTGAGGTTTTCCATATCCTGAGTCTCTTACTCTTTAATGTTGTCTATTTTTGTCCTGAGTTCATTTATCTCTTTATTTATCATGTTCTTTGCTTCACTTTGGTGTTTATACAGTGCTTCTATAGTTTATTTGTTCTTGTGCTTTCTCAAATTCTCTATTTTTATTGTCTTGGAATTTCTTGAGTGTCTCCTGTACATTTTGGCTGACCATATCCAGTATCATCTCTATAAAATTCTCATTGATTTCATGCAGGATTTCTTCT
This sequence comes from Castor canadensis, assembly GCF_047511655.1. NCBI lineage: Eukaryota > Metazoa > Chordata > Mammalia > Rodentia > Castoridae > Castor > Castor canadensis. The sequence goes on from NC_133398.1 coordinate 66,200,937, forward strand.
TTCAGAGTGTTCTTGTGGGCTTCATTGGATTCATTCACATAGTTTATCTTTGTTTTTTTGGAGTCTGGATCTGGGCATCTGTTTTCTTCATTTCCTTCTGGTTCCTGTACTAATTTATTATTGTGGGTAAAATGGTTTCCCTCTTTTTTCCATCATCCTTTAATTGCCCTTGCTATTGTTACTGTCCCTGTACTGTGTGTAATACAGTATTGTCTACCTTGTAATAATAATAATGGTGTTACCTAGAATGGAAGGGTGAGAGGAGAGGGAAAGCAAAGAAGGTAAAGAAAAAGGGAAATAAAATGAAACAAACAAAACAAAAAACAGAAACAAAGAAATAAACAGAGAGAGATTGTGTACTAATCAACAGTAAGCTAAACAGGCATTAGAGAGACAAAGAGAGGATAATAAAAAAAATCCCAAGTTCAAATGCAATAGAGTTTCAGTCTTAATAATTTTGGTGTTAGTCCTTCAGCCTCCAGTCCTGGTGTTGCTGTCTGAGAAGTAGTTCTGTCATTTTCTCATCAAAGGAGAAAAAACAAAAAAAAAAAAAACAGAACAAAACAAAACAAAATATCTCAAGTTCAAATGCAATACAGTTTCAGTTAGTCCTTCAGCATCCAGTGCTAGTTCTGTTGTTGTCTCTTCAAAGGAAGAGGGAAAAAAAAAAAAAAACAGTCTGGAGACAGCTCTGTGAATGTCTATCTGAGGCTGTGGCTCACCTGCCACCTACTGTCAGCCATCTACTGCTGCAGGCTTTATTTATTTAGAGGAATGAGTTTTACACTCACCTAGCCTTGCAGGCTTTGTTTATTTAGAGTTCTCCTGGATGCATGGCCCTTTTGTTTTCTCCAGTATACATCCCTACCCACCCTTTGCAATTGCAGGTTTTTTTTATTTAGAGTTCACATGGGGCAGACCCCTCCCCCACTCTCCAGTGGAGCATGCCACACTTTAGCCACCATTGGAAGTCTTCTCTTCTCCATGCACACTGGGGGAGGTGATACCACTCCCGCCCTCTCTGGCTGGCTTGTTTATTTACAGTTTGTGTGGGTGTGCCCCTCCCCCACTCTCCTGTGGAGCATGCCACACTTTAGCTGCTGTTACAAGCCTTCCCCTCTCCGAGCACAATGGGGGAGGTGGCAACACACCCACCTTCTCTGGCTGGCTTGTTTATTTACAGTTTGGGTAAGGGAGTGCCCTCCCCCAGTCTCCAGAGCTCAGGGCACCTGCCCTCTTTGCTATGTGTCTATTTTTTCCCTTTATTATTGTTGTTTATTATTTATTAGTGTTTATTATTCAGTTTGTTTTTTTCTCTTTTTTCCCTGGGTGGGGGTCAGTCTGTCTAGGGGGCTATGCTCGTCTGGTTCAGGGTTGTTTGTCAGAGTACCACATGCCACTTGGCCCACCTGGTGGTCTGCTTCTCCCAAGCAGCCTAAGAGCTTGTGTCTGGTGGCACAGGAGCCCTCCTGGTTTCTCCATTTAACGTGGAGTGGGGAAGCTATGTGTGGGCTGGGGGTGTGGAGGTGTCAGAGTTTTGCCTCTTCTTGGTGGTTTTTCCTGCAAGGTGTATCTCCAGCATCTCTCCAAGATTTTACTTTAGGAAGCACCCTTTCTGTGTTCTCCCTCTAGTTGCCATCTTGGAATCTCACATGGATTTCTTGGAAGCATAAATATACAACTCTAAAATAATTGGGTTCATCCAAACTAAACTGATTTAGTGTTCAAAGACCATCTGAATAGCATCAAACAATGGACTTTGACTCAACCAAGAACACTGCACCACCTGTGAATTTATGTTTACATAGTCTAAATGGACAAGGTCAATAAAAATATTCTGTTATCTTTATATATATCTGATGTTAGGAAATGTGTATTGTGAGTGTTTATATTGGTTAATATGATAAGGATTTTATAATCATTACTAAGTTAAGAAGAATAAAAGTAGCTGATGTAATTATACCACTAATTAAGAAGACTTCTTTAGCAGAAAAGAAGTCATTATTAATTATTCCTAGTAATAGGAAAATTTTACTCTTACAAAACAAACTTTACAGTAGTATGTGTCAAAAGAAAGTTCTAGTCAAACATATTAAACTCAGACTAACGATGTAGGAAAAATACCTTGACAATCATGCTTTAAGTCCCAAAGGATGGACGTAAATGTACTGTGCACAATGACTATACAGAGGAGTCACTAATGTAGGATATACATATAGCTTTTCACATGTAATTCTGCTTATCACATATTGCCTATGTAAAATCATTGCACCTAAATTAATGTGAAACAATGATTGACAATTTACCTTGGCTTTTCAGAATTTAATATGAACTATTTCATTCAATACAGTGGCCTCTATCTCATTTTGAAAGTGACTCTTGTCTGGCAAAGTTTAAAAAGTGTTTTAGAAATTATTTTTGCTCTGTTCTAAGACCTTTATTTTTAAAAATATAGTTCTAAAACCTTGTAAGTGTTAAACAGTTCTGAGGGACAAGCTTCCCTTCTCTGTGGTCTGCTTGAATACTCCTCCTTCCCTTTTCAAATTAGAGCTACAGTATGGAGTGCATTAAGAAAAACAAAATACAAAAACAAGGTCTCCATAGCATAAGCCACAGGCCAGCATTTTAATAATGAAGACAGCCTCTCTTCCTGCATCTCTTCTTCCAACTCTTGGGTTCTCAGTGAGACTCTTTGAATATGAACAATTTACAAAGGAATAGCTCAATGTGTGGGTATCAGCCACAGCAGAATGTAGGCACAGCACCTGTAGCCAAAGATTACAAGTACAGCTGTCCAGGCCACATTTCTGATTGGTCAGCACTCTACGGAAACCCATGGAAAGTGCAGAAAATCAGTGTGTGGGAGCCATTACTGTGAGTGATCTAGATTCCAGGACCTGGTCCTCCTGGATTTTGGAGACTCTGCTCTCAAGTTCTGTGCACAATATTAGCACACTCACATGGCCTTCACTGTCACATAACTTCACTTTTTATTGCTGTTCTATTTGGTGGAGCTTTCTCTAGGTAGCTGACTCAGCAGCAGCTGGACCTCTGGCAGGTGGGCCAAGAACAGGTTGGATGCCCTGGACCTGGTCTCCTGCTCTGGAAGACTCAGCGTTTCCCTTGGCACTGTTGCTGCTACTGCCCTCTGAGCACTGCATCTATGTGCCTGACCTGGACTCCAGCCTGTTTTCCCTGCTTGGTTCCATCAAGCTTTTTATTCTTTGACCTCTACTTAGATCTTAAGTGATCCTAGTCCACTTCTTTCTCCACCCTCCTACAGGGAATATCTGCTTTTTGCTCCTGTCACCTTCCTCTGTTTCCCTCTCTGCATTTCATGTTCCTCTACCTTCCAACATTCATATTAAATTTAAAATCTCCCTTTTATCAATTTTCCCTTTCTTCCTCATTTTTGCTATATAATTTTTTCTTTTCCCATATTTCATATATTCATATGTTAAAAGCATATGAAATTCAAGATAGAAAATATAGGCAATAGAAAAATAAAAATAAAAGTGTCTTTTACTGCTGGGCACAGTGTGCACACCTGTAATCCCAGCAATGAGTAGGCTGAGGAAGGAGGATTGGGAGTTGGTGGCCACCTGGGCTGTATATGCAGGAAATCCCCTAATATGTTAACCCTACCAGCAGAGTACTGTGAGGCTCTGATTTACCTTGTTCTACTCACCAGGGCTCTCAGTTTGTTTTCATTTTGTAGCTGTGGTCTGTTGTTCTGGCCCCCCCTTCATCCTCAGGAATTGTAAATACCTCTTTACAATTTACCTTTTTATCAGATTACAATTTCCTTTATTAGCATGTGTTGAGTAGCTATTGTCCACCTGCAAATGAGCCCACAGTCAACTTACAGAAGCTCACAGTCTAGTGTAGGAGGCTGAAAAGTCAAGGGAATGTAAGTATGATGGTATCACTGAGAATGAAATGAACCCAAGGAAATGAAGTCTTGTTTAATGCCATTGTGGGAAGAAGGGAACCCAGAAGAAGTAATGTGAACAGAGCAGAGATTTGCAAAATTTCCATAAGAGAAGTAATTTTTTCTCTGCATCTTGAAAAATAGTCACACAAATGAAAGGGCCAACTTTGGACAGGGAAAGGCACAGAGAAGAAGTCAAGCACTGGGTGTATGAAAAAGAGGGGAAGTCTGTTGCTCTTTTAGATATTATAATCAATATTTTTCCAATCACTTCCTACTTCCATGCAGTCCCACCTTTGTATATGTTGCCAATAGGAAACTGACTATATCCAATTCCTACAATGCCTATGATTTATAGGAAATTTAAAATTAATGTTAAAATGTTGAGATGATGTACATTTACATATAGGAAAACCTCCCCCTCTGAGTTATATCCAGTGTCCCCCTAATAGTAACACCTTGGGAAACTAAACTATAACATCACAACTGGGATATTGCCATGTATATAATCAAGATAGACTACCACTCAAATGCAAGGAGAACGCTTAAGGATTCAACCCTCACCCTATGTCTTCTCTCACTCCATCTCCTAGGCAAAATGTATCTCCATTTCTAAAATTTTGTCACATCAAGAATGTTTCACATAGGTTACATTATGTGTAGCATTAACATCTATCCCTCAACCTGATATTTGCTGATCCTTTCAAATTGTGTGTGTACCAGTACTTCCACAATTACACAATTATGTGGACTCTCTTCTTCATAGCATGACTATTGTCTTCTTCTTCTTCTTCTTTTTTTGGCTTTTAGCTATTATTCTTCACATAGCGTCTTGTGCTTTTGCCCAGAGCTGGGCTGACCTTGTACCTCAATCCTGCTATCTATGCCTCTGGGTAAGTGAGGATTACAGGTGTGCACTACCATGACCAGATAGAGTCTAACTTTTTAACCAGACTGACCTTGAACTGCCATCCTCCCAATATCTTTCTCCCAAACAGCAGGGATTATAGGCATGAGCCACTGTACTAGGCCATTGATGCTTCCCTCATAAACAGTACACAAATTGTAGCCAGTGATTCTCCAGTAATATATCACATTTGATTCCCCTGTGAAGTTTTAGTGTGTGTGTGTGTGTGTGTGTGTGTGTGTGTGTGTGTGTGTGTTGGTGATACTGGTGGTTGAACACAGGTCCTCACACTTCTTAGGCATTCATTCTCCCACTTCAGCCACACACTGAGTCCTTTGCTTTTAGTGTATTCTTCAGATAAGTCATGGTGCTTTTGCCTGAGCTGGCCTTAGACTTCATTCCTCACATTTCAACCTCCTGAGTAGCTGAGATTATAGACACAGGATGCTTGGATCCCTGTACGGTTTTTAAGAAACATTCCAATGCTTATATTGAATGTCAAAACAATTAAAGCACTATGTCTCCAGTGTCAGAAGGAGTGAATATTTTGAAAAATTCCCTATTATCTCCAATGTGCTGCAAAGTTGACCAACCACTGCCTAGCAACTGCCCAAAAATATGTTACAATATCTTAATAGTATTTCAATTGTTTTCTTCAGAATTGATAACATTATAGCTTTAAATAAATTCTTATCAGAAAAGTCAAAGAGAGGCTGGGTGTGATGGCTCAAATCTGTAATCCTAGCTACAGGTTGGGGGCAGCAAAGATCAGGAGTACCTCCATTTGAGGTTAATCCCAGGCAAAAAGTCCATGAGATCCCATCTCAACCAATGGCTGGGCATGGTGGCATGAGCCTGTTATCCCAGCTATGTGGGGAAAAACATACAGGAGGATCATGGTCCAGACCAGGCCAGGCATGAAGCGAGACACTATCTCCAAAATAACCAATGCAGAAAGAGCTGGCAGCATGGCTCAAGTGGTAGAGCACCTGCCTACCAAGTACCAAGGCCCTGAGTTCGACCACCAGTACCATAAATTCATTAATTAAATAAATAAATGTTAAGGATAATCTTCTTAAAGCTGTTCTCATCATTTGTAAATACCCGGTCAGCTAAGAGTTGATTCAAATGTCTGTCACCAGTAAAAGGCAAAGGGAAGAAGAGAGATACAGATAAAGGGACTGATTTTCCTTCTACCTTTATCTGTATATGTAATTCAAGTGTCTGCCTTACACTGCCCAGTGCCATGGAGACATGAAGACCTGCGAGGGATAAGTTAGTATCCTAGAGAACAGACAGAGATTTGCGGCAAAGTTTTCCTGTACTTGGAGGAGAGACAAGCACTGAGTTGAGGTCCCCAGAGACTAGTACAAAGGGTATTGCAGCAGAAGCCATTGAACACAGTGGGCCTAAGAGTCTTGGTACTTTGGTGCTAGGACCCTGGAGTTCAAGACACAGCTTAGTGGGTCAGTCATATTAAAACAATACCTATGGAAGGATTTTCCACCCAGCGGGCGAAGTCATTTTCTGTGAATTTGTTTAAGATATTCAATTAGAATATATGCTGTTATATACAGAAACATTTTCCCAGGACCAAAATTTCAAAGTACATAGTTTGCTCACTTCACTGATGAATGGATTAAGAAAATGTGGTATCTATACACAATGGAATTCTATGCAGCCATGAAGAAGAACGAAATGTTATCATTCGCTGGTAAATGGATGGAATTGGAGAACATCATTCTGAGTGAGGTTAGCCTGGCCCAAAAGACCAAAAATCATATGTTCTCCCTCATATGTGGACATTAGATCAAGGGCAAACACAACAATGGGATTGGACTATGAGCACATGATAAAAGTGAGAGCACACAAGGAAGGGGTGAGGATAGGTAAGACACCTAAAAAATTAGCTATCATTTGTTGCCCTTAACGCAGAGAAACTAAAGCAGATACCTTAAAAGCAACTGAGGCCAATAGGAAAAGGGGAACAGGTACTAGAGAAAAGGTTAGATCAAAAAGAATTAACCTAGAAGGTAACACCCACGCACAGGAAATTAATGTGAGTCAACTCCCTGTATAGCTATCCTTATCTCAACCAGCAAAAACCCTTGTTCCTTCCTATTATTGCTTATACTCTCTCTACAACAAAATTAAAAATAAGGGAAAAATAGTTTCTGCTGGGTATTGAGGGGGTGGGGGGAGAGGGAGGGGGTGGAGTGGGTGGTAAGGGAGGGGGTGGGGGCAGGGGGGAGAATGAACCAAGCCTTGTATGCACATATGAATAATAAAAGAAAAAAAAATAGAAGCATAAAAGGACCAAACTTTGAAAAACAATAAATTTCATCTGGGCAAAAAAATCCAAATGACAGATATTTAGTGTCCAATCTGGTTGCTTGCAGGAAATATTTTGATAAGACAGGTGTGTCCATTTTGATTGAAGTAGAATATTTCTCTGGCTTGCGTGGGTATGCTGAGTGAGCCTAACTAAGAGCGATGGGGAACAAGAAATAAAACACACACAAACATACAGACATACAACATAAAACAGAACACTGGTATTGGGAGGGCTGCACATTCCTAGTAGGAAATGTGAGCACCTACCTAAGCCAGAGTGTTTATTTTATTAGGTCAGTACAAGGAAAAGACTCAGGTAAAAATCAAGCTTTAACAATTCTTGATGCAAGGTAAAAGGAATGAGGTTTGGTGGGCTAATTTTCCTAATGCTAATGAAGCTTAATTATGACACATCAATTCTGGAATCATCAAGGCACACAGGACACCTTAGCTAAGGTATTGATTAATGTGGCATTAGGGAGTTTCCTAACAGCTCTGGTACTTTATCTAGTTTTGCATCAGGGGGCTGGAATGTGGACACAAGTAGGTTGTATTCTTCAAGGAGAGGTGAGAACAAAGCTCAAGACACCAGGTACTGGGGAAATTATGGTAGAAGAGGCTATGCAAACTTCTACATGGAGAGGCTGTGCAAACTCCTACATGGAGAGGTTGTGCAAACTCCACAATTTAAATGGATTTAAATTTTTTCATCTATAGCAACTTGTTGTTGAAAGGCGTAACTGACATTTTGTGTTCAGGTATTAACATAATGAGCATTTTGAATGCTTTGGGAGAGGGCTACTACAGCAGTAGCCATGGTGGCAATAGCAGTGATGGCTGCCACAATGCCTGCTATCAAGAGCCCTACAAATCTTTTTTCTCTTACTAATAATGATTTTATTTCTTTGACAACCTGTAGTCCTCTATCATGATACCATAGTCCCATGAAATTTGTAGGTACCAACATATAGGGGCTCTGTTTTACTATAAATAGGCTGCCATTTATGTAATCGTCCTCACATGAAGTTAAATTACAATTAGAACATCAAAAACACTTCTATTTCTAGAAATGTTAATTGATCCAGCCAATAAAGCAAAAGGATGTTAAACACAAGCTTGTAAGCCTTTAATAACAGAGCTGTCTGAATGGCTAGTTAGATTGATATTAGCAGTGGCAGCTCCAAGCTTCCATATACCTGATTGAATGGTTCCTCTGTCTGGTCCCACCAGAGGGGTGGTCTCACACCCCATAATATTAGTTTCAGATGTGCCATTATAAGACCAATACACAAGCTTGTAGCCTATAATGTTAATAGCCATTGGAGAAGCAAATATACATTGTTCCCATGAGGCTCCCTTATGGGGGCACCAGGGATTGCAATTGTCATAACAGCAGGGAATGTGAGGTCAATGTGTACCATTATATGGCTCAGTGGCATCAAAGCCAAAAAATTCTACTTTTTTATCAAAAAACTGAGTACCGTTCCATAACACAGCACTTTTCCAAATAGGCATGAGAGGGAGACAATAAGGCAAATTCCCCAGACATATGGGTAAAGCAACAGCCTGTCCAGTAAAATTATAATTAGTGAAAGTAGGAACCAGGTGTCCACTGGAGTGACCTCCTACCAGCTCACAGTCATTAGTAAAAACTGATATAAAAGGACTTTTCCAGGTAACTGCATGAAGCAGTGGTGGATGAGGCACAAAAGCCCAGTGTACTAAGTTCTGGGCTTCTGCAGCATTTACCCATTGACTAATGATGCTAATCATAGCTAGCAGAAGAACAGCAGGAGTTTCCTCATGTCCCCACCCCTTAATGGCATTCTTGGCCATATCCACCAAGCATTTTATTTGACCCCAAGTTGGGGGAGTAGATCCCCAGGTTGTTTTACTGTGTTTGTCAAGGTGATGATGTTGCCTATTGTAGGACCAGTAAGGGTGGTTCCTTATCACTTTCAGTGACAGGATCTCTGTTGGTTTGGTTTTCGGCGGGCTTGGGCTCCTCTCCTCCTCCATCAGGTGGAGCTTCTTCCTCTGATGGCTGAAGGGTTCAATGGGTACCATGAGGTTCATGGGTACCATTGGGCTTTCTGCACCTTCAGGAAAAACACAAGCATGGACTCGGTCCCATAACAAGACCAGGCTGGGGCCTTGCCAGGCCCCAGTCATTACATCTTTCCACAATACCTGTGGCAAATGTTGTTTATTACAATGTTCCCAATGTTTTTCAGCTGGAGTAAAGCCAGATTTAGAGCAATTCAAAAAATTTAAAGTAAAAAGAGCTTTGTTAATTTGAGTGGCCGGGGAGCTGTCTCCCCCTTCTTGTCTTTGTAATTGAACTTTTAAAGTTTGGTAAGCTTGTTCTACTATAGCTTGGCCTTGTGGGTTGTAGGGTATACCTGTGGTATGAAGAATTTTGTAGGAGGAACAAAAAGCCTTGAAGCCATTATCAGCCTGGGCCATTACAATTTTTATATGGAGCGGCTTGCCTATCACCACAAAGGTGGCTAAACAGTGACCTATGACATGGCATGTTGCTTCTCCTGATCTTGGAGAGGCAAAAGCAAAACCAGAATAAGTATCAATAACAACATGGATATAATTCTGTTGTCCAAAAGATGGAATGTGAGTAACATCCATCTGCCATAATGTCAGAGGGTGAAGACCACAAGGGTTAACTCCCTCAGCAGGCACAGGCAAATGAGGAGCACATTTTGAACATGACTTAACAATTTGACAAGCTTGTTCTTGGGTGATATGAAAATGTTTACGAAGAGCTCTGGAGTTTTGGTGCAACTGAGAATGACTTTGTATGGCCTGGTTTACTGGTGATGAATCCACCTGCAAAATTAATGGAGAAACTAAGGCATCTGCCTGGAAATTGCCCTCTGCCAATGGCCCAGGAAGGCCAGAGACTGGAGATGGCCCACAAAATAGGGACATTGGCATTGTTGTAATAAAGCCCTTAACTCATGGAAGAGATGAAAAAGCTGTTCATCATTAGTAGGTCCTATATAAGAAGTTTCAATACTCTTAAGTACACCATAAACATATGCGCTATCTGTATATAAATTAAAAGGAACATGAGCAAAATCCTGACAAGCCAATATGACTGCCTGAAGCTCAGCACACTGAGCACTGGAAAAACCTGTTTGTACAACCTTTTCTCCTTGAGAGGAAAAGTAAGCAGTGTTTCCAGAACCTGAAGCATCAGTAAAAATCACAAGAGCCTGAGGTATAGGATCCTCTCAGATATTGTTAGGAAATATAACAGCATGTTGAGAAGCAAAATTAAGAAGTTTAGAGGAAGGCAAATATTCTCCAAGCTGTCCTGTAAAGTTTGTTAATGCATTTTGCCACATGGTATCAGTACACCATAACCAAGCCTGTTGTTCCTTGGTAAATGGGACAATAATAAGGGATGGCTCTAGTCCTAGCAGTTGTACAGTGCAAAAATGTCCCATGGCTATTAATTTTGTTACCGTATTATGGTAAGGAGTGATGACCCTAGCAGGGGAGTGAGGTAAATGTAACCACTCTAGTATTCCCTGAGTCTGCCAAAGAACTCCTGTGGGTAGACTTGTAGTAGGTAAAATAAGCTGCATTGGTTATTGGAATAATCAACACGAGTTCTCTGAGAGTTATGAATAGCTTGTTCAACCTTAGCCAGGGCCATATGACCTTCTGGTGTAAGATATCTAGGAGATGATGGTTGAGTTTCTCCCTGTAAAATTTTAAAGAGAGGAGACACTTCACAGGTGGTAAGTTTTAAGGCAGGATGTAGCCAATTTATATCACCTAATAATTTTTGAAAATCATTTAAAGTTTTAAAATTATCTTTATGGATTTTCTGGGAGGCAGATAGTCCATCCCTCAATAAGTTGTCCCAAATATGAAAAGGGAGATTGTTTTTGTACCTTATCTGGAGCTACAATAAGGCCCCATTTTGGCAATTGTTCAAGCACACAAGACAATAGGTTTTGAAGAATATCTAAATCAGGGTGGCTAAGTAAAATATCATCCATGTAATGAACAATATCAGTCTGATTAAATTTTTGTCTTAAAGGCTCTAAAGCTGAAGCAACAAACTCTTGATACATGGTAGGGATTTTTGCCATGCCTGAGGCAAAATCTTCCAATGATAACGTTTACAAGGAGCCCGATGATTAGGCATGGGAACAGAGAAGGCAAATTTTTCTCTATCTTCCTCATGCAATGGAATAGTGAAAAAGCAATCTTTTAAATCAATAATATAAAGATAATTTTGTAGGGGAATGGCAGTGGGTGAGGGAAGCCCAGGTTGTAAAGATCCCATTGGTTGCTTAACTTTATTAATAGCTCCTAAATCCTGTAGCAAACACGATTTGCCTGATTATTTCTTAATAACAAAAATAGGTGTATTCCATGGACTATGAGATATTTCTATATGTCCTGCTTGTAATTGCTCCTGAATTAAGGCCTGTGCTGCTGCTATTAGGAGCCACTGATCCACCCATATTGGCTCATTAGTGAGCCAAGTGATTTTATCAGCAAGTATGAAGTGTGGGGGGGGAGTTATTAATCAGGGTCCCTTCTAAAAATTTGTAGGAAATGTCTTGTATCCTAATCCCATATGAGGAGGACAGGGCATAGAAGAGATGGGTTCCTTTATACCCTGTTGACTCTTTCCTAGGCCTTTACGAGGATCAAAACCCTGTTGTAACATCATATGTGAAACCTGAACATTGGGGCTATCTATATAAAATAGCTCTCATTTCCTGTAATACATCTCTTTCCCATGAATTTATTGGCAAATCTTTTAGCACATATGGTAAAAAGGTGCCAGAATGTCCTTCCTCATCATGCCAAGAGATAGCACAAGCACTTTGTTGTTGTTTGTTTATTTGTTTGGTGGAACTGAGGCTTGAACTCAGGACTTCACACTTGCAAAGCAGGTGCTCTACCATTTGAGCCACACCTCTAGTCCGCACAAGCATTTTGTAAAGGCGCTATGGCAGAACCAACACCTTTTAAATCTGCTGTAGCCTGAACACAAGGCCATGTGGATGGCCAGTGTCACTCTGCAATTACAGAAACATCTGCTCCAGTATCTAGCAATCCCATAAACTGCTTGCCATTCAAAAATAGAGCCATCTTGGGGCAGTCAGAAGTAACTTGCTGTACCCAGTAAGCATGATCAGAATGACCAAGCCCTTTTTCTCCCTGTGGGGTGTCTGTGAGCACTTTTCCTACCCTTACATTGGGAAAGATTATCAACTGCGTAATCTTATCTGTGGAAGCAATAGCCACAAAAGTCTGAGGAGCTTGAGCAAGAATTTTAAGTTCTCCCATATAATCTTGATCAATAACTCCAGGATGTATTTGCAGACCCTTTATTGTCAAACTATTTTTTCCTAAAATTAATCCTATTGTACATTCTGGTAATGGCCCATAGACTTCTGTAGGGATTGTCAGAGTTCCCATCTCAGGAGTTAATGCGTATTGGGTGGAGGGAGTGAGATCTAGTCCTGCACTTCCAGGGGTGGCACGAAGGAGGTCTGTTATGGTGACCCGAGTGGTACTTCCTGGAGGGTGGTGAGTGCCCCTACTGTTTGATGGGGCTGGGGCTGGCCCCATGAGGAGTTTCCCTGCTGCCTCTGCAATGGTCCCCCTTCTATATCAGATTGTGAGTGACACTCATAAGCCCAGTGACGGCCACGTTTGCAATGAGGACATATTCCTGGGGGCTTTTGTCCCTGACCAAAAGATCCAGCAGAAGGTGAATTTGCCTTTGTGGCTTTATGACATTCTTTGGCAAAATGACCTGGTTTTCTACAATTACAACAGACACCTGCTTTTGAAGGGTATAAGGTTTCCATCAGGGTGGCCACTAATGCCATTCCCTGAACAAAGTCGAATCATGTCTTGTAAGGAAGTCTTTTTTCTATAAGGTCTGAGGGCTTCCTTATAATGCTTGCTAGCACTTTCAAAGGCTGTTTTACAATGAGAGTACCCAGTTCAGGGTCCCCAACAATTCTACCCATATGGTGTAATAAGCAAGCCACAAAGTCTTGGAAAGGCTCTCCAGGACCCTGAAGAATTTTAGTAATTTCTTGGGTCTCATCTCCTTTAGTAGATAGATCTTTCTATGCTCTAGTGGTGGTGATACCCATTTGGTCATATGTTAATGGGGAAAAATTTAATTGATTTTGCAAGACTGTATGCTTCCCTTGAACTAGGAGCATATTTGCAGTAATTGGTATGCCATGAGCAGTATTGCGGGTGGCTTGTTCTTTACATATTTCAGTATAGCTAGTTTTCCATAGTAAATAATCTACAGGGCCAAGACAAGCTTTAGCAATAGCCATCCAATCATCAGGAGAGAAAGCAGAGCCAGCAGCAATGCTATGTAATAGTTGCTGTGTAAATGGAGCTATAGCCCCCTACATAGTATAATCTTCCTTGAGCTCTTTGAAGGTTTTAAATGCAATAGGTTCATAATGCCTCTGAGGCTGCCCTGTAGCTGGATCGGTTTGTTCAAAGACTGGGTATATATTAAAACCGGAAGTGTCCTCCCCTGACAATTGTGCCAGAGCCAACATATGTAGTAATGGACTCTTTTTAGAGGATAGAGTTGAAAGTGATTTTTTTGAAAGGGTGAGGCAGAGCATCCTGATAATTTTCCTCATTATCATTGCCTTTTGACTCAGATCTGTTCTCAGAATCCATGTCAATGAGGAGTGGATTAAATTTGGAAAAAGGTGGAGGGGGTTCCGCCAGAGCCATAGGGGCTGAAGGCAGTGAGAGCTGAAATTGGTTAAAGCTGTGGTAGCTGCCATTTCCTGATTTTTTATAGCCTCCTGGTTCAGATTCAGAGGGCCTAATTTTTATTTTATGAATTGGAGTTGGGGCTAAACAGTCCCGAATTTGACTACACATACCAAAGGTAAAAATTGGCATGTCCTTAGCTCCTTCTGCCATGTAGCAGTTTCTTAAACTCTCTCCTACCTTTTTCCAGGTTTCTAAATCAACTGTCCCTTCTCTAGGAAACCAGGTACAAGTATCCCAAACAAAATCTAAAAACTGTACAAGTTGACGAGACTTAACTTTAATACATCTAGTTTTAAGCACAGCTTTAAGCATCTGTACATAGGGATCTCTTTTCTTAGATCCAGTTTGTCCTATATTTATTATGTGGACACATCCTCCGGAGAGCGTTCCCTCGCCTTATCCAATGAGTTGTCTTGTAGTCAGGCCCCACGTTGGGTGCCATTTGCCCCAGCCTGCATGGGTATGCTGAGTGAGCCTGACTAAGAGCGATGGGGAACAAGAAATAAAACACAAATATACAGACATACAACATAAAACAGAACGCTGGTATCGGGAGGGCTGCACATTCCTGGTAGGAAACGTGAGTGCCTACCTAAGCCAGTGTTTATTTTATTAGGTCAGTACAAGGAAAAGACTCAGGTAAAAATCAAGCTTTAACAATTCTTGATGCAAGGTAAAAGGAATGAGGTTTGGTGGGCTAATTTTCCTAATGCTAATGAAGCTTAATTACGACACATCAATTCTGGAATCATCAAGGCACGCAGGACACCTTAGCTAAGGTATTGATTAATGTGGCATTAGGGAGTTTCCTAACAGCTCTGGTACTTTATCTAGTTTTGCATCAGGGGGCTGGAATGTGGACACAGCAGGTTGTATTCTTCAAGGAGATGTGAGAACAAAGGTCAAGACACCAGGTACTGGGGATATTATGGTAGAAGAGGCTGTGCAAACTTCTACATGGAGAGGCTGTGCAAACTCCTTACATGAAGAGGTGTGCAAACTCCATTATTCCCAGTCCAGGATCATGCCTGGTCTCCAACAGAATATAGCAAGGCTTATGATTCTGTGTTCACATTGTCAAAACTGAGAAGTCCATGAAAAAGTATCATTGACTTTTTATGTAACTGGAGTTAGGTTCTTTATTGTGATAAGACTATATCATTATTCTAAAGTCAACAAAATTAAAAGCAGCTGATGTTATTGTGCCATTAATGAAAAAGACATAAAAACATCTTAAGAAAAAAGATTTAATTGTTGACACAATTACAGACCTGGAGAGGTTCTTCATTTCAGCAAAACAAAAACACCAAAAAAAATTTCTCATGATTTTAATAAACAGTGGTGACTAACTTGGACATTAGTGAAGTATCCCTTCATGATACTACAGATGAAGAATACATAATAAATCACTGATTATCATTATCAACTATAAACTTTGCTCTTAGCTTTTCCAATACAAAAAATTAGCTGTACAACAAACTGCAGCAAGTGCCCCAAGTGAAAATCCCCTTTCTTTTGGATGCTCTATCTTCCTCAAGAATGACTGGCTGTCAGAAAATGTTACCTTCAGCTCCTGGGGGAATTCAGGAATGAATTCTGAAAAGATATGTAAAGCTTCTACATCTCTATGGCTGGAGAGTACCAGGGTAGCTGTTAGGTTTAAAAGAAAGGAAGGGAGTGGATGTGAAAATATATTCAAGTCAAGCAGGTAAATTGTAATGGTTTTCATACTGAAAAGTGAAAGCACTGACTCAATATCATGAAACCTCAAAATAAGTCCTGGAGAGTGGCCCTTTACACAGCTTTACCTCCAGCCTGCTTTCTCTGTTGTGCTCACCCTATTTCCCTGGCTGTCAAATGGGAAGGGCACCAAGTGTGCCTGTTAGCTATTCAGGCATCTTTCTCCCTTCTTATGGGATTCCACTGGAGATCCTTTCAATAACACAGTTCACAAAGGGAAAGTTGTAGAGGAATCTGCCAGTGCCTAGCAGGACTGAGCACAGGCAGCCAGTGAGATCCGAAGCAGCACCCCCAAGCTGGACTTTCAGATTCCTTAGCAGCTGAGAGCCTCTAATGCTCTGTGCAGAACCAAATGGGAGGGGCAAGACCTCTCACCTGACAGTGGTCTTTGTTGTAGTGCCAGTTCCTCCTGGGCATTTGCATCTCTCCTCCCAATTTTCTTGCAGAACTTTTCAATGCCATTAACAAGCCTGTTGTTTACAGAGGAATTTAGGCAGACATCTCAAAGAGTTAGCAGGGTTTCACTGGGGATCTGGCTCAGCAGTAGCCCAGTGCCTAGCAGGTAGGACAAACACAAGGGTGACATCCTGGGCCTGGGAAGGCTTTTCAGCTTTTCTCTGGGGGCTACTGCTGCTCCTGCCTACAAGACCTGAACCTGTATATCTACCCTGGGCTTCAGGTTGCTTTCCCTACTTGAGTTATCTGTTTTATATTCCTCTCAGCTCTTGAGCCAGTGACTCTAACTCCACCCCTTCCCCACCCACACCCACAAAATTTCCTTCTTCAGTTCTTGTTCAATCTCATTCCTCTCCTCACTCATTCACTCATCCCCTATTCCTCTCCCCTCACATTAGTCTTTTCCTCTTTTCTTGTGGTAGAGTCTGAATTGCTGTCTTCCTTTTATGTTTCTCTCTTCCTTGATAACTCTTTTTATGTTTACTGAAATAGCTGCAACCTTTCTGGTGTTGGGAATGATCCAATCACCTCTTGATAGCTCCAGGATCCTGGAACCTCATCTTCAACATGTGAGTCTTTTGCGGGGGAGTGGGTCACTTCACATTCAAACCATAACACATAGGGTTCACATTTTATCATGTACCTCCTCATCTGAAAAACATTCCACCTTAAAAGAAGCTGCACTTATAAATTGGTGGAATCAATTATCCAATTAACTGAAGATCAGTTATAGCCTCTGTGAAGACATTTGGAAAATTGGGAGAAACTATTTCTCAAGATGAAGTGTACACTCTAAATTAGGGTGTTTCTCTTAAGGAATTCAGATACTGATTACAAGGCTGTGTGTGCTGGGGATATAGGTCAATGGTAGAGTACTTGCCTATCATGAACAAAACCCTGGGTTCCATCCCCAACACCACAAAAAATAAATAAAATAGCTCATGTGAGAATTTTCAAGCCTGACTACAGGCAATTATAAAGGCTTACCTAGAAGGTCTCATGGGGGAAAATTACCCTCCTCACACCAGATGGTCAGTGCATTGCAGTATCTTAAGGGAGCTGTGGACAAGGGTTCTGGCCCCTCTGGCAGGGTCTCGCTTGCCATATTTTACTTCTCACCCAGGTATCGTCATTCATATGACTCTTTATCTAAGGCTCGGGCAGAAGTTTTCTTCAGGAGCCTCTGCTGAGGTTTCCCTATGGGAAAAAGAATGGCAAAACTTGAACCCATTTTTCCTTACTCTACTCTTCTACTCCCAATCTTTCCCCTTTACCCTGCATAGAACTGTCAGAGCCTTTCAGGGCTCCCTCAACAGTGAGACCCCCTCCACATGCACACATATACTGATGTACTTGATCCTTGACCACTGCACTGTTCTGCATGGAAAACTGAAATGGGGACTTCTCACATTTCTTATGGACAGAATACACAGTTTCTAGAAACAAAGAGAGTACAAGAAAGATCAAAATTAGACCAGATCACACTGTATTTTCCTTCTCCCATGAGAATCCACCATAAAACTGTTAGCACTACAAAGAATTCAATAGTTACATGAGTCTAAAACTAAATCATAAAGAAAGAAAATTTCAGTTAAACTGAAGTATTATGTGCAAGAGACTATTGTACAACATGGTGGCTATAGTTAATAAAAATATCTTTAATATTTGAAAATCGTGGAGAGAAATTTTGTGTTTTCACCACGTGAGTAATACACTGTTACTTTGCTCTGTTTAGCTGTTCCATAATGCATACATTTTTCAAAATCTCTTATTGTATGCTATAAATATATGTGATTTTATTTCAATTAAAATAAATTAATTAAAAAATTTTAAATGCCCTGAAGACTATAATAATTTTAAAGTTTATAAAATTAAAAAGCACTTGATGTAACTATATCATTCATAAAAAGACAACAGATTTCTTTAACAGAAAAGGATTAACTATTGATACAAATTAAGGTTGTGAAAAAACTAAATTCTTACAGAAAAAATGAAAAATGTAAACACTAATAATGACTTATCATATTCTAATAATCAGTAGTGACTAATTTAAACATCAGTGAGTTTATCTTTTAGAATATACTTTATGATAAATAACATCAAAAATGAGCCTCCTGATACAAATATTTTATAGATTCTTCTCTCTGTTTTTATTACAACTTTTCTCATAATGTAACATAGCTGTTGGTCCTCTATATTTTCTAGAGAATGTTATTCTTTCCTTAATGATGCCTGCCTCTCAGACAGTGTTGCCTGCAGTAACTGTGACAAACAAACATTCTAACATCGCATTTAAAGTTTCCAAATCCTTATTAATGGAGAATGGCATGATTTCTGTTAAGTTAAAAAATGGCAGAGGGATTTAGGTGTGAGAAATTGTTCGTGGAAGAAATATCAGGGAAATGATAAAGTTTTGCATAGACCAACAGGAAAGTATTGTTTCAATATAATGCCTTCATTACAACTCAGCATGTGTCTGAATCTGTTTTGATGTTTAATTACACTGAAACACCAGCTGACTTGTAGTTGGCAGCTGAAAGTACTAGAGTATTACAAACCTCTGCTTTACTCCATTCTGCTCCCCTGTAAAATTCTCCCCAGGAGAATACTTTCACTATGGCATTTTTTACTTTCTTTAACATTGTTTTGATAGATAACTTCTTCTAAATACATGATGTAATAGTTAGAAATAAGGATATTTAGTTGATAATGAAAAATTTCTATAGAATATACCATCACACTCTTTCTTGGCCTCTAAACTTTCTGCTGAAAAATCTGCTGGTAGCCATACTAAATTTGCTAATCTGGAGTAGACCACTTTTTTCTTACTGCTTTTATCATCCTCTCTCTTTGATTTCTGACAGTTAGTATACCTTAATGCAGTCTTGTTTGTATTGAACCTAACTGAAGTATGAGCTTCTTAAACCTGAAAATTTGTCTCTCCATATATTTTGGAAGCTTCCTGTCACTATTTAAGTAATTTTTCTTCTCCTTTCTTTCTCCACCCCAATTTGCATAGTGGTTTGCTTGACATTGTCCAGTAATTCATGTAGCCTTTTATTTTTTCTTTCTTTCTTCTTTTGCATCTTTAACTGGGTAATTTTAAATAACCTATCTTGGAGCTCACTGCTTCTTTCTTCTGCATGATCAAGTCAGCAGTTGAAGCACTGTATGGAGTTTTTCACTCAGTTATTCTGTTCTTTGGCTACAGAATGTTTTTATTTTTCAGTGCTGGGAGTCAAACCTAAGGCTTCATAATTGTGAGACAAGTACTCTACCACTGAGCAATACAACTGTCCCAGCTCCAGAATTTCTACTTCCTTATTTTTATGGTTTCTATCTCTTTGCTGAAATTTTTGTTATATTATTTTCCCTATTTTTATTTTGTTATTTATCTACATTCATAACTCAATTATTTTGATTTTTGTCAGGCAGTTTGTAAATCTTCATTTCTTTCAAGTCAGGTGCTGGTGTTTTATTTTGTTCCTTTGTTCCTCTAAGTGTCATGTTTCCCTGATTACTCATGAACCTGTTGTTGTATGCTGGTATCTTCACATTTGAAGTAGTGACTTACTCCAATCTTTGCACAATGGTTTCAGCAAGAAAAGTCCTTAAGAACCCTTCAGCAGGAAAAACTATCCAGAGATTATGGAAAGTCTATCTGGCATATTCTATTAGTAAGCTTATTGCTTAGCCTGGTGCCTGCATCAGTAAGTGGATGGGCCTGACATATAGGTCCATGGTGATGACTTGGATTCTGAATCTGTGGAGGCTAGTCGGCACAAGGGTGACCCTGGTGTCAAGTCTGTGGATGTGGGTCTAGATCCTGGGTTCATTAGAGCTGGTAGTCTTGGGGACCAACCTAGAACCTAGACTTATCTGGAACCTCAGTTTACAACTAACATACTGGTGCTGAGAGCCACAAAATCTGGCCTGGAGTCAGGTACCATGTGAATAGTCTGATTAATGGTCCGTCTTGAGACTAAGTGTAGGTGATGACCTGGAAGGGCCATGAGGTCTTACCTAGAGCCTGAGGTCATGGGAGTTGTCTTGGCTCTGGGGTGGGCCTGGAGGCTGGATCCACAAATGCTGGCCTGACTTCTGAGGCTATGGGGTCTGAGTTGGAAGTCAGGTAAATAGGTGCAGTCCTGGAGCCTGAGTTATTGGGGGCTATCCAGCATGTAGTTTACTGAAATGGTCCTGGAACCCTGGTCTGTGGGATAGTGAGGATGCATGGGGCTGGGTTGGCATTAGGAAAGCCTATAGTCTATGTCTGCAGGGATCATTCTGGAGAATGAGTCTATGGTGTCAACCCAATGCCTAAAGCCACTGATGCTGGTGTAGTCTTGATGTCAAGGGCAATATGGGCCAGCCTGGCACTGGGGTGGGCTTAGAGGGGGGTTCTGCAGGTCCTGAACTGGAGACTGGGGCAAATGGGGCTGGACTGTTGGCTAGAATGGGTCTAGAGGCTGGCTCCACAGGGGCAGATCCAGGCTCAGCTGCTACAGATGTTGACTTGGAACTATGGAGGCTAATTTGGCATTGAGGCAGGCTTGAAGACTTGGTATGCAGCTTTGTTACTGTCCAGGAATTAGAGCTGTGGTGGCCTCTTTCACAGTGATTTTACAAGGGAAGGGTTAGTGTTGGAAAAGTCTACTGTTGGTATGGCAGATAAAGTGAAATTGTCCTTCCTTTTCTCTTCAATTCATCTTTTGTTTCTGTCAATACCCAGATGTTGTAATTCTTCATCTTTCTCAGTGTGTCTGACTTTCTTAGTGTACTTTTGTATATGGATAGTTGTTCAAATTGTTTCTGTAGGGGGACAAGTGTTGGACAGTCCTGTTCTACTATCTTGATGATGTCACTACAGATAAAGTCTTTATTACATTAATCAACATAATAACTTAATACCCTGCCTACCTCTGTTTACATAGAAAGATGACAAGATTATATTAGCCCTGTCAATTTAGATCACATGAACATAAAACCAAAAGCTCACTACCTAATCTAAAGTAAAGTAGGTTTTTATGCTTTTGAAATGTTCTTTACATTAATATTGAACACTAGGTCATTTTATTTTGGGTCTATATGCCCAAGAAAAACTCAATTGTTTTTCAAGTTAGGATTGTTTCATGCGTCTAAGAGATTCAAGCAAGTATTTTTTTTACAAGAAGATTCTTTATGTATCTAAGTACTTGCAATTAAAACAATGTAGCAAACAAATATGTATTTATGTTTAAAACTATACATTTACACAGAGAAGCCCAAAAAAATGAGAAAAGAAGAAAAAGTAAGAATTAAAAATGAGAAAGAACACCAGACAGAGTTACCATGGGGTTTACAAACTCTGACAGTTAGTACAACAAAAAAATACTGTGATTGCCAGGAAGAATCAGGTAGGTGCAATCAAGAAAGTACTGTTAAGTACTTTCATATAGTCATATATGACTATATATAAATTGTCATATAGATAAATGAATAAATAAATTAATGTTTTATGTTAGAAAAGAACTAAGTTGGAAGGCAGGCATGGGAGTGCGTGCCTATAATTTCAGCTACTCAGAAAGCAAAGAGAGAAGGATCATGTGATCTAATTCAAGGGCAGGTGAGGCAAAGTTAAGTAGACTCTCAAAAATAAAAATCAAAAAGACTAGAGGCATAGCCCAAATGGTAGAGCACTTGTCTAGCAAGCAAGAGACACCACGTTCAATCTTCAGTACTGCAAAAAATAAAATAAAATACCTAGGTTGGCAAGCGAATATATTTATATGAACTATTTTAGGGATTACAAAATATTTATGTGAGCAAAATAGACTGCAAAATAATATGGACTTTTTTGTAATAAACCATGAAGGTATCATTTTTTTTAAAAAAGGTGTTCAGTACCCACCAATTCCTCCACAGAGGACATCCAAACTAGCAGGTATATAGATGCATTTTTAGGTGAGTAGCATGGGAAGTGCTAGGAATCAGCAAGAGAGAGACTAAATTTTAAGATTCAGAGACCTGGGACAATAGCATAGTAAGAGAGACAAAACGCTCCAGGATCTGCTTACCCTGCTCCACAATCAGGGCAGGGAAAATCTGCCCTTTCCAGGAATAAGGATGAAAGAAAAAAATCCCAGCAATGTGCACATGCTGGCAGTCATAGCTAATGGAAAGCTACACAACCCATTCAGATAAGTAACTTGAAATCTTCACAGTAACCTTGCTTTGGAAAATGATCCCATATTATCACCCAGCAGAGGGTGTTATAGTCAGGACCCATCTTGGGAAGTGAGCTATTATCTAAATTTGAACTCCTCTAGGTGTCAGAAATTCCTTCATATTTCCATCTCTGGGACACCACAGACATTCCACTGTAGTGGTTGAGGTGGGGGTGGGGTAGCTGCTTTATAAACCTAACTTGGTCCAGCAGAATGA
Organism: Castor canadensis; assembly: GCF_047511655.1. Classification (NCBI taxonomy): domain Eukaryota; kingdom Metazoa; phylum Chordata; class Mammalia; order Rodentia; family Castoridae; genus Castor; species Castor canadensis. The sequence continues at coordinate 66,223,541 of NC_133398.1, forward strand.
CTGTGACCTCAGCCTGGTAGGTGTCCTGCACTGCAGGGGATAGATATTGTGATATAGAAGGAAATGGAATTCTCCATCCTCCAGAAACAAATCAGGAGCTTGTTCTCTGAGACCAAGGGCTTGACCTGCTACATGTAGATTTCTGCCAGTGCCAAGAATGAAGATGGCAAATACCCTATCAGTTTAATGTAGGCAGTCTAGCTATAAACTTACCTCTTAATACTGCCTTTGTACATTCCACGGGTTCTGGCATATTGTACTTTCATTTTCATTTGACTTTCTTGACTTCCTTGCTGATTTTTCAATGACTCACTGATTGTTTGAAAATGTGTTTATATAGTTTTTGTAGTTTCACACTTGCTATTAATGTAATTTTATTCCATTGTGATTTGATAAGCTGTAAGAAGTTATTTTGATGTTCTTTTGTTTATTGAGATTTGCTTTATGACCTAAAATGTGATCTACTTTGGATAAAGTTCCATGGGCTGCTGAGAAGAATGTGTACTCTGCAGTTATTGGATGGAATATCCTGCAGATATCTGATACATGGTACAGTTCACCTCTGAAATTTCTTACTCAGTTTTTTGGTAGGGATGATCTATGTATTGATGTGAGTGAAGTATTGAAGTCATCCACTATTATTGTATCTGGACCTATCTGTCCCTTTATGTCCAGTAGAGTTTACTCTATGAACTGTGTGGACCAGCATTAGGTCCATATAAATTTATAATTACCATACTTTCTTGCTGGGTTGTTCCTTTTATTAATATATATAGTGACTTTCTTTATCTCTTCTGACTAATTTTGGCTAGAAGTCTACATGTCAGAGATAAAAGCATTTTCCATCCTTTCACTCTCTTGCTGTGTGTCTTTGCTAGTGAGGTGTGTCCCTTACAGACAACAAATAGTTGGGTCCCTTTTTTTTTTTATCCAATCAGCCATTCTGCATGTTTTAATTTGAGAGTTAAGACCATTTACATTTAGGATTATTATTAAGAGGTATTTGCTAATACCTATACTTTTGCTGGTAATTTTTCCTGATTGATTTGAGTACTCTTTGTTCTCTTGCTTTCTCCCTTGTTCATGTTAGGATTTTGCTGGTTTACTGAGTAGAATGTGTTTGATTCTTTCCTTCTCACATTGGGCTGGGGATATAATTCAGTAGTAGAGCACTTGTTTAGCATATGCGAGGCCCTAGGTTCAATCTCCAACACAGAAAAAAAAATTCTCACATTAAGAAATGAAACTACATGTGAAACCATAACAGACTCACCCCCAATGCAATAATAATGGGATACTTCAATACCCCACCTTCACCAATAGACAAATCACCCAGCCAAAAAAATCAGCAAAGAAACTTCCTAATTATATGACAGTATAGACCAAATGAACTTAACAGACATTAAGGAGTATTTCATCTAGCAGCTGCATAATATACAAACTTCTCAGCAGTCAATGGAACGTTCTCCAAAATAGATCATATTTTAGACCATAAAGTAAGTCTCAATAAATAAAAGAACACTGAAAAAGCTTCTTATATCAGTGTAGCAAATGTCCAAGCCTCAGGGTGTCTCCCAAATATCTTGGAGAGTGAGGTAAGCAAATAGAAGACTAAAAGCTACACTGGAGACAGAACTGAGTGAAACTGGCACTCTGACTCTTGGATTGAGAACTTCCAAATTCCAACTACAAACAAACCACCCTGTGAGAAGGAGGATGGGAAAATTGACTGGACCTACAGCTCATTACTTGATAAAACCTGCAGATGCACAGACCACCACACCCTTCAAAGCCTGATGACCCTCCCTCTCTCCAGGACTGCCTCTCATAGCTGTCTCCTACCCAGACATAGTGCTAGGGTGTCCCTAGACTCCCTAACTTGTGATTATTTCTTGTTTTAAGGTCCCCAGCATAGCTCAGTCTCAAACAGTAAGCCCCTTCTCAAATGACATAATTCTCTGAGATACAAGGAGCTACAAAGTGGATTTCTTCTCCAATGCTGGCCTACCACCTGGAAGGAGTCACTGTCACACTAAATCTCCACACAGATTTTAAGACTTGCAAGAGCTGCCAATCTGTTGTCACAAGGGCTTGCCTGGCTTACTTACCTTGTTATTGTGGCTTCCCTTTCCTCTCTTCCCTGGGGAACCAGGGTTGAAGTTGAAGGATGTCTTCTACTTTCTCTATGTGGCTATAGCCTGTTTCTCCATGGCTTTTCTGCTGTCCTGTCACCTTGTTGATGATTCTCAGTGCTCTTCCTCTCTTTGGAATAGTCTGTCCTTTGTTACTCTGACTTTTCTCATTTCAGTCACATAGAGAAAGCTTCTATTCTGAATCTTACTCCAGAAGCCAAGAGAACAAATGTTTTTATTATTATTTCAAAATATATTTTTGAATAACTATTCGACAAGCACTAAGAATAGAGTACTAAAAAAGTAACATAGTGGAGAAGACAGATAATAGAACAGAAAGAAAAAAAAAGAAAAAGACATTACCTATATTAATATAAAGGGTTAAACCATGGAAATCTTGGTATCTATAACAAGATATTAACCTAAAACAATGTGAGAAATAAATATTCTAGTATAACTGAATAATCACTTAAATTTTTTTCTTGCATAAATGAAATCTTCACTTATAAGTACTCAAATGTGATTTATCAGACAGCTCCATTTGATGGCAATGATCTAGAATAAGGTATATAAGACAGGATACTAATAAGTAAGTCAGGATTCATTCAATACTAATAATAAGTTACTCAAAATAAGTCACTTAAATAAATTGTTTGATTAAATAAGTTCATTGAATTATGCTAATAATAACAATCAGCAGTTTAAAATGTGTTCATTCATGTAACAGATATTTATTAAGGGTGTATTTAGCAGGCACTGGTCAATAAAAATAAACAAAAAATGGTTCCACTCATGAGCTTACAAAGAGTACAAAGATAATTACATGATTTTTTAAAAATTCACTATAGTGCAATAAAGAACAATAATTATGAAAGAAGTATGATGTGTGACACAAAGTAGTAAATTCTCAAGGAGTTTGTTCATTTATTCATTAATTCACCAAACATTATATAATTTTTATTTTTATCATCTCATTATTTGTTGCTAATGCTATTAATTGTAGCTTTTAACTTTAAATTATTAAGCATCTACTATGTGTCAGGCACTGTTCAAGGCAAAGAGGATAGCAAGGTAAATAAAAGAGAAAAAATTCCTGCCTGCATGAAGCATATATGCTATTAAAAGGAAACAGACAGCTAACATACAGAGAAGTAAAATGTATAGTAAGTCAGGTTGTAGTAAGTGGTATGGAACAATACAAAGCAGGACAAGGGCATCAAGAGTGCAAAAGGAATGGGAGTCTAAATCAACTTTGCCAAGTTCTGACATATTGCTTGAGAGTTTAAGCCTTTCTCAAGGTATGATGGATATTTTCTTTTCTCAGCATTTCCCTAATAAAGTTCTGACTAAGATTCATGAGCCAGTACAGTCTGGATACAAGTTGCTTCTCAAAGAAGCTAATGAAATTGTGGTCATCAACTTTTTAAAAAAATCTGATTCCCAGTTAATACAGCATTCATGGATGCCACTGGGAAGTAGGGCAAAGTGAAGAAATGCAAAATGGAGAAAAAGACACAGAGTCAGAAGACATAAAAGTGAAGGAGGAAAAAAATTGTAAAGAGAAGTGGTGACAAGATCACCCACTATTAAGCTGGTGCCTCTCCATGGTTTTGGCATCCTCTTGGGTACACTCTCCCAACCCCTAACTGCTTCCTGTGGCTTTTAGTACATCCTTCCTAGCTAACATACTTAACAATAAAAAAAATTCCATTAAAAGTGATAAAGCAACTCATACTGACTATGCTTCACTTCCCTGCTTCCTTCCTCCTAAGCAAAATTATCCCATCTTAACTTGTAGTCCACAGTTATTCTTAGAATGCAAATCCTCCAGGGGTGGGGTCATTATTACAAGACAGTTACAATTTGACAATAAACAATCCTCTATCATTTTTAACCTAAAAATCACACTTCCATCCCAGGTACTTCAGCACAGCAGCCCTCTATTACCTCCTTGCTTTAAAAAGTGAGACTAAGACCTATTCCTCCTGGTAGACCTGATGGGAAATTTCAAAAGCAGCTTGGAATCTAATTTTAAAACACACATACACATACTCTAATAACACAGATATTTCAACACATATTTGATTGACAACTATTAATCAGGACTGGGATACAATGAGAAACAAGACACATGGCTCTCACTTTCCTGAAGCCTAGGGATCTGGCAAATGAGTTGATTAAACAAGCACACAAATAAATGTAAACACACCTACTGAAGGAGTTACGATTTTTGTCAGAGGGAAGTGCCCTTCATTAACTACCAGATAACAAAGCAAGCAATATATTCCAGGAAGACGCAGCTCCCTGAGAACTATCTTTCACAGCTACTTTATAAATCATTAAGGGTCCAACGCTCTCTCGTTTCATTTAGAGTCTCCCGGTGAGTAAGGCAAGAAAAAAACGAATCAAATCCAGGGCTTCCGTTTTTAGGGCAAGAGGGTGCTAGCTTCCATTTCCTGAGAGCCAGAGGAAGACAGGAAGTCCCAGCCAGCAACATCTCGCGCCTCATCTCGGAGTTCTCGCGAGACCAGCAGAGGCTTGGAAGCCTGCCTGGTGCATGGGCGCCGGCGGGGGAGGGGTGCCCAGTAAGGGCCAGGCTGTGGGCAGACGGCAGTTGAGGCACAGCCTTTACTGGGGGCTTCAGGGATGTCGCATTTCCTCAGTTTGTGCCTGCTGTGGCTGGGGTTCCTACTGGTTCCGTTCTCCCGTGAGTTGAACCAAGACGTGGGCTTACGCAGGAAGCTGTGTGGCAGGCACCTGCTGAGAGAAATACTAGAACTCTGTGGCCACACCAACTGGAGCCACTTCCATTTTGAGGGAACCCCTTTGGCAGAGTTGATTTCCGAAGCTTCGCAGAAGGTTGAAGCCTTAAGCACTGATGACTCGGAAAGCCCCCAAACCCCTTTACCGGTTTGGGAAACAGTCACAAATCCAGGTAAAATTTAAAGTAAGGGCATATTTGTTCTAATTTGTACATTTCTTGTCCCCACATTTGCCCTGCCAGACAGTGAGCTTCTGCAGAAAATGGAATTTGTGCTTTGTACACCGGTAAATTCAGAAAAAAAAAATTTTTTAAGCCAGTATATTAAAAATTCATAAAACCTCTAAGAAGCTCTTTTTTTAATTTAGAGGAAATAAGTGTACACATATAAGTGTACATATTTTCAAGGAACACTGCTCCTTCCTTAGCTTCACTTTTCTGGAGTGTCCTGTCATCTGGAAACCTTTTTGTCCTTTCAAAGCCCAACTTACGGTTTTTCCTTTGAAATCACCATTGACGGTTCTGTAGTCAATTGCTACATTTTCCCTTCTACCACAGTATCTAGCACAGGCAACAGTTCTGTTTGACTATCAACACTGGCTACATAAATGGCCCAACCGACTGCAAGATAAAAAGAGGGCCCTTGTTCTAAAAGCAGAAAGGGGTCAAATGTAATAAAACGTAAAGCTGTAACCTTTTTTTTTTTTTCTTTTATTCATATGTGCATACAATGTTTGGGTCATTTCTCCCCCCTTCTCCCTGCCGGCTTTGTAACCTTTTTTGTCTGAATCTCCTCTGCTCATAGGCATGGTCTGTTCTCCCATCACATACTTGCACTTCATTTACAAGTTCAATGATAAAATTACTGAGAATTTCAAGTCTGCCACAATGGACTTTCAAACTTAGTGCACAGCCTGTGCAGCTGCACAAACTTCACTCCCATAAAACCAGTCATGCATACCATACCTGTCTCATGCATATTTTTCCTGAGCACATAACATGTGCATAATGTGTATTGAGTTAATACTTGATGCTTTCAAGCAGTTTTTACCAAGAATATTCTTTAGGGTTTTTGCTTTTGCTGTTTGGTTGTGTGTTTTTTGTTTTGTTTTGTTTGAAACAGAGTCTTACTATGTAAGCCCAGGCAAGCCTCAAACTCTTGATCATTCTGCCTTAGCATCCTGAGTGCTAGATCACATGTGTGCATCTGGCCAGGACAAATACTCTTGTTTCAGATGCATGAGTATCTTCCAGCTACATTTTTATGTTTTGGTGCTAACATTTTATTCCTAATATGGTTTCCATTTTAATAGAAAATGAATTTTGTTCATATTCTATGCATATAAATAATGATAACACCATTGAAATTATTGGCTTTTAAAGTAATTCACTTGATTCAATTTGGACAAATCTTGCCAAAGTCAAGAGTTCTGAAGTTAAGGAAACAAGTAAACTCTCATGCTAATAGATGCTAATGTAGATGACTGAAACAAACCAAAACAATGCCTGGCATGTTGTAAGCACTCATTAACTTAATTTTGAATGAATAATGAAGCATAAATTTACTGCTGCCAATGGAATGAAAACTTAGTCAGAAACCATCAGACTGAATCTTGATTATTTTCCATCATATAACTTACTTAGATATAAACTCTCCTTGTCCTTCTCTTACAATGAAGTGTCTCTCCCCAGTCTTTGATTTGTGACTTATTTCAGTGATTCTCAGATTTTAATGTGTATATCAATCACTTGGGAATCCTGTTAATATACAATCAGAATTAGTAGGTATGGGGTTGTAACTGACATTCTGAATTTTTGACAAGCTCCTTGGTGATGTTGATGCTGCAAGTTGGTGGACAACACTTTTGAATTACAATAGTGTACCTCCTCTCTTTTTCTTCCTCCTCTTCCTTACTCATTTCTTCAGTCATTTTAGTTTTGCTATCTTATTCATTTAAACAACAACTCTTTCATTGTTACAATCTTTTCAGGCATTTCATTAGAATTCATATTCTGGCATAGAATTCAATAAGAAACTGCAGCCTTCCCAAGTAGCATGTGCTTTCCAAATTCCCTAACCTAGGAACCTCAGCAATTAACTAGCTCAATCCCCCTTGAAGTATAAGGAGGGTGAGTATATTCCCTTTGTGCTTCATGTTGAATAGGCATTTCTCCCACATCAAATACTTTTCTCCCACCACTTAAAGCTATAGTAAAAATATTACCTTCAGATCTTCAAACCTGAGTTTATTATTTAAAGAGAATTTGGAATCCCTTTTCTCAACAGGGTCTACTCTGAAGACACTTTTCATGATTTTAACTTTTAAAAACTCAGAGCTGATTAAGGACCTTTTGTTTTAGGTGTTATTTACACTCTTCTAGAAGAATAAGTGTCATTAGTTCAATGAGAGAGAATCTGCAATGAAACAAGATTTGTAGGGAATAAAAATATATCTGATAATATTTTAGATATATTTTAACCTGCTACTATGGGAATTATGTAAAAGACAATTTGTTGAAGTAGAAATATCAGACACCAGGAAAACCAGTTATTTTGAAATATGTGGAAGGAAAAACAGGTTTGGGTTATCACTATGAATTTGATTGAAGTTTTACAGACTATCAATCTATAAGGAGAAATGGTATTTGTTTTGTGCTGTTAATTTTCAATGAATAATTTAGAAGTTGCAGAGAAATATGTGCATGCATGTGTGTGTACATATATCCATTTATTTTACATGTGGCGTGGCTCAAAAATTTATTTTTATTTAGCTTTTACCAGCAGGACACATGGCTATATCAAATCAAGTCAGTCATCTGCAGTTTTTAATCTTCTGATGATCCATTCAAGCCTGGCACAGGAAAAGACAGTTTGGCATAGTGACACTAAAAATGTTTTCTTTTTCAGAAAAAAAAAACATGCATAGATAACTTGAATCTGAAACTGTATGCTTCTGGTTAGTGGATCATGGTGTGAACAATGTCTCCAAGACCTACCCAGAGTATGGTACCATGAAGCAAACATCATAATTCTAATTCCTACCTAACTATGGTTCTTCCCAATTCTTAGTGCCAGGTGAAATCATTAATGTTTCCACATCAGCTTTTCATAATTTGTAACCTTTTTTCCCGGTTAGATTGATCGTATTCTCCAATTTTTGGTCTATTGTATGTCTGTTCTTGGTATTTATTATTTAGTTATCACACAACTGGTCTGTGCAAGTCCCCTTTTCTCATACTATATATTAATTCAACAAATTTGAGGACCCTTTTTGTGTTAGGCATTCTTCTTGGTGTTTGGTGTAAGAGACTCCTGCCCTTATGAAGTTTATGGAATAGTAAAGACAGAAAAACAAAATAAATCACACAATATATTAGAACACAATTGTCCTCACCTGTTTCAACTCCCTGCCACTATATATAACACTGCAGTGAACATCATTGTATGTGTCCCCTTACAGACTGTGTGAAATATTTTTCTGGTGTATATATCTAAGAATGAAATTTCCGTGTCATAAGTATGCTTACATTGCTTGAGATGTGTCAGATTGCTCCCCAGAACAGTCACACCAGTTTATAATTGCTCCACCAGTCTGGTGTACTCATATTCATGCCAAAAATTAGTATTACATGGTTCTTAACTTTTGCCAATGTGATAGGCATGAAATGGCATCTCATTTTGTCTTAACTTGCTCTGGGTTTAATTAACTGTCTTCATAGGCATGTTAGCCTTTTAGCTTTCTCTTTCTGATAATTTCCCTTTCATATATTTCCCCATTTTTGTTGGAGTTGTTATAATTTTCCATTTGATTAGAAAGAGTTACTCAACTCTAGATACAATAGTAAACAGTTGTTGAGTTTAGTATCACAGATATGTTCCTCAATTTAGTTGTCTGCCTATAGGTGTTATTTGTCAGAAAGCTTAAACTTTTATATAACCAATCAAAAATTATTTTTTGTTATTGTTCCTACTTTTGAAATATCATATTATAGGTCCATTTTTGTCCCTGTGTGAACTTTGAATTTTACTTTCACATATGTCCTTAATTCTTTTGGGGTCCATTTTGGATTCTGGCCTACATAGGGATACTACTGTTTTAGTTTTCTCAGTAAGTCTTATTTTTATCTATATAGAAAGCAACTTTTTTTTTAACTTCTTCTACTAACCAGTCTTTTTTCCCATTTATTTGTGAGGTCACCTTTATTATTTATTAAGCTTGTCTGAGCTTCTTATTCTATCTAATTGATCTTTTTATTTGACTTTATAGCATTACTACACTATTTTAATACTGTGACTCATTGGGATGTCATTTATCTGGGAGGACAGGACTCCAGTGTTTAGTTTTTCCCCTTAAGATTGACTAAGTTAACCACCATCCTTTATTCTTATGTATGTACTTAAGAGTATGGTTATTTTCTTTTTTCTAAAAATTAATCTGCAATTAATTGGGATGCATGGAATATATAGTTTTATTTCTCTATGGAGATTTTTTTTGAAGTTTTAGCAAGGATTTATTTTAGAATAACAGAATAAAGTATGGAGAAGTGTGGGGGGGGAGTAAGAGAGAGAAACAGTTCCTGTTCCCCATGAAGGAAATGGAAACAAAGACTATGTAGAATTTTTGTATTTTTGGTTAAGTTCATGCTTAATACTTTATTTTGATTCTGTTTAAATAGTTGTGAAGTATGTTTTAGTTAGTGATTGTGGGTCAGAGAAATGTAATTTTCATAAGTTGATTTAAAAAATATTTTATTTTTTTATTATAATTATGAATGCATATTAATTATACATGTGTTTGACTGTGACATTTCCATATATGCCTATATTGTGCTTTGATCAATATCTACCCTCCCAACTACCTCTCTTAACTCTCTTTCCTCTTCCTCCTCCAAGGTCACATTACCCTTCCTTACAATTCCTCTACTCCTTTCAAGTATTTTTTTAAATTCTAGATTCCACAAATGAGAGAAAACATGCAATATTTGCTGATCTGTGTCTGGATTATTTCATTTGCCATGACAACCTCTAGTTCCATCTGTTCCTACAAATGAGACTCTTTCTACCTTCCCCAATTCCTCCCTTTCTCCCTCCTCCTATATATATTTACATTCCTTTATTCCATGGCAAGCCTAATAAAATCATTTCAGCTTTGGATGTCATAAACTCATCTTTTTTCTTATTCATAGTGCCAATTTTAAAAACAGGTAATCTGATTGGCTCAATCAGCCTTTGTGATAGATTTTTCTCTTTTTTCTTTTTACAAAAATGATGGGTTTCATCATTCTGTTGTCATAAATGTGTATAATGTAGTTTGATCACATTCACTCTTCAGCAGCCTCTCCTCTTCTACTAGCTCCTCTCCTCAACAGTCCTCCTTACACATTCATGTAATTATTTTTAGTTCTAGATTCCACATACAAGAGAAAATATACTATATTTGTCTTTCTGTAATTGGCTTATTTCACATAACAAATGATCTCCAATTCCATCCATTTTCCTGCAATAATAGTTTTATTCCTGTTTATGGATGGATAACACTCGATTGTGTATATATACCATATTTTCTTTATCCTTTCATGTGTACGTAGGCTGATTCAATGGCTTGGCTATTGTTAATAGTGCTGTAATAAACATGGGTATATAGGTATCTCTACTGAATGCTGACTTAGTTTCCTTCAGTTATATGCCCAGGAGTGTTACAGCAGAATTATATGATAGTTCTATTTTTAGTTTTTGGAGGAACCACCATACTGATTTCCATGGTGACTGCACTAATTTACATTCCCACCTAACAGTATGTGAGTTCTTTCCCCCTGCAACCTCACTAGTGATTTTTGTTGTTTTCTTGATGACAGCCATCGTGACTGGTGTGAGATAGAATCTCGAGGTTGTTTTGATTTGCATCTCCTTTATGGTTAAGGGTGTGGAACATTTCTTTATGGATTTATTGGCCATTTGTAGTTCTTTGAGAACTGTTTGTTTAATTAATTTGTCCATTTATTAATGGAATTATTTGTTCTTTTAGTGTTTGATTTTTTTGAGTTCTACATATATTCTGCATATTAATCCTTTCTCTGATGAAAAGTTGGCAGAGATTTTCTCCCACTCTTGTAGATTCTCTTGATTTTGGTCGTTGTTTCCTTTTCTATGCAATCCCATCTTTTGATTTGATACAATCCCATCTGTCATTTCTTTCTCTTTATTTCCTGAGCAACTGGAATCCCATTCAGAAAGTCATTGCCTATGCCTGTATCTTCAAGTGTTTTCCCCTAATGGTTTCAAAGTTTCAGTTCTTGCATTTAGATCTTTGGTTAATTTTGAATGAATTTTTTGGAGGGCATGAGATAGGGGTCTAGCTTCAGTCTTCAACATACTCAGTTTTCCCAAACACTATTAGTTGAAGAGTCTGCCTTTTTCTCCACAAATGTTTTTGATGCCTTTTTAAATAAATAAGATCTAAGTTTTTTTTAAGTAGAAGATATCATCTGCAAATAGGGAATAATTTGACCTACTTTTATTTCTTTCTCCTTCCAAACTGCTCTGGCTAATGTATCCAGCACTATATTGAATAAGAGTGGAAAAAGTGGCTGTCCTTGTCTCATTCCTGGCTTTAGAGGAAGTGGTTTCAGTTTTCCCCATTTAGTATGGTGTGGCTTATAGTTTTATCATATATAGCCTTTATTATGTTGGGCTGTGTTTACTTCTATTTTCATCAGGAATATTTTTTATTATCATTGTAGGGGTGTTAACTTTTATCCAAGGCTTCTTCTGCATTCATTAACACAATCTTGTGATTTTTTTGCACCTTATTCTGTTTATGTACTGTATTACATTTATTGATTTTCACTTGTTGAACCTCCTTGCTTCCCTGAAATGAAACCAACTTGATCAGGGTGTATGTTCTTTATAATGTGTTGCTGAATTCTGTTTGTAGGTATTTGAGAATTTTTGTGTCTATGTTTACCAAGGATATTGGTCTACAATTTTCACTTGGTCATGTCCTTATCATAAAATGATCTTGATAGTATTCCTTCCCTCTCTTTAAGGGAATAATTTGAGGAGTATTAGTTCTTCTTTAAAAGTATGGTAGAACAAACAAGAATGAAATTTTGTCATTTGCAGGTAAATGGATGGAACTGGAGAACATCGTCTTTAGTGAAGTTAGCCAGATTCAGAAGGCCAACAGCCATATGTTTTCTCTCATATGTGGAATATAGACCTAATACAAATGCAGCAGTATTATGAAAAACAGTTCACCTTAAAGGAAGGTCACATATGAGAGAGGGAAGGTTAAAAGAAGGAAGTTAAGGAAGTGAATATAGTTGATGTAATCTTTTTTTGTTGGTGGTTTTTTTTTGAGACTGAAAAGAAATGTTTATTATGAATGGATGATAAGATGGTATCTTTGATACCAAATAAAGGAACAAAAAGGAAGTGGTGACTAAATGTGTCACAAACTGTAGTGCTAATTTGGATAAAAACTGTGAGGAAAAGATCACTGGATTTTGCAAGTTGATGTAATCTTTACACAAGAATGAATATAGAATTTTTAAACCTATTGAAACCACCATAAGAAAGGGTTTAAGGTAGAACAAAGAAAAATAGATGATGAACCAATTTCAGTTATAATACATATATACATGGAAATATCACAAGGAAACACCCTGTGTAGCTATCTTAAATAAACAAAAATGGCATTTTTTTTCTTTTACCAAATCAGAGAACAGGAGGGCAGAACAGGTCCTGTTTGTAGGGGGAAGCAGTACCAGTGGGAGGGGGGAGGAGAAGGGAAAGGTTGGGTGAATATTTTGCAAATACTGTGTACACATATATGTAAATGGAAAAATGATACCTGTTGAAACTGTTCTAGGAATATGGGGAGAGGGGATAAAGAAAAATGGTGGAGGGCTAAACTCAAGTATGATATGTTTGATATATTGTAAGAACTTTTGTAAATGCCACAGTGTACCCCCACCCAGCACAGCAAAAAAAAAAAAAAAAGAGTTACTGAAAAGCTAAAAAAAAAAAGAATTCAGCAATGACTCCATCTGATCCTGAGCTTTACTTTGTAGGGAGACTGTTTATTACTGCTTTGGTTTGATTGCTTAAAATAGATCTTCTGGTTCAATTTTGGTAGGTCATATTCATCTAGAATTTTATCCATTTGTTCTATATTTTCCAGTTTATTAGAATATAAGTTTTTGAAGTATTCTCTAATGATCCTCTGAATTTCATTGGTGTTTTTGTGACATCCTCTTTTTCATCTGTGATTTTTATTAATTTGAATATTCTCTGTCCTTTTGGTTAGTTTTGCTAAGTGTCAGTCTTTTCAGAGAAACAATTTTTGTTTAATTGAGTCTTTGTGTTCTTTTAGTCTCCATTTCACTAATTGCTGCCATATTTGGAGCCTCAGAGTGTTTCCTACTTTTCTCTGTCATCTTTCCATTTCTTGTCCTTTTTATCTGCCCTGTCCCTGTCATGATTCTCAATGGTCTTCCTTTCTTTCTGTTTTCAGAATATAGTCTTTCTTTTGTTACCCTGTCTCTTTTCATTCATGGAGTCAAAAGAAGGAAGATTTTAATGCACCATTTTCTCCCTGCAATAAAATTTGTTTCCTTGGGATCAGTTACCAACCTTCCCTCTATCCACTTATGATGATAGGATGGACTTACATGATGCAGAATTGGGGTTCTTAAGTGCTGGATCTACCTACAGTGGCTAATATATCCTCCTAGAAGGTACTGTGGATGGGCAAGGGCCATAGTGGAACTCCAACAAACATCCAACTTATTACCTTCTGGGATTATTTTAGTTTCTAGTACACAATATCTAATAATACTGAATGAGTTAAGAGCAGTATAACAATAATAATCCATTCATTGTACTTTGAGCATGTCATCACTTCTTGTACTTTGATAAAGAACAAACTGGTTTCTACTTATTTAGTTATAAAGCCACTTTAAAATGGTAAAAATACTGAAGAGACATTTCTTCAAACAGGATATACAATAAGCATGTGAATAAATGCTCAACATCACTAGGTAAATACAAATCAAAATCAATCAGATCCGTTAGGGTAGCTATAATAACAAATAGAAAATACCAAGTGTTACTGAAGATATGAAGAAAGTAGAACCCTAGTTTATGGGTTTGGGATTTTAAAATGCTCTATCTGCTGTGGAAAAATTTGGCAGTTCCTCAAAAAGTTAAAATTACTACATGATCTGGCAGTTCTGCTCTTAGGTAAATACCCAAAAGGTCTAAAAACATGTTCACACATTGTATGCACATATGAATAAAAAAAAAACATGTTCACATAAAAACTCATATGTGAATGTTTATAGCAGTGCTATTCATAATAACCAAAAAGTTTAACACCACCAAAATATTGTCAACAGATAAATAAAATGTAATGTGGAATATCCAAAGAAAAATTATTCAGTCTTAAAAGGAATTAAGGAATTACACATGATACAATATGGATAAATATGGAAAAACATTGTGGTAAATGAAAGAAACAAACACAAAAGACTGGACTATGCATGCTTCCATTTATATGAAATTTACAGTATATACAAATCCACAGAAACAACAACAGTTTCCAAGAGCTAGGGGAAGAGGAAAATAAGAGTGACAACTAATAGTCACTGCCAGAAATTTTTACAAGGTGATAGAAATGTTCTGAAATTATATAGTGGTAATAGTTGTACAATCTTGTGACTATACTAAAACCACTGAGTTGTATACTTTAAAATGATGAATTTTTAGTATGTGAATGGTATCTCAATAAAAATATTATTACAAAAATGTACAAAGGTTTCTAACTTTTTGTAGGAAAATACTGTAAAATACATATATATGTATATACATATATATGTTTTGAGTAATTTCATTTAAAATATAATCACAATTTAAAAATAATTAGCTGATTATTAAATTTCTAAGGGAAGATTTCAATAAAATATTTTTTTTCTTGCCTATCAACAGCCTCTACTTCTACCTCTCAAGAAGAAGTAACAAACAATTGGGAGATTCAGTCACAGCCTGTGTATCAGTATACAAAGATTGGCTTGTTCCCTGATAAGACAACAGAAATTTCCTCATCACATGATGTCAACCCATCTGTTCAGTCTGTTCATAAGAGTATGAAATTTCAGAAGAAAAGTGGAAGCAAAATGAAAGCCTTAAGCAATTTATTTTGGGGAACTCATCCCCAAAGAAAACGCAGAGGATACTCAGATAAATGTTGTCTTAAAGGATGTACAAAAGAAGAACTTGGCATTGCATGCCTTCCATATATTCATTTTTAAAACTTAATGATAAAAGGACCATCATTTGTGACTGAAATGTACTAACCATCATAGGACCTATATTAAGTTAATAAAAGCTTACTATAATTTACTATTTATTTTGGTAATTGTGCTTGTAGGTACCATACTGTGAAACTACTGTTGAATGTACTTGCAAGCAACTAATAATACTTTCTGGTGGTAATTGTGAGGGCCATATAGTAGGATATAAGCAGTTACGGAAAGATGGTGGATTCCATGTGGTTGATGGATTCCATGTGACACCAGTGGCATGGTGTCTTCTTTGTCCCAACATGTCCTGGGACTGGGGAGGTCTCCTGCACTTCTGTACTTGTGCAGTGCTCATGCACACAGATGGGGGAACCAATCAAAAGGATACTTTACCCCTCATGCACACAGGCAGGGGATCCAATGAGAGACAGGGAAAGACAGCATGGACAGAGGGTGACAGAAGCCCTGGCAAATTTAAGGGGAGGGTATACCCCATGCCACCTAGGGGAGGGGAAAGGGAGAATCTTAAAATGGGAAATCCCAGAGGATTTCAATGGCCTACCAATTCCCTGTCCCCTTCTTGCTGGAGAAGTTCCTGCTTTACTTTCACTTTCTACTTCCACAATGAATCTTTGCTAAACTCCCTCACAATTTTCCTGCCTCTTAATTATCTGGAAGAGAAAAAGAACCCATTCCCCTAGATAGTATCATCTCTGTGGGCTCATCCAGGATATTAAGAGACCTTCCAGGACCACCAACTGAAGGTCAGTATACACTTAGCTGAATTAAGAAGGGAAATCAGAAAGTGGCTGTCAATTGTCTGGCACTCCTGATATTCACCCACTCAGGGAGCACCTCCAGCCATGCCTAGCATGGCTGAACCTCCCAGCAGGCGACCCTTTCTCCCATTCCCTCCCAGAAATGAGTGGTAGGTCCCACTGTCCTAGGCAAAAGTGGGGTTCTACTTTTCAGACATTTGGTGGTGGAGTCTGCCTCTCACAATTGATTTCTCTTTTGTGCCCTCTTCAAGTCCCCTGTCTATTCTGTTCCCCACTTTTCAATTAGCTTTCACCCCCAATGCTCAGACATGTCCCTCTTTTCTTTAATTAGAAACTTGGCCCATAGTACCACAATAGTACCCCATGTGGCTGCAAAATGTGTACAGGACTTGATGGCCATGGGGAAGGAAGCAGACGCTTTAGTGTTAATTAGCCACCTCCTCCAAGAGATAGAGGGAGAAATAGGATAGCCCCCAATGCTGGACCCTAAATCTACCCTTGCTGTGGTGCACAGCTATCTGACTCACAGGACTGTGATGCCCATTATGAGGCCAACTTGGCTACCTCCCCCAGGTCTCCTAGCCCTGATAACAACTTTAGCGCCCTTCAATTCTAAATCCCTATATGAAATCATGGCCTTTGGCAATCAGAGAAATGAGATATTGGGATATAAGAAACAGAAAGGGACAAAACACAGGCGGGACCACACCAGAAATGGTGACCCAAATCCAGACAGGTCTCAGAGGAACCCTGCCTCTTGATCACAAAGATGGGTGATAGTCGAAGGGGAAGACATTCTCTTTGTAAAAGGGGTCAGGACCTTTTTCAGAGACATCCAATTAGGGAGCTTTGACTCATGGGTCCACTTTCTGTCTGCAGATGGGTATAAGTTCCTCCAAGATCCCCAAAGGATCCCTGCTTGCCTGCTTGCTAAAACATTGGTGTGACCTAGATTCCCAGAGCCTGAAGAAAAAGGTCCTAGTATTTTATTGTTGTGAGGCAACAAAACCTGGCCCAAAGGCAGAAACCTTAATTTTACAACACTATTCTACAATTAGATCTATTCTGTAGAAAGGAGGGTAAATGGATAGAAATTCCTTATGTCCAGTTTTTCTTTTACCAGAGGGATCACCCCAAGTGAGCCAAAAGATATAAATTTGACTCCCAGACTCTGGCAGTGGTCTGCCCCAATGGTCGTTCAGATGCCTCCAGTAAAATGGAGACTTCCCCCAAAGCATCTCCTAGTGGGATGGGCAACCATCCCCTTGTGACTGAGCCACTGCCCCCAGTGGATGCCCTACCAACTGGGACAGGAATTTATCTAGACCCGAGGAAGCTGGAGAATCAACGAGACCCCCTGCCCTCCTTATCCAGGAAACAGATATACTCAAAGAAAGGAGTCCCAACTGGGAATATTTCCCATGAGAGCAATACCAGGGGGTGAATTTGGGCCTGAGTTTGTTCATACACCCTTTTCTCTTAACAACAAAGAAATAAAAAAGGACCTAGGGAGTTACATGGTTCCCAGACCACTATGTCCAGAACTTCTAACAGCTTACGCTACTCTATGACATAGTCTGTTAGAACAGACCCATACCTCTCTAGAAAAACAGAGGGTCCTTAGCCAAGCAGTGGACACTGGGAACAATTATTATCTGTCCACCACTAAGACCCAGAGGGCACAGCAGAAAGTTCCTTCCGGAGATCAGGCTGTTCCCCTCCGGGACCCCAAAAGGATATGGAGGATGAGAGGCATGAATGGAAAAGAAATCACTTCATATATTGCATACTAGAGGATTAAGAAAGGCTAAGGTAAAAGCCCTGAATTACTTTCAGTTGGCTGCCATTCACTAGGAAGAGTCTTAGCCTCTAGTGGCATTCCTTCAACAGTTGAAGGATTCCATCCAAAAGCATACTAATGTAGGGCCAGGGACACAGGAGGAGGAGATCATCCTAAAGGATAAATTCTTGACACAATCAGTCCCAGATACTTGTAGAAAACTGACTGAACCAGGAAAGTCATTGGACCAATTGGTCCAGGTGGCTACTGCTGTATTCTATAATAGGGACAAGGAAAAGGAAAGGAAAAAGGACAAATATCAGGAGGCACTGATTGCGGCCACGTGGGTGACTTCCTCAGGAACAGGCCCTAACTCGCAGACCTGATTCTTCTGTGGACAGGAAGGCCATTTTAGAAGGGAGTGCCCCCAAAGGCAAAAGGTGCCTCCATGACCCTGCCCCATCTGCAAGGGAACCACTGGAAGGCTCCATGCCCCTGACACCAGATGGGATCAGGTTCATTGCCTTCTGGGGAACAATGATGAGTCCCAGGACCTCCCATTTAGTCTCCTATAACCATGGTTAAAATAGAGGAGCACCAGGTCATGCTCATGGTTGAACAGCAAAAGATCAGCTTCCTACTGAATATAGGAGCCTGCTTTTCAGCCTTACTATTTTCCCCTAGACCCAGGTCCCCAAATAAAGTAACTGTTCAGGGCATATTGGGCCAGCCCCTAGAGCACTATTTAATTCAGCCTCTTGTCTATTCATGGAGAGATCTCCACTTCTGTCACTCCTTTTTGATAGTTTCCAAGACACCAGTCCCATTTTGGGGGCAGGACCTGTTATCCCAATTAAAAGTCCAGCCTTTTCTGCCTCCTGGAGAATACTGTTGCATGCTCTTAATAGAATCACAGGTGGACCCAGCCGTATGTACAGATGGCTAGATGATGGGGAGGGCCTGACCCCTCACCTGTCTTGATTGGCTCTAGCTCAGGACCTAGAGGAATGGGCTCACCCACAAACAGTTCTGCTTCAATATGTGGTTGACCTTTTTCTTTGTGGGCCTTCAGAGGACACCACCTTTTAGGCTATTGAGTCCTTTCTGAACTTCCTGGCAGATGGAGGATACAAAGTATCCAGGGAAAAGGCTCAATGGTGCCAGACACAAGTTACTTACTTGGTGATTGTTTTAACTAAAGGGACAAGGGCCTTGGGAAATGATAGGATACAACCTATTTTAACCTTCCTCTTCCTAGGACCCTAAAGCAGTTGAGAGCCTTTTCGTGGGTAACAGACTATTGCAGGATTTGGATCCTGGGCTATGTAGATCTGGCACAGCCCCTATACAAGGCCCTCAATGTAGCTCAAAAGCACTCCCACCTATTCATTGAATGGGATTATGTTGCCACTAATGCTTTTCATTAATTAAAGAAGGCTCTAATAAGGTATCCTGCCCTGAGCCTACCCACACAGAAGAGATTCCAACTCTCTACATACTCGAGAAAAAGAGACTGGCCCTGGGAGTGGTAACCACCACCCCAGCCAATAGGATATCTAAGTAAAGAATTAGATCAAGTAGCTAAGGGACAGCCAGGATAATTTCGGACAGTAGCCACTGTAAGCCTTTTGATCCCTGAGGCCCAGAAGCTTGTCTTGGGTAGGCCCCTGACACTTTACACTCCACATGATGTAGGGGGAGTTCTAAGCTCCAAGGGAGGCTTATGGTTATCTGAAAGCTACCTCCTCAAATACCAGGCTCACTTACTAGAAGGATCCTTTCTGCCTGATGATGAAGGTAACCTGAACACTCATGTGAGGACGTTATTAATGAAAAGTTATTCTGCTAGACCTGACCTAACTGACCACCCCCTGGACAATCCTGATCTGGCACTACATACAGATGGAAGTTCATTTGTCAGAAACAGGATCACACATGCAGGATTCACTGTATGATATTTTGGCCTAATTCTGTCAGATCCCCTACCCCCAAACACTAGTGCTCAGCTTGCTGAACTGTCAGCTCTTACAAAGGCATTGGAATTATCAAAAGGGAAGAGGGTCAAAATCTATACTGATTCCAAATATGACTTCTTAATCCTCCACACCCATGTAGCTATTTGGAAGGAACAGGGAATGCTAACCACCAGAGGATCCCCTTTTAAGTATTTTTTTTATTCATTTATTCATATGTGCATACATTGTTTGGGCCATTTCTCCCCCATGCCCTCTGCCCCCCCCTTCTGCACCCAACCCCCCTCACTTCCAGGCAGAACCTGTTCTCTAGTTTTGTTGAGAAGACATAAGCAATAATAAGAAAGACATAGCATTTTTGCTAGTTTGAGATAAGGATAGCTATACAGAGTATTATAGTATTCACAGGAGATCCTTACCCTCCTAGATGCTGTTTTACTGCCCAAACGAGTGTCAGTGATTCATTGCATGGGCCATCAAAAGGAAGATAATACTATAGCCAGGGGGAACTGAGCCACTGATGAGGCTGCAAAAAAGGCATCCCTGAGGGAGTTCCTGGTGGGTCCTCTTCTATGGGAGAAATTCCTGATTCCCCTGGGGAGGAATTTACCAGCCAGAGGAAGTCCGACAGGCCTCAATCCAAGGTGGTCATCTAGATCATAGGGGTTGGTGGATCTCCCCCAAGGGTAGTCAATGGCTTTCTAGAGCTCATCAGTGGAAGGCTTTTAAATCACTTCATCAACTCTATCATCTAGGATTGGAAAATACTCTAATCTTAACAAGGAAAATGTTCAAAGGACTAGGGCTCAAGGACACAGTTCAGCAGGTAGTGCAAGGATGTGAAATATGCCAAAGAATAAATCCCAGTAACAGTTGCCTCCAGGCTCTGGGAACACAGAAGCAAGGGACTTTCCCTGGTGTATTTTACCCATACATCAGTAGAGCCTAACTCAAAACTGTTGGTAGTGCTAGTTGACATGTTTACAGGATGGATAGAGGCTTTCTCTTGCAAAACTGAAAAGGCTAGAGAAGTAGTTAGAATCCTAATAACTGAAATCATTCCCCGATTCAGCCTCCCTGAAAGTCTCCAGATTGAAAATGGCCCCACCTTTAAAGCTGAAGTAACCCAGGGGCTCTTGTGAGCCTTGGGGATACACTATCATCTCCACTGAGCTTGGCAGCCACAATCCTCTGGTGAGGTAGAAAAGGTCAATGAGCTCTGAAGGAGACAACTGACCAAACTCATCCAGGAAACCCAGTCTCCATGGACCAAACTTTTGTCTGAGATTCGATGGGGAATTCCTAGGGAACAAACAAGCATACACCCTCTCTTTTGCCCAGGGGATCTAGTCTTGATTAAACTGCCAGACCCTGGCCAAAACCTAAACACCACCCCCCATGCACCACCACCTTGGGAAGGCCCATTCCCAGTCATCTTATCCACGCCAATGACAGTGCGGATGGCAGGGCTAGACTCTCGGATTCACCATTAGAGGGTAAAGTGTTGGAACTCTCCAATGAAGGACATGCCATCACCATTGGACAAGCTGACACTAAACCTAACAGCTCCAGATCACACTTTCTCCTGTGAGTCCACCAAGGGACTAAAGCTTCTCTTAGGAGGAAGAGACAAATTTTGAGAACAGATCTCAGCTGGGGTGGCTTTGCTGGTCATTTTTTTAGCCATGAGACTCTTCTTTGCACTACCCTAGGCCCATCCACCTGCCCTCTGAGTCTGGTGTCTCTTCTCTTTGTCCTTGTCTTCTTATTGTGGCTGGCCATTTTTCTGCTCCCATGGGCAGCCCTACCCATTTCTGACAGATCCTAACACTTCTCTCTCTCCTTTTCCTCCCCTTGACAAGGGGTATCTGGAAGCAGAATTCCTTCCTTTCTCTCTCTTGAGCCTTGGGCAGCAAGAACTCCCCTCTTAAAAATTGTTGGGTTTATAATGAACAGCCCAATGCTGGCAAAATTCCTGAGTGGCTTATCACCAATTTCACTGACCCTTTCATAGCTTGATCACTCCCCCTTATAGGGAAGCCTTTAAATTTTTTAGTGCCTTTAATTTCCTTAGCAGGGATCACTCCCCTCCCTATGAGCCAATTTCTGCCCCCCCACTTTTGTTGGTGGAGCACCAACATGGATTCTGGCTTCAATGTGTCTAGGTACCCCAATTGCTGGAACCCTAAAATAACATATATCTCAAACAGTGAAAATATGACAGGTATTCCTTGTGACTACCCTGTGACACTGTCACCTGTCAACATTGTAATTGTACCAACAAAATGTATATCTGTACCAAACACCATGACTTCTGGGCTATCAATTGTAACATACATGAGTGGTATTTCTCTGTTTCCAACTGTACTGTTCTGCACAATCAGACCTGTAATTACACTCAAACCAAAGAAACTAGGGACCTGTTTGACAGATATACAAAAAAACCTCACCCACAAGCCCTACCTTAGGAGTGTATAGGACAGTACCCAGGGTGTCCCCAGGAATCTTTCAGCTGGATCCTAATCTAAATTCCTCCAACTTTACTACAATGAAGCTATTCTACCTCCCCCTGAGATACCTATTCATTGGAGTAACTCTCAATGCCACCAAATTAGGAGCCTTGACTCCAATGCTTACATCTTTATAAGACTAGGGGCAGATGGGCCATTGGACAATTAGTTCCTAATGACAAACCTTCTAGAATAGCTCCATCCTTCAAACTATGGAGTTCTCCCAATGAATTGGGACTTCTAGTCTCAGGAATAAACAGGAACCTGGAACCTTAATGGTTTTAGGAATTATGGCCCTTGTAGACAGCCTGGCAGGACTGACCTATGGTGTAGGGACCAATACCATGACCACCACCACTTTAACCCATATGGTTCCATTGCCCATATGTGGCAATGGAAACTGGACTCAACTTTAAGGATATGCAAAAATCTCTTAATTCCTTAGCTGAGATTGTCTTGGACCACTGCCTGGCCCTTGACTTCCTATTAGCCAAGCAAGGTGGAGTCTGTGCCCTAGCCAACACTTCTTGCTGCACTTACTGAAATACCTCAGGAGCAGTGTAGGAACATGCCAAGCAAATTTTAGAAGAAGGAAAGTGACTTAAAGAACAGTCCCTGGACTCTCAGGTGACTAGTCAAGCATGGGCCCACATTCAGTCTTGGGTTGCCCTCTGTTACTTGGTTCATTCCCTTTTTGGGTCCCATGGTCACCATATTGTTATTACTCATCTTTGAACCCTGTCTCTTTAACCTACTGATAAAGTTTGTTTCCTCTTGTTTAGAATCCATCAAACTCCAAATGATTGTAGATGTGGAGCCTCAATTCCACTGAAGCCATCTGGATCAGCCTAAATCCTCCTCAGAGGAACCCTGGCTGGCTGACTAACTCTGCTCCCGCACAGAGAGGTCATCACTCCTGATCCCTAATGGCAAGGTGCCATCCAAGAGGAGGGAATGAGGGACAGATAGTAGGATATAGATGGTTAAGAAAGATTCCACGTGACTGGTGGATTCCAAATGGTGCCAGTGGCACAGGGGCTTCTTCGTCCCAACATGCCCTGGGACTGGGAAGGCCCCTGCACTTCTGTACTTGTACAGCACTCATGCACACAGATGGGGGAATAAATCAAACAGATACTTCCTCCCTTGTGCACACAGGTGGGGGATCCAATCAGGGAAGCCCTGGCAAACTGAAATGGAGGATATACCCCATACCATCCAGGGGAGGAGAAAGAGAGGATTTTCTGGGTCCCTTTCTTGCTGGAGAAATTCCTGCTTTTCTTTCACTTTCTATTTCCACAATAAATATTTGTTAAATTCTCTCACAATTTTCCTGCCTCTTAATTCTTTATCTGGCAGAGAAAAAGAACACATACCCCTAGACAATAACAATATTAGTATTTTTTTCAGTGATTTCCTAATTTTTCATATATACTTTTGAAAGATGTTGCTGGAGGTGGCATGCCCATACAGACATTTAAATATTACCTGTTGAATGTTATGCATACCATACAACCAAGTGGACCACAGGCTCAGCTGGCAGAAGTAGCTCCTACATTCAGCACATTGCTGGGATTGCTTAAGAATACTGGCAGGAATTCAGCCTAATAGTGGTCATAGTAGTTGTAGTGCTCAAGAGGAAAGGCAGCCTGGGGCTCAGTCTGCAAATAGTCTGTTCAGGTCTAAGCTATTTGGACTTCAGAGAAAACAACTCAATATTCCCCTGTCCTCATGCCAAATAAACTTGCAAAGACTGGTGGCGGTGGGCGGGGGGCGGGGGAGGGGGCACGGAAACAAAGCATCTCATTCTCTGTCTCCTCAGCAAGGAAAAAATATTGAGTGACCTTTTTTGTTGTCTTGCTCCTTACTTTATTGTGCTTTTCCTTACTAGTATTTCTCATAATTCATTCCATATGCTTTCCCTCTATCTCCTTTTTTTCTTTTCCTATTCCCTTCTTTTTATTAATTATTAATACTTTCACTAATTTTTTAACTCCTACTTTACCCTATAAGTATCCTCACTCTCTTCTTTATTATTCCTAATGGGGATACAGTTGTTGTGTTCAACAGTTTTTAAGGTACATTTAAATACCTGGTTTGTTTTTGAGTTGTTGCTGTTAGTGAGGCCTGCTTTCTGTTCTCTAAGGAGTTCTGGGGATTGAGACTTCAAATGAAGTCTACTCACTAAGAAGCCCTCTATATAAAAGTGGAAGAGGTATTCATCCCAACACATATAAAAACTGAAAAGTAGAAACACAAAAAAATATTCAAGATGATATGACTTCTCCAAAAAGTCATAACTCTTCAGTAAGTGAATCCAAAGATATTGAAATGATTGAAATGCCAAAGAATTCCAAATTCTAGTTTTAAAAATGATCAATTTTCCCAAACAAGAGTCAAATAGATGAATAAGTAAATAAGTCAATTCAAAGTTTGTGTAAAAAAAAGATAAAGAAAAAAAAAGAAAAATATACAAACAAAAAGATAAACAAAAAAGAAAAAAGATTTGGTGAGAAAGTCAGAAAAAAAAAGATTCTGGGAAAAGATCTTGGAAATGAAAAGATCAATACATAACATTTTTAAAACTCAGTGGAAATTATCAAAAATAGATTAGATCACACAGAAATAAAGAATATTGGGAACTGAAGGTTGAGGATGCTGCATTCAGCTAGCAGTAAAGAGGAAAAAGAAAAACAATCATGACCACAATTTTCAAGAGACCAAACAAACCTAAGAATTCTTGGTGTAAACAGAGCTGAGGTAGAAATTAACAGCATTGCTAATCTAATCACTTCTCAGTCCAATAAAGTTGACAATCACACATACCTCTCAATAACCCTAAATGTAAATGATCTTAACTCTCTAATTAAAAGATACAGACCAGCCAGTTGTGATGGTCCATGCCTATAATCCTAGCTCTTGGGAGGCTAAGTTCCAGGACAGGCTGGGCTATTTAGCAGAACCCTGTCTCAAAAAAAAGAAAACCTGTTAAAAAGCAACACCCACCTCATTGGCAAAGAAACATACAGTCTGAAAGTAAAAGAATGGAAAATGATATCCAGTGCAAATGGAATCTGAAAACAAGCTATGGTAGCTGTACTCATATATGCCAAAGTATCCTTCAGACCAAAATTTAAAAAGGTACAGAAGCTTATTATAAACTAATAAAGGAAATAATCCACTAAGAAGATATGATTATAAATATATATGCACCTAACATTTCTACTACATCTATTTCATGTAACTTCATTACTGGACACAAAAGGACAGATAAGTTCAAATACAATAATAATGGAAGACTGGGAAATTAAAATATCCTCCCTCATCTGAAGATGAGGTATTTAGGCTGGCTACATCAGGGTCCTTGTGGGAGAGGGAAACACCACTGGTGATGCATGTAAGTTGTGATATTTAGCCAGGCCACTGCTGAAGGTCAGACAGTTGGAAGGGCACATGCCTGGGCTGAGTTCCTCAGCCATATTAGGGAGTCAGAAAAGCTTTTCCTGGGGTGGGTGGTAAGCTTGGCCTCCACTGTGATCTCCTCTGGGGCTGCTAGAAGGAGAACAAGTAGTTTTGGCTCAGGACAGAGTTGGCCTGCAGTGAGCTGTTCATTTGGCCAGGCTGATGTCAGAGACAGGTGAGAAAGTGGATTTCTGTTTCCTGCTGTTGAAAAGACTATTTGCAGATAGGCTTCCTTCCCACCAAGCCACCACCACCATTTCTCCAGATTTCCATGAGATGTTTGCTATCTAAGGAAATTGATGTACTTTTCCTCTTAATTTAGGTGCTACTGGGCTTATCATCAGAGTGTACTCCTTGACCAAGATCAACAGGGAACAATGGGTTCCATAGGTCTGACTCAGGTAACCACTCCTCTATGAATATGGGAGGCTGGTTATAGTCCTGATAGAGGATAGCAGGACTCTTTTGGGAGTTATTATAGAAGAAATGGCCCTTATCTCTGCAAGGGCTGGTTGATGTTGTTGACCATGGAGTTGAGGTTGATGGTGACTGTGTGGAAAGGCCAGCAATAATCAACAGGGCCCAGGACTTGGGAGACCCACCTGCATTTAGGTTGGGGGTTCAGCTTATGTGTGCTTCCTATTGCTGCACTGTGGTGTTCTGCCTGTGGTTCTGCCCAAGTCCCTGTGGCCACTCACAATCAGGTTGTGCTTGGTGAAGAACAACTGCTTGGCACTGTGATTCTGGTTGGTGGTGAACATGATTCTCTTCTTGGTTTCACTCTCTGGGTCTGAGTAGGCAGAATGGGAGGGCAGGTCACTGTGCTGGCTGAGACAGCAGGACCTAGGAAGCCCCACACAGACAGAGATTGGTGGAAAGTTGGTGGGAGGGAGAAGTAGGCAGTGTTCTGGGGCTGCAGAGCACCACACTGTGGGAATCCAGGATGGCAAAGAGGCTCCCCTTACTGGAGGACTCATGTAAGGTCACCAACTCTGCTCCAGAGGCTGAGGAAATTACCCAGACTCAAAAAAAGAAAGAAAGAAAATTAGCAAAGAAACTTAGAGTTAAACTGCATCAACTGGACATAACAAACATCTACAGAATATTCTAATGATGTGGACTATATGCACTCTTAGCAATCCATGGAACTTTCTCCAAAATAGATCACGAGTCTTAACAATTGCAAATAAAAAAACAGCAATTTTTTTGCATTTTATCAGATTATGATGAAGTAAAATTAGAAATTGACAAAAAGAGAAATTGTAGAAGATAGACAAATATGTGGGCATTGATTTTGAATGATTCAGTGGGTCACTGGAGAAATAAGGAGGAAAATTAAAAACTTCTTAGAATAAAATGAAAATGAAAATACTACTTACCAAAATCTAAAAGTTTATAGCTATGAATGCCTATATTAAAAATCAGAGAGATCTCAAATAAATAACCTAATAATGTACCTCAAGGTCTTAAGAAAAGGAAAAACAAGCCAACCCCCAAAATAGTAGACAGACAGAAATAATAAAAATCAATAAATAAAAAATTAATAAAATGGAAATCAACAGAAAAATACAAGGAAAGGATAAACAAAATAGACAAAGCCTTAGTCAACTAGGCAAAAGAAAGAAAAGACCCATAAAATTAGAGATGAAAAAGTGGGTTTTACAACAGATACCACTTAAATCCAGAGGATCATTGGTCTAACATTTTGCACTTATATTCCAATCATTTGCAAAAATCTAGAAGAAATGGACAAATTTATAGACATATATGACCTACCAAAATTGAAGCAAGAGGGCATAAACATATCGGTAACAAGCAATGAGATTAAAACACTAAGACAATCCCAGGACTGGCCAGATTCTCTGAATTCAAACAGACCTTTAAAAAAAGAATTAACACCAATGTTCGTCAAACTATTTCATACAATAGAAAGGGAAGGAACATAATCAAATTCATCCTACAAAGCCAGTATTACCCCAATATCAAAACTGGATAATGACACAATAAAAAAAAAAGAAATGATAAATCAATTCACAGCATGAGCAGAAGAGCAGATGTGTAGACCAATGTAACAGAAGTCCCAGAACTAAGCCTATGCAGCTGTAGCCATCTGATTCTTGACAAATGTGCCAAAAAAAATACATTGGAAAAAAAGACAGCCTCTTTAACAAATGGTGCTGGAAAAACTGGATATCCATATGTACAACACTGAAACTAGATCTCAATCTCACCCTATACAAAAACCAACTCAAGGATTGAGGTGTGGCTCAAGTGGTAGAAACACTGACTAGCAAGTGTAAGGCCCTGAGTTCAAATCCCAGTACCATCCCCCCAAAAAATCAACTCAAAATGGATCAAAAGACTGAACCAAAACTTTGAAACCAGGGGAAGTCATATAAATAATATAAATTTTAAAAAAGACACAGACTGGTTTACTGGATTAAAAAACAAGTCACGATGAATCAAAGATCTTAATTTATGACTCTGAAACTACTAGAGGAAAATACAGGAAAAATACTTGAAGATATAGGCATAGCCAATGACTTTCTGCATAGGACTCCAAAAGCCAAAGAGATAATTGGAAGAACTGGCAAATGGGATTTACATCAAATTAAAAAGCTTCTGCACAACAAGGGAAACAATTATCAGAAAGAAGAAACAGTTTACAGAATGGGCAAAGAAGCTTTTTCAGCTCTTCATCCAACAGGGGATTAATATTCAGAATATATAAAGAACTCAAAAAATTAAATACCATAGCTGGGTACCAATGGCTGACGCTTGTAATCCTAGCTACTTGGGATGAGGAGATCAGGAGGATCAATAGTTCACAAGACCTCATCTCAAAAATACTCAACACAGAAAAGTGCTGGCAGAGTAGCAGAGAGGTCCAGCAAGCCTGAGGCCCTGACTTCAAACCCCAGTATCACAAAAAAGAAAAAAAAGAACACCAAAAGTACAAATAATCCAATCAACAAATGGGCAAATGATTTAAACAGACACTTCTCAAATAAAGAGGCAAAATGGCCAATAAGTACATGATAAAATGTTCTGTGTCTTTAGCCATAAAAGAAATGCAAATCAAAACTACATGAAGATTCCATCTCACCCCCGTCAGAATGTCAGAATGGTTATCATCAAGACAATGAAAAACAAATGCTGGCAAGGACATGCTGGGGTGGTGGGGGGAAGGAATCCTTTCATAGTGTTGGTGGAAATGTAAATTAGGCCAGCTACTATGGGTATCAGTATGGAGGCTCCTCAAAAAATTAAAAATAGAACTTCATATGATTCAGCTATAACACTTCTGATTATATACCCAAAAGAATCAAAGTAAGATTACTATGGAGATAGATACCTGCATATTCATGTTTATCTTGGCACTATTCACAAAATCCAAGTTATGGAATCTGCCTGGGTACCCATCAGTAGATGAAGAGATAAAGAAAATGTTCATATATACACAATGCATTTTTATTCAGCCTTAAAGAAGAATGAACTTGTGTCATTTGCAGGAAAATGGATGGAACCGAATAACGCCATTCTCACAAAGACAAGTATCACATGTTTTCTATCATCTGTGTAATTTAGGGGACAGGAGAAGGACATGAAAGTAAATGGGGGACTATTAGGGATGTGGAATAGGAAAAGAAAGAAAAAAGAGATTAGAAAGCATAAAAGAGGGGATGAATATGATCAAATTATTATAATGTGTGGAAATGTAGTAAAACCCATTATTATGTACAATTAAAATATATGCTTATAATAAAAAATTAAAAAATTAAAATAACATTCACTTAATTATTTTGATTAGTATGTGTCAATGGTACAAAGGGGTTCGATTGTAATTTTTCCATACATACATATAATGTACTTTAATCAAATTTACCCCCTTTATTACTTTTATCCCCCACCTTTAACAGGTTTCATCATTCTATTTTCACACATGAACATAAAGTACTTTGATCATATTCACCCACCCCTTTATCCTCTCCATTTGCCCTCTCCCCTCCTACTAGTTCCCATCCCATAATAGTCCCTTTATTTATTTTTTGGTGAAAAACACAAACATTTTCATCGGTTCCCTATATATAGAAATGTCTACTGAATAGTAAGACTGTATAGATAAAATTTAAATATCAGAAGTTACAACTGTGATAAAAATCTCACTTAACTTTAAAGCAGAAGTCTTGGGTTATAAGAAAGTACTCTTCCATAGCAAATTATAGTGCTACTGGTAGCATATATAAATAGCATGAAAAAAATAAATACTTCCTATAGCAAATATCTGTGGAGTGGGAAATTATTTATATAAAGATTATATAACAACATCTTGGAATATTTACAGAATTACAGAATTCTAAGAAAACTTTTTTGCTTATATCTGAAGAAAATTAATTTGAAGAAACATCTGATATTAACTGATATAATTACTTACCTATTTCTTATGCACAAGCAACTAAAGAGCTACAAGATCAATGTCTTTTTATGTATAGTCAGAATCAAAATTTAAAACATTACAAACCCTCAGTGACAAAGAAGTCTCTTGAAAACTTAGAATTTTACAATTAGATATCGTCTCAATCTATAAACTAAAGAATAAATGTCTGGGAATCTTTAAAACTAAAAAATGAAACATTTAAAAAAGTTTAATGAAATACATTTCACATCTTTGTTTTTAAAAAACAAAATGTTACAGACCTTTGAGAAAAAAATCTATTTTTAAGTAAGTTTAAGTATAAAAATCTGAAATCAAACATACTGTATAGTATGCTACTTTTATTTGAAAAGTAGAATCAAAGATCTCTTAACTGTAATACATATAGATCCTGGGTAAGACTTTATAAATTAAATAAAAATTATGTTCAACTTTCATCAAAATATCTACTAGAAAAAAACTTTTAAAAATCTAATATGCTCTCATTTTATGATTTTCTTCATTTACTAAAATGCCTTAAAGATGAAGACTGTAAGAAACATTCTTACCTTTCCTTCCCCAACCAAAACTCAGAAGTCTTAAATACAAGTTTTTTAAAAATTCCATACACCACTGAAAATAAAATAAGAAACTTTTTTACCAAAATATTGAGTATTTTAAATTTTGTATAAATAACACACAAAAAGCCCATCATGTCTAAAATGGAGCAGCACTAAATCAGATGACAACAGCAAACAATCCTTTATACTTATTTGAAAATATGTATGCTCTCTCTCCTTTTTTAAAGAAGATATACATTATGAATTTTCCACTGGCATTCTTGAATAAAATTAACAAAATGAGATAAATACCTCATTTCTCCTTTGTATAAGAGATTCTCTAAAAAAGGAATCTCTTCTATGACTGTAATAAAAAGTTCAAATCTACGGTCTTCAGACTACCTGTCCCAATCTACTACGCATCTTAAATAACTTGTATAATTTTAGAAACTATTTTATGGCTTATGTTTAAATTTAATTCATGACCACATGTCTCAAGGATTGAAGAATCTTATTGGCAGTCAACAGGTCAAAGGATGACAATGTTCCTGGCACTCTAGTCTCAAAAATGTAAAAGAATACTATGAATTATAGTCTTAGAAAAAAATTGGAGAAACTTCTATTTTAAAAACATATTCACCATAAACAAATACAAGGGGAAAAAATAAGAAAATAGATTGTGCTATATCTTTGCAAGCTTGTTCCACTTCAAAATGTACTCTTTAGCATTAGGGAAATTTCCTATACAAAGAAAACTAGACTTTTGTTCCCTTTGCTTTGAAAAATATTTACAGAACATGGAACTATAAGCAAAAATCATATACCTGCTTAATACTGCCAGAAAGCGATATAGATGAACAAGAACAGGCAAGGTGCTTGCTCAATTTTCTAAGCATCTTAATTTTTTTTGTAAAGTTATTATAGATCAACTATGGAAAAATTAGAACACCAGCCCTCAGGTGCCAAGGTATTATACACTCACAGTAGTAAAAACTGTACATATATATTCTGTGCATCTTTAACATTGCAAAATTTACAATTTTTTCATCTCTCAAAAAGCTGAGTTGAAAAACGTTACTTTTTTCTTTTGACAAAGAAGGAGATGTAACTGGCAGATAAGACTCATGAAACAAATTTCTTGCTCAAGATTTTTCATCAATGTCTTTTACAAATGGCTATGTGAAGAAAACCTCACTAAACTTTGAAGGTTTTGAGCAGATATTTTCACATCTTTTCTGGCTAGCATCATGATTTATGAAACAGTGATATGTGTAATAACAGTCCACAGCAATATGAAATACAAAACTTTGTTCTGGAAGTCTATTTTGGTTTCACTGTAAAGATCATTTCTTTCATCCAGCCATATTGTCCCGTATCTGATCAACTCGATGTGCTAAGTCCCTAAAGGAAGGGCGTTGATTCACATTATTATTCCAGCATTCTGTCATGATCATATAAATCTATAAAAGAAACAAACAAAATTACAATAAATACAAAGTAATCAGTGGAAGAAATGAAGTTGGAACACCATTTAATTTTCCTATACCAGGTATGGTACATCTTATAGTTAACCTTGATCCACAGGCATCTCTTTATTATATTTATCTAAAAGCTCAGCAATTTCAGTGACCTAAAATCTTTCAGTAAAAAGAAAAAGAGTGGGCGTGATTACTGTGGATAAAAGAAAATTGTTACCTCATCTGGGCATCCATCTGGTCTTGGTAGTCTTCCATTGTTTTTCAGTAGTTCTATCAAATGGAACACAATCATCTGCCCTTGTTTGTCATTACCAATCATACGCATAAATTCCTGAAATACAAGCCCATTTTCAATGATTTGATAAGTACATGCTCAATCACACTAATAAGGGAAATGCAAATTAAAATAAAATCGGTAACTTTTTTCATATCAATTTGCCAAATTTCATAAAAATATAATAGCTAATAAAGCAAATGATACACCCCCTACATACTACTAAGATACAATCTTGCATAGCCTTTCTAGAAAGTATATGGAAACAATCAAAAGCCTTTACTAGGTTATAACCTCTCACTTATAAGTATACTTTTATTTTAATTTAAGAGCCAGAGATAGATATATTTACATATAAGAATGTTCACTGAAGTGTTACATAAATGACTAATAAATTAGAAATGGTTGTCCAGAAATATATAACTTTATGATGGAATGTTACCCAGCAATAAGAAATCATATTTGCAATAATACTAATATAGTAAAATACCCACACTGTAATAATTAGTGAATTAGCAGGATAGCACACTATATAACATGACCTAATTTTATAAAACAATATCTATTTCTTCATAAAATTTCACTTTCATGTATAAAAATTTAAAAAGCTTAGAAGAAAATATACACAATATTAAAGTGATTGCCTCTGAGTGATTTTGCATTAGAAATGATTTTTATTTTTTCATGCTTTCCTACACTGAAAGAAATCTGTAATGAACAGTAAAACAAATAGTTTGAAAGGTTTATTCTAATTTATGTAATAATTCCTAGAGTAAATGAGCTTACTGAATTTACTTAATAATAAGAGATGCAATGGTTTGAAGGTAGTTTTCCTCTAAATGTTTGTATGCTGGAGGCTTGGTCCCCACTGTGGCAGTGTTGAGGTGGCAGACTCTAGCAGGTGGGGCCTATTTTAAGATAATTAAATCACTGAGGGCACAGACATGGAATGGGATTAATCTTCAAAAGGGTTTAATGCTGTCTCACAGAGTATATTAGTTTCTCATGAGAACAAGTTGCTTTATAGAAAAAGTAAGACTGATTCCTCTTGGCACTCTGGCTTCAAGCTTTGTGATGTGATTCCTTTTGTATGCAACTAATTCCCTTCACTTATCTGTAATGTTGTGATGCACCCCAGGGGTCCCTCACTGCAGGCCAAACAGATGGGACAGGGTTTGATATTGGACTTTCAGTCTCTAAAACCATGAGTTAAATAAGCTTCTATTCTTTATAAAATACTCAGCACCAGATATTTTGTTATAGCAACAGAAAATGGACAAATACAAGAGAACACATCTCCTTTAAAATAATTAAGTGAGTAAGTTTAGGGTTATTTTGCTGGATATTACCTTCAAATAAGCAATAAGAGGCTCTAAAATAAATCCTAAGTTTACTATTACTCTTTGAAGAAAGCCTTTCTCATGGTTAAAAAAAAATGAAGGTAAATGAAAAGCACACTGACCACTGGTGGACTTTTACTCTTCTCAATATATGTGAAAAGTTCATACAAAACTACTCCAAAACTCCAAACATCTGAGGCCACAGAAAATTTACTCTCTGTCAGTGATTCTGGAGCATACCTGTAACCATAAAAAGCATTTAAAAAACAGTTATTTGATTTTAATTGATTTTAATCTCTTAAAGGAGAAATTAAGTTTATGTAGCTCATATTTTTAATTTCATCAGTCTAAAAATAGATCTCTCTAAGCCATCTCAATAATAAAGGTAAAACTTATCAATGTAACCTATTCATATTCACAGTCCATTGGTCAAAATTCTCCCTTGGAGAGTATTGTGTTAAATAAATTGTCAAATTTTTAAAAATCCTAGGAGTACAGAAAATCATCAACTTAAGGCTTTAGGCTGCTATCCTCAGAAGGGCTTCCTTGCAATGTTAACCTTAACTGGCCCTGGGAAGGTTTCTAGAATCCCCTAATTATGAGTGGCTCACTCTCTCTATTAAAAATTTTTCCTAGGGCTGGCTCAAGTGGTAAGAACTCCTGCCTAGCAAATGTGAGGCCCTGAGTTCAAATCCCAGTGCCATAAAAACAAAAACAATAACAAAAACAAAAAAAACCCTTTTCCTTAGATAGTAGCATTCAACTATATAATAAAGCCTCCCAAATTTATAACCACACCTTTGATCTTTCTTTCGTGTTCTAGACATAGTGAACATTTCCACATAAAATATCTAAAGGCAAACAGTACTTCATTCCCAACTTTATATATTCTGCTGATTATTTTCATTATGAAACAAATGGCATTAAGATCTGCTTACTACCCATGCTGGAAATCTTAAGATTTATCTTTGACACCTCTTTCATTCCAATGTCTAGTGAGTGAAGTCCTTTTAGAATGCATTTTAGAAATGTCTCAAATCAGTCTCTTGACCCACTATCCACTGTTATAGTTTTAGGGCAGATCCTTATGACTAAAACAGAGTAACCAAGGAAGTACAAATATTGCCCAAAGGGGGCTCTATAGTAAGATCAGTATAAGGCTCCCCCAAGAGTCCAAAACCCTACTTTAACAATTTCTAAAGCTATTTAAGTAGAAGCATTTTCCCTCTAGCTCTTAATATCAATTCCTAGTACATACTGAAACTTGCTAGTAGCTTAAAAGAAAAAAGCTTGAACAATTAAAGTATTAGAGATAACAAAGATTCTTTTAAATGAAATTGTTTTTAAAAAAGATAAGATGACTCAATCCTACAGATAAAATGACATGATTTTTTTTTTTCAGACTTCATGTTTGCTACAGTTTGAATGTGTCCCCTGCAAAATTCAGGTGTTCAAACTTAATGACCAATGTGATAGTGTTAAGAGGGAGGCCTTTAAGAAATGATTTGTCTCCTCCCTTATGAATGGGTTTAAGGTTCTTATAAAATTTTTTTAAATTTTATTGTTTTTACATTTACTCACATGTGTATACACTGTTTGGGACACCTTAAAGGGCTCCAAGGATCCCTTTTGCCTTTTACCTTCCTCCATGTGAGGACACAGGGTTCTTACCTCCAGAGGCTGTACCAACAGGGTACCATTCTAGAAAGAGAGAGCAGCCCTCACCAGACAATGGAACCTATCACTACCTTGATCATGAACTCCCAACCTCCAAAATGATGAGAAATAAATTTTTTTATAAAATACATATGCTGTGGAATAAAAACACTGTTCATCATTCAATGAGCTAGCTAAACTTACACATTACCAACCCATATTTTAATATATAAAACTAGTCAACCTCTTTTCATTATAGAAAATGTTTACTTTTCTACTTACTATAAAAATAAAACTATATGCCAAATGTCTATTAATTAGTTTTAAACAGTATATAGCTTTTGTTTGCATTAAATATACAGGAAAAATTTAATCATGTTATAAAGGGAATTATTTCTGATTTTCATAAAAGTTTCTACGTTCTTGATTTATTTTCTTTTTATTGGCAGTACTAGGGTTTGAATTCAGGGCCTTGTGCTTGTTACACAGGTTCTCTACCACTTGAGCCACATCTCCAGCCCATGATTTTGATAAAAATTTCTTACTTAATTATTCCCCAAAGTCAAACATCAGAATTCACTATATGCCTCTCCCCAACACAGTTACTGAAGAAATGCCATGCATTAACCATATACTTAAACCTCTTAAGCTATAATCTTAGCTACATTTTACTCTGCATTATTTATTGAAAATTAAGTAATGATAAATGATTTTCCTAATTCAATGTGAAATTAATTATACTATATACATGTGTATGTGTATATGTGTGTGTGTGTGTGTATATATATATATATATATATATGTATATATATATGCTATTTAGCTTATCTTGACTGCCTTCATGACTTATCTTTCCAGATATTCAGAGAAACAGGTCCCAAAGGTTATTTGGTAGCTTTCTTTATGGAAAAGAATATAAAATTAGGTGTGATAGCAAATGTTTAAAATGAAAAAAGAAGGCATCTTGGAAGAAAGGGGCTCTGCTGGATATGTTGCTAGGCTTCATAATAACATGCTTCTTACATGTGTTCTGACATTTATTTCTCTGTTTTGTTTTGGGTTTTTTTGGTGCTGGGGATTAAGCCCAGGGCCTCATGCATGCATGTCAGTCTTTTAAAATTGTATTTTATAGCATTAAGATACTTACTTGAATTGAAAAAAATGAAGTTAGATTTTTCCTGCCAGAAATTAAGTTTATTTGTTTATGAGGCCTGGCATTACTGATTAGGTTGTAAGGTTATTCTTCAGAAAATTAAGTCAATCTTTGAAGCTGCTCAAAGGATTGACATATTTAAATTGTTTATCTAATAAAAGATGTTATTAAAATACTGCATTGAAACTTAAAACACTGTTTTTCCAAACTTCTGAGTATATATCAAATCAAATAATGTGCCTCAGTGGAAGTACAATAGCAAAATTTCAGTTAACTTTAAAACTTTGATTTTTCTCCCAGAAACTGAGAAAATGAATGACACTAATCATTTGTTAGTAATCCCATTTTTAAAAGTCAAGTGAGTTTTATTCTTTGATTTTCAATAAAATTGAAAAAGAATGGATCTAATAAAACTGCCAGGTAACATAATTTTAATGGTAGAACACTCCTCTTTTTACATATATATATATCAGGAGTCACATAAATGAATAGTTATAGCCAAACTCCTTCCATTTCTAGTATACTCATTTACACAAACAAGTTTTCTCAGTGTTTGAATCAGTAAAAATGCAAAATAAACACAGAATTCAAGTTGAATTCTGTCCCATTACAAAAATAATGTTCAATTGATCATCACATTAAGTAATGTTCATAATAAAAATCAATTATCTAGATTTGTAACTTATTTACATTGGTTTGGAAAATTTTATCTGGATAATAACTTTAACAAAAACTCAATACAGAAGAAAACTGCACATAGTTAAGAGTTTTGTGGCCACAAGAAAATTTTTAATTAATTTCAATGTTCATAACTATGTTAGTTAACAAATATAAGTGATCAAAAATTTTCCAAGTATAAAATATAATACTACATGCAAATTTGGGGTAACAAGGGAAGTAGAAGTTTAAGGAGAAAAAGGTATATAAAATTTGTAACTAAAATGAAGTCTGGATGGTGTGGTGGCTCATGCCTGTCATCCTAGCTACTCAGGAGGCAGAGATCAGAAGAATCTCCGTTTTGTGGTCAACCCTGGGCAAAAATGTTTGCAAGAGTCCATCTCAACCAACAAAAGTTGGGCATGGTGGCATGCACCTGCCACCCAGTTGCACGGGAAGCATAAACAGGATTGCAGTCTAGGCCAGTCCAGCCATAAAGCGAGACCCTATTTCAAAACTAAGCAAACAGAAAGGGTTGGTAGCATTGAGTTTGAGGGGTGCAAGTGCAAGGCCCTAGTTCAAATCTCAGTACTGCCCCACCCCCAAAGTCTGTTTTTGTACCTTTTGATAGTGGGTATTAAATTCTGATACAGTTAAGAAATTGATAAAGTTGTTACTTAAATGTCAATATTTACAATACTGTAGAAAATACAGCATTTATAATTATTTAAGCTTAACAAAGAAAAATTGAGTTCTCAATTTAAAAATATCCTAGAGAACACATTGTTTATCAAAATTCTTTTCATGGCTATATACATACAAAAGGTTTCAAAGCCAATGACCCAGATTCCTGCAAAGTATGCCTATTCAACCACCTCTCTGCCAGTAGTTTCTTAGTACAACCTCTTTTGGTTTCAGGCTCCCCTAATATGCTCCTAGAAATTACTGAGGTCCTCAAAAAACTTTGTTTAGTGGGTTATAGCTAATGATATTTGCCTAATTAGATATGGAAACAAAGAAATATAAACATTTTAATTCATTTAAAAATAATGTACTGCATGTTAATATAAGTAATTTTGAGAGGAAAACAGCACTTTTTACATTTTTCCAAGTCTTTTTAGCATTTGGTTAAATAGAAAACATTCTTTGCAGCCTCTGGGAAATTCTATTGTCTACCCATGAAAGCGGGAGAGTGAAAATGGCAAAAAAAAAAAAGAAAGAAAGAAAAGGTTGAACAGTAGTCCACATCTATAATCCCAGCTACTCAGGAGGTGGAGATCAGGAGGATTATGGTTTGAGGCCAGCCAGGCAAAAAGTTCTTAAGATGTAATCTCAACAAATAAATTGGGCATGGTGGTTGACATCTGTAATCCCAGCTATGGGGGAGGCATAGGTAAGAGGATTGTGGCCCAAGACTGGCCTCAGGCAAAAATGCAAGACTGTATTTGAAAAATAAAGCAAAAAGGGCCGGAGATGTGGCTCAACTGGTAGAGTGCTTGTCTAGGAACTGCAAGGCCCTGAGTTCAAACCTCAGTACTGCCACACACAAAAAAAGGAAATTAACATCCTGACTTCACTGTGAAATATTTTTTACTGATCCCTCACAGATCCCTAAAAGGAGATGGAAGGGACCCCCACTTTTTGAGAACTGCTCTTCTATATCAAAAGGCCCCTGCCTCCAATATAAACCTCACCAAACAATTAGCCTAGATAAAGCCTCTTCCCACCATATACACTGCCTACTGAACAAGGACTGAACTCATCACGATAGTGTTCAGGGCTTCTCTTGGTCCATCTGTGCTGCTGTAACAGTATACTTGACACTGGATAATTTATTGGGAAGTCCAAGATCCAGGGCAGGAATGTTTGGTTATGGGATAAGGGCAGCTCTCTACTTCCATTGTACCTTGATATCCTTCAGAGGGGAGGAGCCCTGTGTATTTGCATGAAGAAAGGTGGAAAGACAAGAGGCACTTAGTACTGGGTGAAGCGCTTCTTATGAGATTCTTAATCCCATTCTCAAGGAAGAAGCCCTCATGGCCTAATCATCTTTTAACAGTCCCCCTCCCCCAATACTATCACACTGGCAACACTTGCATTTTGGAGAGAGACATTCAAACCATAGCAAGGCTCAATCTCTTTCCAGCTGCAATTACTTTATTTGTTCTGTGATTATTCCATTCACTGGTAAGTCCTTGATCCTCTTGTTCTTGTCAACCTTCTCATGGAATGCTCTTGTTTCTTCTATACCTGGTAAACTACTGACCAACAGACTATATTTGAAATATTGTCTCTTAGTTGCCATTTCTGATTGTCATAAACCCTTAGAATTACTTGCATGCTAATATTTTTGCATTGTCTTAATTATTGCACTTCCACACTGTACTGCAATGATTTCATTGCTTATTTGATATTTCCTAAATTACAAGCACTTAAAGGGAAGGGACTATAAGTGGACCTGTCAGTTAAATTTTCCTGCTCTACAAAATTTATCCTCTTAGTTCAGCCTTCCTACTAAGAAACAGTCCTTTTTTTCTGATTCAGATCCTATCTTCCTGTCCCAAGCTCCTTGTATGGTCTTTGGACAACAGAAGTTACTCTGTAAATGTTTGTTAAACTACATTCATTAAATTTGCCAAATCACTGGATCCTCATATAACTAATATTTATCAATTACCAGTTAATTCAATTCAATTTCTTTAATTTTTCACTCTGGGAAAAAATAAAATTCATGTATCAATGAGGACATGATCAAAACAGAGGTCAGATTTAGCTAAGTCTGATTTTCTAGTTTCACTTATACCCTAAAAATAATTAAGTAGAAGGGATGGTAATGATTATCATAAGAACATGTTGTTAAAATTGTTAATATTATGAAAAATTTTAAACCTACACAAACTAGAGAATAATGAACAGCCAAGTACCTGTCACTCAGCAAAACTCACTGCTTGTCTTATTTCATATATTTCTCTCTGCTCCTTATCCCTGTTGATATGAAGTGAATCCCAGACATGGTTGTGTTTCAACCATAATTATTTCAGAGTAAATCTCCACATTATGTAGAAAATAGAAACTCTTTTTAAAAACACATTCATAATAACCATTGTAAGTTACTCTTCTATGGAAAGTCAATTGTTCTAAATCACTGGGCTTTTTAATACAATTTCTGTCTGGAATAACCATTTGCAACAGCTGGGATTAGTTATAAAATATATAGATACAAATAAAATGAGCACAATTAGCACATATAGATGATACATGAACATAGCAGTAGCAAGCTGATCTACATATTTCACATAATTCTGATAAGTCCTAGAAAGTATTTACAAATTGACAGTTATATTTTTTGAATTAGTACTTCTAATTTTCAAATCATGTATCAAAAATTACATAAAATACACTTACCTAAAATAAACAACCCCACCTCCTTTAACACTAATATCTGACTCATACAACACAGTTTAATAGCATTATATCAGCAGATAAATAAACCAAATTTAAAGTTCATTGGAAATGTATACAAACCCAAACCAACTAAACATAATTTCACAAATCCACCCTTAGAAAACAAAATGCACCATAAATGAATGAAGGCATAAAAAAGAAAACTTTGCATCAAAGCATAGATCAATCAAGGCATAGATTCAAAATACGTAGAAAAACGATGTACACCACATAAAAAAAAATGAGGTATATAGTCAGGCGTATTGGTGCACGCCTGTAATCTTAGCACACAGGAGGCTAAGACAGGAGGACTGCAAATTTGAGGCTACATAATGAGAACCTATCCCCCCCAAAAAATTAAAACAAACAAAAAAAAGAAAAATGAGATCTGAAGGCTCCTCACAATTAATTCACGATTTTAATTAAAGGTCAAAAATTACTTATAGCTTCAAATTACTGTTACTTATAAATGTAGTTAATTAATGTTACATTCTAGCATTAATTATAGTTAAGAAAGTTTAAAAGCGTAAACTCTGGGTTCAGACTATATGTATTTGAATCCGAGATCTACCATTAATTGATCATGTGACCTTGTGCAAGTTATTTAACTTACCTGCACTTTGGTTCCTTCATACTTAAAATGGAGATATAGGTAGAGTAGCCCTTATTGAAAATGTTGGGACTAGAAGTGCTTCAGATTTCAGAGCTTTTCACGTTTTGGAATATTTGCATAGACTTTACAAGTTGAATGTCCCTATTCCGAAAATCCAAAATCCAAAATATTTCAAAAACTGAAACTTTTTAAGTGTCATGTTGATACTTCAAAAAGGTTTTGGATTTCAGAGCATTTTAGATTTTGGATTTTCAGATTAGGGATGCTCAAACTATAATAATAATAATAATATATATTCTACAAAGGTTGTTATAAGGATTAAATGAAATAATCCATGAAATGTA
This sequence comes from Castor canadensis, assembly GCF_047511655.1. Taxonomy (NCBI): domain Eukaryota; kingdom Metazoa; phylum Chordata; class Mammalia; order Rodentia; family Castoridae; genus Castor; species Castor canadensis. The sequence goes on from NC_133398.1 coordinate 66,265,173, forward strand.
TTTAACCTGGTGTAAAACATATGACAAATGCTTGCCATTGTCATAAAAATATTAATACTAAACTTTATTAAATAGTGTATATTAAACAATAATAATAAAAATAAAGTTTGACATTTGTATTCCAAAATTTTATTTTAATTATCGTATTATTGTTGTTCTGGGGTTACACTGTAACATTTACAAAAGTGCTTACATATATCTTAGTTAAATTCACCTTTCTCCTTTATCCTCCATCTCCACATTTTTAGAATAGTTTCAACAGGTCTCATTTTTCCATTTTCATACATGCATACACAGTATTTGCAATACATTCACCCTTCTACTAAAAGTTGATTTTATTATACTGAAAAAATACTGTACTCACCAGAATATGGGACTTTCACCAGGTTCTTTCACTTTGTAGTATTCTTTGTCTTGTGGCAGGACTTTGGTTAATCCAAAATCTCCAATTTTAACTCTGTTCTCATTCTCTACCAATATATTTCTTGTTGCCAGATCCCTGTGGATATATCTTTTTGTACCAAGATACTCCATACCCTATAGAAAAAAGAACATTTTTCTTTCAGGTAGTTTTACAAGCACAATTTATATGGCCTTCTTACTATAAATTCCTTTTATTAGCTAAGGAAAAGTCTGTAGGATTTCTAAATTACTTCAACATGCTCATTTTATTTACAAAAAATAACCAGGATATTAGGTACCTTGCATATCTGAGATGTATACTGCAGAAGTTTTTTGTGATCTATCCGTTCTTTGTATTTTTGAAGATAGTCCCGTAAACTTCCATATGGTAAATATTCCATAATTAATCTTAGATTACGACGGCCTTTAATATACAAATGGAACATAATGTTTTACTTTGCTACATTTTACTGATGAAATATTAAGCAAAAATGTATAAATGACTTATATATTAAATCTGGGTCTAAGATATTGAAACTTTATTACAAATTAAAGGTTAGGTAGTAGTTAAGAACACAGGATTTTCAATCCAGAAGTTTTAAAAAAAAGCTTTTAAAATATATTTTAGTGTTCTTTAATTATTTAGGAAAGCCAAAATAAGATGGTAATAAAGCTTTCTGTTCTCATTTATATCAAAAAAGTACCTAATTTAAAAATAATATTTTGGAAGAAAATATAAGGAACGATAATTTTTTCATTAAAAATTACACTGTTTTGTTTAACTGAAGGAAGTGGTAAAGAGAACAATCAACCAGCCAAGGACCTCCTGAAGTTATAGCCCATGATCATCACACACCATTTCCAGTGGGCACTGGCATATGGTAAGTCCAGCAATTTAGATAATGTATGTTTCTATTACCCAGGACGTCAAAGACATACCTTGACTTTAAAATAGGTTTCTATGGGCAACATACCAGCACTGTAGCACACTCCCTTGTACTTTACAATGTTGTCATGCTGCAGGGATTTCAGGATTTCAATTTCCCTTTCAAAGTCTCTGAGGTGCTCTTCAGTACTATGCTGGAGTTTTTTTACAGCCACCACCTCCCCAGTGTTGTCTTGTAGAGGGTCATACCGGCACATCTCCACACTCCCAAAATTACCCTAAACAACACACTAGATTAAGGATGGAAGTCTCAAGTTTTCAAGATAAATTAGGAATACATTCTAATTATACAGGAAATCTCACTGGCTAAAATCAGTAGGAATATCTCTAAACTTAATTAGGCAACTTTTACAGCAAGAAAAGGAAATACTGTCTCAATACCTGGGGAGTAAACCTATAAAAATTAACTTCTTCAAAAGGAATTATAGGCTGAAATATAAACTACTTCAAAAAGGCATTTAAACAAATGATTAATTTTTACTAAGATAAGTCAAGGGACATGCTAAATTTCTGCAACTAACTTCCAAGAAGAACTTTCCTTCTTCACAATATACCTTTTGGTATCACTATCAGTGATCTGAGTGGAATAAGGGTTTGTTACAGACTCAATATCTATGACCCTCTAAAAATTTTATGATAAGCCCTAATTCCCAATGTGACTTCATATGGAGATAGGGCCTTGCCAAGAGGTGAAAAGGTGAAATGATGTCATAAGGGTGGAGTCCTAATGCAATATGGTGGTGCCCTTATAAGAACAAGAATAAACACCAAAGCTTTCTCAACCACGGTGGGCGGGATATACCAAGAAGGCAGTCATCTACAAGCCAGGAAAAGAGTCCTAGAAACCAAATCCTGCTAGAAATCTCATCTTAGACTTTCCAGGCTTGAAAACCATGAGAAATAAATGACTATTGTTTAAGCCAAGTAAGTCTATGGTATTTTGTTATCATAGCCAAAAGCAAACTAATATAAAGTCAGGTTTAAGAAAGACTTTTTAGGGCTAGAAGCATGGCTCAAGTGGTAGAACACTTGCCTAACACAAAGCCCTGAGTTCAAACCCCAGTACTACAAAAACAAACAAACAAATAAATGTAAGGCTGTTTAGCCTATAGGAATTCTCCTACATTTTCCAAAATAGATCTGTCTTGGACTGGTAGAGTGGCTCAAGTGGTAGAATGCCTGCCTAGTACAAGGCCCTGAGCACAAATCTCAATACCACCACCACCAAAAAAAAAAATCAGTCTTTAAAGAAATACACACTGTCTTTGAGACTTACTATCAATAGAAGATTGTTAAGCTGATTTATAACACGTGAAGTATAGGTTTTTACTATTAATCAAATTAGCATATTTTATATATTATTGCATTCTTAAAGAATGTAGTTCTTGAATTATAATACTCTAAGTAACTATATTTTCAGTTATATGCTTGAAGTCTATTTTTTAAACTTAGACCATATGTAGGCTCAAAGTTAAATCTCTAATTACATAGTTTGGAAGGGCACAGCAAGGCAGATAAGATCTGGGACTCCAGAGTCAGACAGACCAGAGCTTGAATTTTGGTCTACTACTTACTTTCTTTGTGACCTTGGATAGCTTAGTTCCCTCTCTGAACAGCAGCTTTTTCTTTCTCAAAATGGAGGATAATAAAATGTCTATTCCATACTGCTGTTGTCAGAAATTATTCCAAAATACATCTTAAAAAACAGAACTAGGAAAAAAGAGTTTTAAATCCTTTCTCCCTGCTTAACAGTATATCAAAATCCCAAAAATGATTTTTAATTATTGTAACTATCACATGCAGGCACTAGTTATTTAATTTAGAAACACAATTTACAGTAAAACAAGATTTAAAAATACATTTATGTCATTACAATGATGTTCTTATTCATAAATATCTGTGTATATCTCTATTAAAGATTCTTAAGAATTATCTGTTCAAAAGATATGGGTATTTCAAAGGCCCATGATACCTATTACATCAGAAGCTCTCTCAGGAAAGGTTACCAATTTCTGTTCTAATAAACAGTGGCTATTTTACCACATCTCTGTTGGCCATTATAATCTTTCTATAATTTGTCAGTTAGATTGACAAAAAAATCAAGCTTAATGTTTAATTTGGAATGCCTCTATTTTATTTTAGAATAATAATTGAAAGGCAAATGCTGAGAGCAAAGAAAAAGACTTATGATCTGAAACTAGAAGGGAATGGAATAAAAGAACAGTGAAAGAGTCCTAAGTACCTAGCCAGTGTTATAAACATGGGCTTTGCAATAAAGATAACAAACATATCTATTTTTTTCTTAAAGCATTTGAGAGATAGAAGCAGAAAAAAATACAGAATTATAGTGATCTCATACTAGGAAATAACAGGGAAAGTGAAGGAGGTGATCAAGGGAAGAACGGTGATTTAATTGTGGACACCAGAGAAAACAAAGTTTAAATAGTCTCCCAGGAGATCTGCCTATCTAGGAAAGGACAGAGCTGAATCCAGGAGTAGCTAGTGGGCTTTAAGAAGAAGAAATTGTTAAAGAAAATAGCAGTATCAAACACGTCAGAAGGATTTCTATGTTAGGAAGAGTCAAAAGACAAAAAGTTGTAAGTAGAAAATAAGACTTCAAGATCTGAAATTTCGTAACTAAGGTTATTATAGTAAACTGTAGAATTCAACATGAACTCATTTAATATAGACATAGGTTTGGGGTAGAAAAGTCAAAGAATTTTAAAAAGACATTAGGAAGGCACCCAAAATAATGGCAGGTGGTTAAGGTGAAGAAAAAATGAGTGCTGAAATACTCAAGAAATCCATGGGCCAAGATGTTAACCAATGATGGAAAGAGGAGAGAAAAACAGTATTATTTAGAAAAGACTAAGAATAATGCTGACAATTTCAAAGTGGTAGCAGTGATGCACAGATCTATGAATCTCAGATCTGTACCATGAAGGGACAGAAAATAATAGGGTGTTAAGCTAGGTTTTAATGAAGGAGAAGAGGTAACGGATATAAAGAATTAAGCATATGTGGGCATCAGGATAAAAGAAGAAAGCAATGAAAGAAAGTGATGAGATACTATTTGGGATTAAGTTATAAAAAAAATAAAAAGCCAGGGCTTCCACCTCGAGTGTTTGCTCTCAGCTGCCATGTTTATGAGGCAGCCCTGGAGAGACCCATGTAAGCAGATCTTCTCCAGAGTCAAGACTTCAAACTGCAAAGTCTAACTGACCCCCTGATTACAGTCTTATGAAAGATCTTGATTCAAAACAGCCCAGCTAAATTGTTCTCAGATGTCTGACTCACAGAAACTGAAGATAATATCGCTTTTAGTCATTAAGTTTTAGGGAAATTTGTTATATAATAATAGATAATATATCCAATAACTAGACATTTTTTCTCATTGCTGTATCCCTTCAAATATTCCTGAGTATTTTAAAAACAAGAACAGCAGCAAAGTATGAATATAGCTAAGCCAATACTTTACAATAACCTCAATGTTTAGCTCTAATGGAGCTCAACTGCAACACTGAGTTTCATTTCAAGGCCTAAGTGAGGCCTTCATATTGTGTTTATGCTAAAATTCAATTCATAATGAGACAGTGTACAGAACCCTATATAAAAAAGCTTATGCAAAATAAGAGAACTTATTACTAAGGTTGGATCTGCTAAGAATTGAGTCTTTTTTGGTCTTACTTATAATACACAGGTTATGCATGGCTGAGATCTTTTAATGGATCCTCAGCCTATTAGTGAACATGGTTCAGTCAATGTCCTAGGCCTTAAGAAAGCAGATTATTTTCCCTCAGACGTCTAAAGGTAAAAAGGCCAGCAGAAACACTTAACTGTTTCTTTCTCTACTTCACTGACTCACTTACCATGAACTACAACGTCTCCACTCCCACCTACCTTCCTGCCAAGCAACAGTCCCACAGTCAAAGCAACTTGGGAAGTATTGCTTAGTTTATAATCCTCTTGAAGATGTTCAATGAACATTATGTGTTAAAGATTCTGAGATGTTCTTTAGTAAAGAAAGTTGTTTATTTAACATAACATTTCTCTAACATCTAACAATTAAGCCTTTTTTCTGCAAATGTCCTTCAAAATTTTGGGGTAAAGTGGTTCAAAAACTCTCTAAAACCTTTTTTGTTCCTAAATAAAACATATGACCATATTGCATTTGAAAAACTTATGACAATTTACCTTGCCAAGCTGCTGTAGAAACTTCAAGTGCCTCTCTTCAAACTGTGTAGGGTCCCTGTCTTCAAATGCACCAGAAAACCCTAGGGCACCTATCCGCATGTTTGGTAACATGTCATTTTCTGTTAGTAGCTCATAATCTAGAAAAAAGCCAGCACTACCTTCAGTTGAACAGTACATTCTCTGGGTAACACTGATACATAGTCAAGCTGAGAAAATAATCAGAATGAGTTAGAAATACTAAATGATACAGGTAAACTGAAATAGTTTAGATTATATTAATGGGAGCCTTTAATTATTAACCAAAATCTGACAGGCTTTCAAGAAAGACTTTACAAAGGATAAACGATTACTTTCCAAATAGGTAATTTTCATATAAATTAAGTAAGGTTATGTTCTGATATTTGTGTTGAGGATGATGAGTAGTACTGAAGGACCTATGGGACAAACACATGAATAAATTTAACTCAATATTTTAAAGAAGTTGAGAAAAAACACATCTACTGTATCTTTAGAAAATTAATCAATTATAAAATACATGAGAACTAGTTAAAAACCAAGAGTTATTTAAAAAGTCAATGTAGTGAAATAAATATCTGTAGCCAAATAAACATGCTTCTCATTAACTAGAAAACTCAAATTAAACTAGAGTCTAAAACTTTCATGCCATACGCATGTAACATATTGTGTGTGTTCTTTTTCCCATTCAAACAAATAAACAGATAAATAAAATTAGTTTATCAAAAGAGGAAAAGGCTTTCCTAAAAAATAAAACTACTAGCCAGGTGCCAGTACAGGCTCACACCTGTAATCTTAGTTACTTGGGAGGCTGAGACTGGGAGGATAGTAGTTCAAGGCCAGCAAGGCAAATAGTTCATGAGACCCCATCTCTAAAATATCCAGAGCAAAATGGACTGGAGGTGTGGCTAAGGGGTAGAGCACCTGCTTTACAATTGCAAAATCCTGAGTTCAAATTCCAGTCCCTCAAAAAATAATAATAATACATTTTAAAAAATAAAGATAGTGCTTAATTAAGGAAATCAGAATCTATATAAAGCATGAGAATTCATGTGAATACAAGAAATTAAAAAGGCTTAAGAGGTATCAAAGAACTTCTTGGAAGGGATTACAAAATTAGTAAAGATGGTCATTAAACACAATAAAGGTAGAAAGTGATCAGTAAGCTCATTCCATCAATACAAACCTGGAGTAAATAAACTGTTTAGATCCCGTATGATGGCTCTGAAAGAAGGCCTGAAATCTGGTTCATAATCCATACAATTATTTATAAGGTTTGCTAATTCTGTCCACTTTGGTGCAGGAAGCTGATGTCTATCTTCATAAAACTGTAGCTTCTATAATTAAAAAAGCAAATACTGAGGATAAATTGTATAATGCTGCATCAATTTCCCTTTTAAAATTAGATGGACTATGAAATGCCAAATCAGGTGAAGGATCACAGAGAAAGTAATTCTAATTTAATAGTGTATATTAACTTACTCTTTGAGAATCTAGAGCACTCAGAGGTTTATCTCCTCCGCTGCAGATTTCCCACAAAGTGGTACCAAAACTCCATTTGTCTGTTGCCAAATTTAGAATTTTAGGATTTTCAATGCATTCAGGTGGTACCCATGGTATTCTCTCTTGAAGAACTTTTAAATAATAGGAACAAAGTATAGTGAACAATCACCACAAAATCATTATTTTATATACAAATCATTTTCAAACTCATTTGAATAATCAAATCTCTCCAGTTGGAGGACTATCCATGCTCAAGTTCATACACGCTTAAGCGCTAAAAGGGATTTTAAAGATCATCTAATTTATTTCCTTTCATTTTTTTCCCTACAGTACTGGGTTTTGAATTCAGGGCCTCACACTTGTTAGGCAGGTACTCTACCACTTGAACCACATTTTCAGATCCAAGATCATCTAATTTCATATCTCAGCTTTAACAACAACACTGAGATCCACAAAAACCCAATAATTTGCCCAAAGCCATACAATCTGTTAGCAGCATGGACAGAATTAGGATCATGTTCAATGAATTCTGGATCAACTAAACTTCTTTCCATTAAACTATAATGTCTGAACAGGCATACTACGTTCTCTACCACTTCCCATTAGTTCTGCCTCCCCCCCTTAAAAAAAAACTACAAAATTTGTCCTAAAATTGATTCAATTATATTTGAAAATTTCTTTATAAAGTATAAGAAATACAACTACAGTCATATCACTGAGAGATGTTTTAATAATTTTATACCATTGGTCATTGTGATTTACAGATAGACAAGACCCAACAAACATTTATCATTACAGCAGATGTATGAGTAAAAAATAACAATATATTCTAAGTATGGAATCGATATGGGTTCTGCTCAGATCATGGAATTTCCCAAGTGAAGTTTCTGTGGTCCATGACCCCACCACAAAGATGGTACTCAAGGAAGGAATAAGTAATATAACTCTATCTTCTTGGTATTCTAACAAATAGATAAATAGATAAGAATGAAGGATAATCTGGTTTTTTTGGCATATTTTCATAAAGCAATGCAAACATTTTTCTGTGTAACCAGTTAAAGAAGACATTGGCTCCTTTCCCCAATATCATATGAATACATTTTTGTCCATATTTACTTCCCAATCCAAAGGGTAAAATTTCCTCAATTACCAGAGATAAGGCTGTATAAGATTTTCTATTATCTTATTATTATTGTCTTCACTGTAGGAGAAGCCATTAAGTTTAAGTTCCATCGGCTCAAACAGGATACTGTTTATCAATTTTGATTCTAAATTTATAACATTCAATTAGAGAAATTAGCTAAGATAATGAACAAACAACAATTAAAATGTTGTTTGGTCCCCCAAAATGTCTCCCAACTACCTAACTGAAATTTCTACTTTTAATTTATTGTGTTAAATAGAACATTAAAAGACACATATGAAAGGCTTTTAAAAAAAGTTTTAAAACATCAGAATTAGCTGAATAATTAAAGATCTTGAGCTAGATAATATATCTTTGTAAAAGGGAAATTTTTTAATTTATTGTGATTCAAAGAATATTAGAACTTTTCATATTAAAAATGAACAAAATCCCAAATTCTATACATAATTAGGGATAAAAGTGTCTTTAAAAATTATCTCATAGTCCATGGTGACATGCTTATAGGAAAGAAATGGACAGAGATCAGATGTAACTATACTTATTTAAATTGCACATCAGTAAACTACAGATCAAGGGAAATTTCAACATGATTTTTATGCTACTACCCAAGTAAAATTTAAGAAAGTTTAGTGCAATCCCTCTAGAACTTACTGTCCTTTGGTAAAACTGTAATGCTAATGCCGGGATCACTAAGTTTGATGAAAGGAGGATTTCCTGTCTTCCTGTCTTCTTCTCTGATAAGTAGGATATTTTTGGCACATACATTCCCATGAGTAAGGTTTTTTTCTTCCTATTAAAGTTAAATGCACATACACTCAAATATCAACCAACAGATATTTAAGCATTTCATATTTTCAAAGCCCCAAAATAGATTTAAAGAAGATATGTAAGACAGCATAATAAATATTAATTTGGAGGCATGCTTTGAGATAATAAAATGAAGTTTTCTGTACTACATTTTAAATGACACAATAATCAATAACCATAATAAAGTGAATACATTAAAACTTCCTAGTCTAACACTTTCCAAAGCTAAGATTCTAAATGGTATGTATTTCTGATGGTAGATGATATTAGGAAATGTTGCTTTCCATTCAACAGGAGGAGACAGATACACTCTGAGGGGTCTGATGAATGATTAGCACTTTGGTGTTCTGTTTCTCTGTCAACACTGCTTTCATACAGAACGTAATGCCCAACTGCCCGCAAACACTGCAGCACATATCTGTTAAATTTTCTAAACCTAAGTGATTATAAATTATACATTGTCCATCAATGCTTCTAAAAGATTGATGGGATGACAAAACTGTTTCTTTCAAAACTGATTCTGCATCAACATGTGCCTAACCACTTTTCATTATCTAACAGATTATTATGAATAATTTGGCATCCATTTCTTGTTGCCAGGTCAAGAAAATTTCTACATATTTCTTCATAAGATAAAACTATAAGTCTTGACAAAAAAGAATATACTAATTACTTACTAGAAAATGCATAGCCCATGCCAACTGTTTAGCCACTCCAAGTTTCCATAATATATTTATAGAATTTTTATTCTTTTTCAGATATGTATCTAATGATCCAAACTTAACAAACTCCTGAACCAGAATATCTGCATTAAAATATAGATAACAATAAGTCTTAAGTATTCATACAATTATAATTCAAACTTCCATAAATACATTAATATGTGGATTCTATAGATAAAGAAATTAAGTGAAGTTCACTAATCTAAAGAAAATGTAATGGGTGTACACCAGTGTATGTTTAATTTTTAGTTTATTCACAATAGTAAGACAAAGGAATCTGGATAATTATATGCATAATATGTAATTATATATAATATAGACATTATATAATATATAATTACTCCAGCACACCTGGAGAACATATCTAATACCAATATCCAATTGTGTAAGTCAGCTCCATTAGCAATTCAGTCTATCAGTTCTATATTTAGACTTCATAATTCCAAATAACTTCATACAAATCTTGATGTCTATACTAAAGGTTCAACTTCCAATGTTATATTAAACCATCCATAATATGCATTGTTATGGTAAACACAAATGGCTATAAGACATTTGTTTACTATAGTACTGTATTGTGTGGATATTATAACAAGGCATTTTAATTGCCTTCTACATTTTAACTTTAATATTGATTTTCTTTCTTAGAAGATATAACTGAACAGTCCTACAATGCTTTCAAATCCAATATTTAATTCCTATTAAATCAAGGTTTTTGCAGGTATCTGTGATCCTGAAAATAAATTTTCTATGTAAACAACAATGGATTATCTGAAAGGCATGACATTAACATAAGAAATGCAGTACTTTACTTACTTTCCTCTCCACAGACACATACTCCATAATTTAAAACCAAGTGTTTGTGTGAAAGCTGGCTCATCATGCTTGCTGCTTCAAAGAAAGACTATGGGGGCAAAAAAATAAACAAGAAAAGTAAAAGAATTTTTTTGCTATTATGTGTAAGTATACATAGTTCAAAAAGATACTCTCATCCATGAAGAAATGCTCCTATTCTCAGGACTACAGATAAGGTTACACTGTACTTTATATGGAGTTACAACTACCATCGACCTTGATGTTATGATGCATTCTGAAGAAACCTTTTAATAAGTATGGAATAGAAAGATAGTGACAAGAGAAAGTAATACTGGTAGAATGCACCATGAATGATGCAAGTTAAATGGGCTTAGACCCCTAACACCTAGAATAGAATAATACAGTAACAACTATAAGTAGATACCAGATACAGTGATAACGGACTGAGGCAGATGGATGTTAAGTTTTAAATAATGGCTCCTAAATAACTAAAAATGATTTTTATGCAGATAAAAAATCATGGTGCCTGTATCCGGATACTGGCATGGTATTAACACCACTTCTAACTCAACTAATCCTTGACTGGAACTTCTGCTTATGGTTGTTCAAAGCACCATCATCACCAACACTGTGGCGTTCTGGATTACATACAATTCTTCAACTTGTATGTTTCACATCATCTTCAGCTAATGTCCTTTGAGATATTCTAAGGAACACACATGTGTTTTGTCATGTTTGGTGATGTCTTCCTATGCTCAGGGCTCTGGTAACTGGGATTCTGCTAGCTAGTAACTCTGGATGATGCCCAGAGACATCTTGTACTCAGTGCTTGTTAGTACAGTGCCTTTCAAATTTCTCCTGTTTCTAAGTACACGAAATTGTAGAGAAACCTCTGTGAAACCCATAAAGCTCCAGGGAGTCAAGTTAAAAACCAGCTGCCTCAATATATATGCAGAGATTTAATAATACTCACAATACAATTCCAAAATAATTTAGAAATAAGGCATTATTTTTAAAACCGTGTAATTTTCTATAGCCCCATCAGAATGCATACTCAGAAAGGTCTTAGATATAATTCTAAAAACTACAATTTTGAAAAGCTGCATGCATGAATGCTATGTGCATATGAAAGCACATCTTTATATGGTATAAACTACTACTCAAAGAACATACACACCTCTGAGTAATTTCTATGTGCTTTATCCAGAACTTTTAAAAGAACTTCTGTTTCATGCAGTTGACCATAGTCTCCTACTTCTCTTCTTACACCTTTAAAAATTTTGGTAAAAGTGCCTTGGCCAAGGCTTTCATTCTTTAAAAGAAAAAAAAGTAAAGAAAAAAGAATGAGAAAAGATGGAGAAATTAGAAAATATGTTCAATGACAAAAACTTTCTAAAAACAAGCAAATATTTCTTTCACACTAAACCTAGATTTGAAGTTCCAAATTAATTATGTATTCTTCTTCCTTAAATAGAATTACAGACAGGAAAAAAAAGATTAATGAAAAAAGTATACTTGGGCTCCATTCTAATTTTAAATCCCCTCCAATGCTCTAATTAATCACTTTTTATAAAGTTGGTATTTACCTACATTTATTTACAGATGAGTGTTTTTGTCTTTCCTACTATTGCAATAGCATGGCTGAACCATGTGGTCTGTGAAAGCACAGTATATATCTGACTTGTTTCTTACTACTTACTAGCTGCTTGACTTTAGGGTACAGGCTATTTAATTTTTCTGTGCTGCAGCTGTCTTAGTTTCTTCATCTGAGGAATAAAGACAATAACAATTTTTCCACAGAATTGTTTTGGACAGTAAGTAAACAAATACACGAAAGCACTAAAGTATAGTCTATGACACATAATAAATGCTATTACTATTGGTACCAGTTTGAACATCCTTATAGAATAATTGCTCAAAGCCTGCACTCTGAAGCAGGCCTGCTGCCTGTGCTCAAATCCAAACCATGCTACTTACCACTTCTGTAATATCAGTCAAATTACCTGGCCACTCTGTGCTTCCTATTACTCACAGGAGCATTTATGCCTTTACAATGTGGATAATCCTATCTACTGTCTCCGTATGGAACCCCAAAATTAGTTGGTCCTTCTCATTCTCCCCTATATGTCCCTTAGTTTCTCTTTTATAATTTCAATTTCTTCCACCCTATCTGCTGCATTCTGAATAATGTCTTCAGGTCTATCTTTCAACTCACTAATTCTCTATTCAGTTGTGAAAATTTGCTTCGTAATCCACCCATTGCATTTAAATGTCAATGAGCATATTTTTCATTTCCATGCTTTCTTTCCCAAATGTTTGCTCTTTAAAAATAATGTCTTATATTTTAAAATGTTTTCATTTTCCCATATTTTCAACTCCTTTTGTTTCTTTAAACATATGTATTTTTGCAGTCTCTATTTGAAAATTATATGAAATTACTGATGTATAATTTGGGTATTTGTTTGGTCTGCTGTCTCTTGCTTAGCTGTGGATTACTTCCCTGATTGCTTCTAAATTTTTAATTAAAAACTCATGTTTGGAGTTGTTTTCTCTGTGGGAGTGCTGGGTTGGCATAAGTTAAGAGTATGTTCTTCCAAAAGATTCTGCATGTGTTTCTCCTAAGCATCATAAGAGAGTATCACTTTTAATCTATTGATCTAGTGTTTCTCAGACCATCCAAGTAATATAAAGAAACCTAAATTCAAAGTTTAGGATTATAAATTCCTAGGGCTGTTTTATTCTCATTTAGAGCTCAAGTAAAATAGATGTTTGATTTCTTCTCCTTTTGCTGGTGGGTGAATGTTTCACATTCCATATGTGAAAGATGTATATTCTTGGCCAACTTTATTTAAAGATGGTCAAACTTTTGAACTTCTGGACTTGCAAAGATTATAGCCCACCCTTTTCTTTTGTACTGCTTTTAATTTTAGTGCCTGTGATAAAGGAGACAAATCTCCACTCCCCACCCACCTCCACACATATAAATCATATGATAGCCAAATCTTCAGTTCTATATACTATTTTCAATTCCTTAAATATAATTCCTTGAATTTCCCTTATTTTCTTGAGGGCTTGAGAGTTAAGATATAGGTCTTCTGTAGAAGAATTTTTTAAACTTTTAAGATTTGTAAAGAAATATTTTTAAATTTCTGAAAAAAGAATATAATTCCATTCTTAAATAATTTTGTTAATTACTAATAAAGGGTTATGTTTTTTCATAACAAATAAAAATGTTTAAATTGAAAGTAAAATTTTATAATACAGGCTATAACAAAACAGTACTAAATATCACATGAACATAATATATGATAGGAAATCAAGAACTCAGATGTTGTTTTAAAAGGAAAAAAAGAAGATAATCAGTATCTAATGGCTTACAAATATCAAGTCTTCATTTCTGATTTTGTGGAACACCATTTGGTTCACATTATTATGTCTTTGTAATGTTGGTGAGGTTGGTACATCAGAAACACCATTGGTTCTAAAGACTAGAAGGTTTGATTTATCTGAAAAGAAAACAATAAAATACATATATATGTGCATGTGTACATATGTGTGGGTATATCTATATATACCATTAAAACTACTTGAAAATATGAATTGCTCCAAAGAGTAAAATGTGTTTTTTTAAGGAAATACTTAATAACTGCTTTTGTTCATCTTTTTCACAGAAAATTATTTTAGGCTTTTATTCACTGAACTCTGATAAACTCTTACCAATAATTTTACACATCCAAAATTATAATCACTTCCTTAACTCAAGGAATTTTAATTTTCAAGGGATTTCCAATCTTACTGTCTTTAAAAATACAGAAGTTAAAATACTAAAACTGTAAGGAAGTGTTTATTTAAAACACATGAAAATTTGTTAGTGAGATAGTCCAAATCCATAAGTATGTGACTGACTTATACCAAGCAACTATTATCTTTAAAATGCAATTTCAGAAAAACAGAACTTCAAGTTACTTATAGACAAATCAAACTATTCGATCCTACTTGATGAAGCTTATACAACAGAATAAAGAGAAAAATTAGTGTTTTTTGGAACTGTCTTTCTCAATTGAAATAAATGTGCTGATAATAACTCCTACCACCCACAGTCTATGACCAGTATTTTAAAAATAACTAGAAAATTATTTTACCTTTTGGTTTGGGGGGACAGCACTTAGTAAACTGGAAGATTATACTGTCTGAGCGAACAGTTTCCATCTGGTAGCAATTCAAAAGATCTTTAAGATTATTGAAGTTCCTCTTAGTCCCACTGAGATTGTACTCTCTATTCTCATTTTTTGTAATCAAACAATGTTTATATTCAATGACATTTTCTCGCTATATAAGTTTAATTATGAAGAGAGGGAGGGAAAAATACAATGGACATCATAGTGATTATTTTGCCAAAAGAGTTATCACAAAAACACCCAACAGAATATTTAGACAATGAACTGTAAATCCTAAAGCAGTGCTGGTACAGTGAGAGAGGCCCCTGGTTCCTCAAAAAGGCATCTAGTCAGTCAGGTGCCAGGGGCTCATACCGGTAGTCCTAGCTATTCAGGAGGCAGAGATCAAGAGGATTGCAGTTTGAGGCCAGCCAAGGACCCCATCTCAAAAATACCCAACATAAAAAAGAGCTGATGGAGTGGCTCAAGTGATAGAGTGTCTGCCTAGGACATTTGAGGCCCTGAGATCAAACCCCAGTACTACAATTTAAAAAAAGGGGAGGGCATCTAGTTACAATTTTATACCCTACAGAACTAGCTCAAGACATATTTTATTAAAAAGCAAGCAATACAGCAAGAATAATTATTTAAAATATTACCATCCTTAATAGCTTTCCATTATTTATAAGATAAAGTCTAAAGCTAGTATAGTATACTAGGCCCCATGAGCTTATTTCTTCCTCCATCTCCATCCTCAGCTCCTGTCACCAATGTCATACAACCTATTTTCCAGTCATATTAAATTAATTTAAAAATTTCAAGCAAATGCCATGCTGTCTTATGCTTTGGTAACTATCCCTGCTATTATTCAATGTACATCATCTCTTGAACAATGAACTTTTATTCATTCCTTTAAATTTAGTTCAAGTAGTACTTTTTCTTTGAGTTACTCTTAAACATTACTCACTTCATTTAATAAGCAAAGGTGAATACCCATTTCATTGCACCACTACTGTATCTGTATGATTATCTTTAATATGGCATTTTAAATAATCTGTAGTTTTAAAGCATTTGTCGTATGTGCTGAACTATTAACTTGCCCACTCATCTTAACATATTTTGAGATGCTTTTCATAAGCATATTCAGCCTACTTATAACCATTTATAAAACATCTACCAATCTCTCCAGGTCAATCTTAAATCTTTCCTACTCCAAAAGATCTTTCTTAGTAAATAAATATAATCCTTTCTATTATTGCCTATGTTTGCTATACCACATAATTACAATGCTTGTTCAGTATTTTAGTATACTTTTCAATTTTTGTTTCCCAAAAGATAAATTCCTTTTGGTCTATATACACATTTTGAACCATAATTCAATACTCAGGATTGTCACATAAGAAGAAGGAATTCTGAAATTGGAATTAATAATTTATACAATGATGAAGTGATGAAGTAACCTACCCTCTATATTTTTATATGTCTACATATATAAATAATCCATTCTCTACACATTAGATGCAAGACAGTTTCTTTTATAAAAGTAATTGAATAATAAAATCTTTACTTGCTGTTTTCAAAGATGCCACTATAAAGAGATTTATGCCATGAAATTTCCTTAAAAATCATAGCATCTTTTACAAAAATAGTGGATAATAAATAATCTTAAGTGAGATCTAAGATGTTCTGCATTAACAGTGAGGTTTCAGTGCAGTTTTACAATAAAGCTATACTGTATGCTATAAGCCATTATTCTTAATATTGGAAAATCACTAGCTTAAAGTGCTATGATGTTTATATTTCTTTGTGATAGCCCTTTCTTGCTCTAATTATTGCTAGTAAACAGAAGATTTGCTTCTGATTCATTTTATTTCACAGGATTTAGTAAAGATTTCTACTTTTGTGAACTAAGAGATTTCAAGAGACTTGATGAAATACTAGTTGATAGACTGGTAACACCCAAACATCAAAAAATAAAACTAATGCCAAATAAAAAGATAGAATGATATTGTATATTTTTTTTCACATAAACCTTAGGAATTATGTTTATTTGGACAGAATCCCTGAGGCAAATTAAGCATTATTATGCCAGTTATTGGATCCAGAGCTTAATTCTGAGTATTAAAAGGAAATAATGTTAGGTAGATAAATATAAAGGTGAATGGTACATGGACAAAACATGCTACCATAAATAAATGTGGCATACTAACCTCAACAGCAAAAGTCAGAAAATACTTATTATAGTCCTTAGGACTACACCGAAGTACATACAGTCCAGTCTGATTACCTGCTTTCTTCAGTTTGCTGATGGCAAAATCCATTCTACAGGTAAAGAAGAAATAAATTGAATGATAGCAAGCACTATGACATTATGACAAAATGTCATAAAATCTAAAAAATCAAATCTAAAACTCCCAAAATGTTTAGAAGACTTGTCTCTTTTATATGTTTACCCACAATCTTTCAAGGAAAAAAATGTATCAAGCTATTTTAAAATAAGTTCAAACCAATTCAAAGGATGATTATATTACTTTAAAAACATATACAAGATATGAACAAAATAACAAAGAAAATTCATTAATTTAAATTTTCTGGGGGCTGGCAGAGTGGCTTAAGTGACAGAGTGCCTGCCTAGCAAGTGGGAGGCCCTGAGTTCACTACCAAAAGAATAAATAAAATAAATAAATTTTTGGCTTTCTAATCACAAATTTAGTGTTTTAAGAATACACTGTCATAAAAGTTCATTTAATTATGCAGATAGCATATCATAAAAATTTCTCATGATTCTTCTATCACAGCAGTTATTAACATAAAAATTACATGCATTATTTTAATATTTATTGTAATACCAAAGTCTAGTAGAAGAGTTATGGTAGCTGAGAAAACCTATGAATCTTAAAATTTGTTCTCTGCTTTTGAAGCTGCACATCTTGAAAGTAAAGATATGATATATATGGAAGTAGAAACTATTTCTATTGCATTTATTACCACATTTCTCATTTATAAAACACTGCTTACATTTAGTAGATACTCAGTAAATATTTTATAAATAAATGAAAGAATATTTAAATGAATAGTGAATGAATGAATGCAAGGAGTTTTTAAAGTACTAAGCATGCAAATTATAGATACAATGTTCAAGTAGTACAACTTTTCATAACAAGCATATTTATTAAGTAAACAGACATTAAGTATACACTGAAGCAAGTCTTAAGTATTATCTAAGATACTCAAATTTTTAAGGGTAGGTTAAATTTAAAAAAATATATGCTCAGGATGGTGGAATGGCTCACATGGTAGAGCACCTGCCCAGCAAGCACAAGACCCTCAGATCAAACCCCAGTATGCTCACAATCCCAGTTTTTCTTCTGCTTGGGGTCTTCAAACATGGTGCCAATCAAAGTACATTCTAGCTGAGAGATAACTAGGACTTGAGCTCAATATTATGCATGATACGTAGCTTTATCCAGTATAAAGTAACGAATCTACAACTGTGTGGGTCAATATGGTCATTATCAACCACATGTAGGTCTTTAAATGTAATGAAATTAAAATTCATTAAATATAAAATTAAATTCTTCAGTTGCACTAGCTACATTTCAATTGCTAAACAGCCACATGTAACTAGCTACTGTGTTAAACAGCAATGTGCAGAAAGTTCTATTGCACAGTACTAGTCTAGATATAAAAAATATACACCTTGTGTTTGAAGCTTCATTAAAGTTGGATTATTCAAAAGTAATGACGCAATTTCAAATGTTTCATTGTACTTTCTTCACGGTATTTCAAAATTAATGAAACATAAGAGATTTTGTTTGTTTATTTTACAGAACTAGAGATTGAACCCAAAGACTCCTAAATAGTAGGTACATATTCCACCACTAAGAATGTGTGCTATTTTACCTTGACACCCACGGTTTGTAGAGGTCTTTTTTTTTCAAAGTAACACCTTAGAGTTAATTCAACATAAACAACTAAATATTAAACTTATACAAAAAGTTGTAAGTATTACAGATTGTGACATAAGTGGCAAATTATATCCTAAATAATTCTAGCTATTATGTAATCTGACTTATATAAACATATTTCTGTTTTAAAGAGCTTCAAATTAGAGTAATTTTTTCAAAACTCCTAAGCCTACATCAATTGTATAAAATCTCCTTTGGCATCCACAGAGGCTTGGTTCTAGAACCAAAATCTGAGGATGCTCAAATCTCTTATATAAAGTGGTATAATTTGCATATAACCTATGTATACCTCCTATATACATTAAATCATCTCTAGATTACTGATAATACCTACTATAATGTAAATGCTATGGGGACAGTTGTTATACTATATTCTTTAGGAAATAACAAGAAAAAAGTCAGTACCCATTGGGTACAGACACAACTTTTAAAAAATATTTTCAATGTGTAGTTGATTGAATTCATCAATTGTAACCTACAGATTAGGAGGACTGACTGTGTAAAGTCTGTATTACTCACGAAATTGGGCCATGACAGTTGCTTTGTATATTTTCAAGCACTGCCGGAGGTGCTACTTCTTTACACAGGTAATGGTGTGCATCTGCAGTTAATCTATAATATCCATCAATTAATGACACAAATGACAAAGCTTCTCTTAATGAACTAAGTTCAATTTCCTAAGCAGAGAAAAGAAAAAGAAATCATATCATTTAAAGTCAACTGAGTTCTAAATGTTGAAAGTTCTCTTCATTATACATTGTTAGATTAATTCTCCTGAATTAATTTTGTTCTTTTATGACTCCCAAATACCCAATTTGAATTACAAATTCTTACATCTGATATTAAAGATCCTCCCAAAAAATGAGTTTATTATGTTTTCCCAGTTTTTGTTCATTCTACATTCAGATTTTTTTTATTTTCCAATATTCCTATTAGACTAATCTCAATTAGATAACTGACAGATATTAGATAGCTATCTGATATCTGTATCAGATAGTTAGATTTGATACAAAAGTTGGAATTAGAAATCATGAGCATTTTCTGGCAGTACTGGGGTTTGAACTCAGTCAGGACCTCACACTTGCTAGGAAGGAGTTTTACCACTTGAGCCACTCTACCAGCCCATGAGCATTTATTTTTACATACCAACTATATATTGCTAAGGATAAAAACTTATGCTACAAACTAAAATGTCAGGATATATAGCTATGCTGAGCTTTTATTATCATACATACATGTGTAAACATGTAATCAGCCTAAAGTGCAGCCTTTTATCTAATGGAGAATCATATACCATCAATAAGTATATTTACATATATAAAGTAGCTAATTTGATTATAAAATTAACAAGAAATGTCCATGTATAACAAAAAGATGTAGGTGTAAGATTAAATGTGCAAAATGATTTTTAGAAAAACTTCAAAACATTCTTGTACAATGCAACTTTTTCTTTCTTTTTTGGCAATACTAGGGTTTGAACTCAGGGCCAAAGCAAGCACTCTACCACTTGAACCACACAGCACTACAATGCAATTCTTTATTTGAATTATAGAGATAAGATTAACTATGTTCTTGACTAGAAAAAAAACAAAATCATAGTTGTAAAAATGCTCCATAAATTAATTTTCCATTGTGTCACAATTACATTGAAAATAGAGCATATACCCAGAAAAAAAGACAAATTATGGGATTAAGAATACAAGGGATCCAACATAAGAGAGATGAGAAGGTAATTCCTAGGATGATAAAAAAAAAAAGGTTGTCAATGGATTAGAGCTGTATATAGTAACAGATACATCCAGAGGGCATCAAGATTAAACAGTAAAACTCAATGATCAAGGAGGGTCTTCCCCAGAAAAGAAACAGAAATGCTTGACCACATGAATACTATACTAATACTGTGTTCAAACCAATGCTATCATTGTATTGAGAAACAAGTTACTATACAGAAAGAATTCTTATAGGAAATGGAAAGAGAACTACAGATACAAAGGAAAAAATGAAGCAATAATTAATTCCTGAAAAAACAAAAGGTTGTATGAGACTGGAAATGTGATCACAGTATATTTTTTGGCTAAGCAATGAACAATATGTACAGGATCACAATGAGAACACAGAAAAGGGACTTGCACCAGAAAGTATAATAAGGAAAACAGTATAGGATTGCTTGAAAAATTAGGTCATAAAAATAGATACTATCAAAGATAGCATAAATAACAAAAGAGACTTGGGAATTACAAATATGTACAACAAGGGATTAATACACCATATTTATCAGTGGAAAACTACATATCAACTAAAAATTTAAAAGAAAACTGGTCAAAGGGCATGAATAGGCAATACACAGAGAAAGAAACATAAACAGCTAGTTTATAAACAAATGTGAAACTGTTCAATCCCAGGTTGTTATTTAAAGAAATACAATGTAATAAAAGGAAAGCTTTTTCCGTCCACTGAGATGGCAGAAAAATTAGAAGTTGAAAATACCCGAAGTTGGCAAAGGGTACAAGGAAACAGGCATATAAATATATTGGAAACACTTTGGGGGAACAATTTTATAGTCTCTATCAAAGTCTGTATTTTTTGACTTAGCAATTTCACTTATTGCTATCTCTCCTAATGATATATTGACATGTATATAGAAAAGCACAAAAATGTCTACAGAAGAATATTACAAATTAAAGCATATGCAAAGCATGAAATGATATACAGTAGCTTCCCTTTAAAATTATATCAATAGTACATAGAAAGATTAGTAAGAAGACTTATTTTTTAAAAAAAGGAAGTTAAAGAACAATACATGAAGTATGACCCTATTTATGAAATTAAAAATACATGAAAAAGGGCATGTGTATTTATATACACATAGCATATATATTGACATATGTAAAAATACACAAGGCATAGAGGAATGCTTACACAGAGAGGTTACTGCAGAGAAAAGTAAGATTAAATGAGTGTTCATCGAAAGCAATAGTAAAATCCACCTATCCTCACACTGAAGAGCAATAGGAAGGAGCATACATGAGTAAATATAAAATAATATTAATTTTAAATGTAAAAGGAAAACAAATGGAATAAAAATATTTGATTAATCAAAGTAAGACAGAAAGAGAGAATAAAAACAAAACAAAATACATAGGATAATCAGAAGTCAAATAGTAAAATGGTAGATTAAACACAATGGTAGATTAAAAATAAAACCATGGGTGTACTAACCTAAATTTGACAGAAACAAAAAATAAAACAAAAACTATGTCAGTAGTTACATTAACCATAAATGGACAATACTCCATTAAAATTAAGGATTTTTAATTCTTCAAGAAATACCATTAAAAATAGGATGTCAAATCATCCACTGGAAGATGGCTTACATTTTATAGATACCCTGCAAAAGAAATCTTACACATATCCAGAAATCTATACCTATTCTACACACTGATAAGAAACAGACAAGTCAATGGCAAGTATACAAAAGACTTGCACAAGACCTCCTAAGTAGACTATCCAAATTAACAATAAGTATATGAAAAATGCTCAACTAGGAACGCTGTGTGGTATAAAAATAGAAAACACTAGAAGTTTCTCAAAAATTATAAATAAAATTAATATGTGATTCAACAATTCTATGTCTGGGTATATACCCAACCAAATGAAAGCAGGGTCTTGAAGAGATATTTGAATACCCATATTCACAGCACTAGGGAAATGACATAAAAACCACAGTGAGCTACCAGTGCACGTCTACCAGAATCACTGTTTTTAATTAGTGTAAATTAATTGTACAAAGGGGTTTCATTATGATATTTCCATACATGCACATACTTTGATCAAATTCATCCCCCCATTTCTCTTTCTTAGCTTCCCTCCTCTCTCCCCCACCTTTTATAAGTTTTTAGTAGATTTCATTATGTGGTTTTCATACATACATATAATGTACTTCAATCATATTCCCCAGCACACTCTCCTGTTCCCTTCACCCCTTCTGCAGATTGACCCCCTCAAACAGTCTGCTTTTTACAATCATGTTGTACTATTATATTGTTGTAGGTCTAAATTTCACAAATGGGTGTAAACTTGCAGTATTTGTCTTTCAGAGTTTGACTTATCTCATTAAACATGATGATCTCCAATTCTACCCATTTTCCTACGAATGGCATAATTTCATTCTTGTTTGTGGCTGAATTATACTCCATTGTGTATTTGTGGGTTTGGGGCACACAGGCTAATTCTACAGCTTGGCTACTGTGAATAATGTTGCAATTTACATGGGTGTGCACGTGTCTCTATTGTACAGTGATTTACATAAGACATATGCTCAGGATTGTGACAGCAGGATCATGTATGTGGTAGTTATAGTTTTAGTTTTTTTAGGAACTTCCATACTAATTTCCATAGTGACCTGCACTAATTTCCATTCTCACTATCAGTATATAAGGTTTGTATTTTCCCTGCATCCTAGTCAACATTTGTTGTCTTCTTGATGACAGCCACTCTGACAGGGGTGAGACGAAATCTTAGTATAGTTTTATTTTTCATCTCCTTTATGGCTAAGGGTGTGAAACATTTCTTCATGTATTTATTGGCCATTTGTACTTCTTCTGAGAATTGTCCAACTCATTTGCCCACTTATTAAAGGAGTATCTTCTTTTGGTATTTAATTTTTCAGCTCTTTCTATATTCTGTACATTAATCCTTTGTCAAATGAATATCTTGCAAAGACGTTTCTATCAGTCTGTAGGTTGTCTCTTCATTCTGGTACTTCTTTTCATTAATATACAGAAGATTTTTATTTGCTACAATCCCATTTTGTGAATTCTTGCTCTCATTTCCTGAGCAACTGGATTCAGAAAGTCACTGCATATGTTTTTATCTTCAAGCATTTTCCCTATATTTTCCTTCAGTACTTTCAGGTCTTACATCAAGATCTTCGATCCATTTTTAATTGATTTTTGTACAGGGTGAGAGATAAGGGTCTAGTTTCAGACTTTTACATTTGGATATCCAGTTTTTCCAACACCATTGTTGAAGAGGTTGTCTGTTGTCTGTTCTCCAAGGTATGTGTTGGGCCCCTTTGTCAAGAATCAAGTGGCTGTAGCTGTGAGGGTTTACTTCCAGGTTTCTATTCTAATCCATTGGTCTACATGTCTGTTTTTGTGCCAGCACCATGCTGTGTTTGTTACTATGGCTTTGTGATATAATTTGAAGTCAGGTATTGTGATACTTCCAGCATTGCCCCTTTTGCTCAGGGTTGATTTGGCTATTCAAGCTCTTTTATGCTTACATATGAATTTTTAGGATTGACTTTCTTGTTTCTGTGAAGAATGACATTGGGTTTTGATGCAGATTGCACTGAATCTGTATACTGCTTTCAGTAGTATAGCCATTTTCACATTATTATTTTGCTTGTCCATGAAAATGGGAGGTCTTTCCATCTTTTACTGTCTTCTTCAATTTCTTTCTTCAAGATTTTGTAGTTTTCACTGTGCAAGTTTTTTTTTAACTTTAGATTTATTTCTAGGTATTTTTATGAGCCTTTTGTGAATGGGATTGTTTTCTTTATTCTTTCCTAGTCTGTTTGTTGTTGGTATATAGAAAAGCTACTGATCTTTGTATATTGATTTTATATCCTGCTACTTTGCCAAAAGTGTTTATCAAATCTAAGAGGTTTCTGGTGGAGTCTTTAGGGTCTTTTAAGTATAGGTTCATATCATCTACAAATAGGGATGATTTAACTTCTTGCTTTCCACTTTATTTCCCTTTGTTTCTTTCTTTTGCCCAATTGTTCTAAGAACTCAAGCACTATATTCAGTGTGGAGAGTGTGTATACCCATGTCTTGTTCCTAAACTTTGAGGAAATGGCTCAAAGTTTTTCCCTGTTTAGTATGCTGTTGGCTATAGGCTTGTTGTGTATAGCCTTTATTACATTGAGGTACTTTCCTTCTATTCCTAGTTTCTTCAGAGCTTTTACCACGAAGGGATGTTAGATTTTATCAAAAGCTTTCTCTGCATCTACTGAGCTGATCATGTGACTTTTTTGTCCTTTGTTTGGTTTATGTGCTGTATTATGTTTATCGATTTGCATATGTTGAACCAACCTTGTAGCTGCGAAATAAAACCAACTTGATCATGATGTAAACCCTTCTAATGTACTGTAGAATTCAGTTTGCATTTTATTGAGAATTTTTACATCTATGTTCATTAGCTTTTTAGACTGACAAAATTAAGCCTTTATGAGGATATGAGGCAACTATAATTTTCATTAATTATTAAAAAAGGGTGAATTGATATAATAACTTTGA
Source organism: Castor canadensis (assembly GCF_047511655.1). Lineage (NCBI taxonomy): Eukaryota > Metazoa > Chordata > Mammalia > Rodentia > Castoridae > Castor > Castor canadensis. The sequence continues at coordinate 66,290,149 of NC_133398.1, forward strand.
AAAATTGTCAGTAATATTAAAGCTATCAATATAACTGAATAATCCTACTCCTAAAAATAGCCCAAATGTCCATCCACAGAAGAGTGAATTTCAAAATTGGTATATATTCAAACAATGTGATACCACCAACAATAAAAAAGGAATGGACACATGTAACAGCATAAATGAATCTTCAGATGTTATGCTAAGTATAAGAATCCAGATTTTTAAAGGCAAAATAGTTTCTGCCTGGTAGCAAGGGGGGGTGGAGGGGAGGGAGGGGGGAAGGGAGAGGGTGGGGAAAAGGGGGGAGAAATGACTCAAACATTGTATGCACATATGAATAAAAAAAAGCAAGTTAAGAATCATAAAAGGAGTACAGTTACCATTGTCCATAGGACTAGGCAGGGATAACAAGACATTTCAGCAGAGGACAGGTGATGGAAGGGACAATTGGAGGGAAGAATGATAGGGATGAGAGGTTTCTATTTTTGCCATTTTGAGTTGTGTTAATTTTTTACATAATTAACTAGAAGAATAAAAAGCACCATAAAATTAAACATAAATGAAAAAAAAAGAATCCAGGTTTTTAAAACTACATACGGTATCATTCTATTTCTATGAGGTTCATAAATAGACAATTAATGGCAGGAGAAATCAGAACGATGGGTACCTTAAATTGGAGGTGAGGGTGGGAATAAGCAGGAAGAGGCATGCAAAAACCTTCTGAGTATTCTATTTCTTGAGCCACATGTGGCTACAAAGGTACGTGTGTGTGTGTGTGTGTGTGTATGTAGAAATCCTTTGAGCTACATACTTTACATCAGTGCACTTTATTGTGTTTGCAACATCTCAAAAAAGAGTGAAACAAACAAAAAAAAGAGATAGGCAACAAAAGCAAAACACAACAAAGTAAAAAAGCAACCTATGGAATGAAATAAAGTACTTGCAAATCAAATGTCTGAGAAGGGGGTTAATGTCCAAAACATATAAAGAACTCCTACAACTCAATAACAAAAAATAAAAAACCAGGTTTTTAAATTGGTAATCTTTTTTAAAGATACACAAGCAGCCAATGAGCCCATGAAAAGATTCCCAACATCACTAATCATTAGGGAAATGCAAATCAAAATCCCAATGGGATACCATTTCATACCCATCAGTATGGACGTTATTCAGATAAGGAAAAATTTGAATGTTTTTATACTGTACACTGCTGGTGGGAATGTATTATGGTGTGGCTATGATACAAAATACTATGGTGGTTCTGCAAAAAAAATCACCATATGATCCAACAATTGTACTTCTAGGTATATATCCAAAGAAAATGAAAGCAGGGTCTTGAAGAGATATTTGTACACCCATATTCACAGCAATATTAGAAATAATAGTCAAAAGGAGTAGAAGCAACCCAAATGCTTATGTATGGATAAATGTGGTATGTGGGTGTGTGTATATGTAAGTATGCATACATACATATATGCATACATTGGGATATATGTATACATTAGAAAGGAAATTCTGATACATGTTATAATATGGGTGAACCTTAAATACATTGTGCTAAGTGAAATAAGCCAGTCACAAAAATATAACATTGTATTAATCCACTTATATAAGCATCTACTAGATTAATCAAATTCATAAAGATAGAATGGTAGTTACAAGGACTAGAACTTAGGTGTTCAGATCATGAATTTGGTTTTAAATAGTCATATCACTTAACTAACACTATGACCTTAGAAAGTTACTTAATTTCTCTGTATTACAAACTTCAAATTAAACCAGAAAGCCCAAACAAGCCCCATCAAGAAACTGTTTGTATTATTAAAGGATGCTACCAATAGCATCAATGAATTCTTCCAGAAATATTTATCATAGATCTATATGGGGGATGATAATGATTAATCATCCTTTCATCCATCCATGAAATATTTATTAAGCCCTACCTAAACTAGGTCCTGGAGGACTGTTCAAGGTACAGAACACATAACACATGTTAATGATTCTTACATACAAGAAGTTTACAGTATACTAGCTAGTAGATGTACACTATTTATTATATTTTTACCTAAGAATAGGAAAGTGTGCTAAGTTGCAAGCCATTTATAATTTTTGTAATAATTCAAAATGGTAAGCCATACAGATATTTAAGATAAATGAAAAAAAATAACATTAATATAACATTTGAGCCAGAAGGTCAAAAAGCATCCAAATTAAAAAGAAACAGATAAAAATAAATTTAACAGGAGAGATTCTGTTAAAGATGGCAACTAGCGGGAGGAAGCAGAAAGCGTGATTCCTAAAGTAAACTCTTGGAAAGACGCTGGAGATACACCTGGCAGGAAAAACCACCAAGAACAGGCAAAACTCTGACACCTCCACATCCCCAGCCTGCGCATAGCATCCCCACACCATGTTGAACAGAGAAGCCAGGAGGGCTCCAGTGCCACCAGACACCATCTCCTAACCTGCTTGGGAGGACGCATACCACCAGATAAATGGATGGAACTGGAGAACATCATCCTGAGCGAGGTTAGCCAAAAATCGTATGTTCTCCCTCATATGCGGACTTTAGGTTAAGGGCAAACACAACAAGGGGATTGGACTTTGAGCACATAATGAGGTGAGAGCACACAAGGAAGGTATGAGGATAAGCAAGAAACCCAAAAAAAAAAACAAGATAGCATTTGATGTCCTCAAAGCAAAGGAACTAATGCAGAAACTTTAAAGCGACAGAGGCCAATAAGAGAAGGGGACCAGGAAATAGAGAAAAGGTTAGTTTGAGAAGAATTAATTTAAAAGGAAACACATATGTACAGGAAAGCAATGCCAGTAAACTCCCTGTATAGCTATCCTTATCTCAACTAGCAAAAACCCTTGTTCTTTCCTATTATTGCTTATACTCTCTCTTCAACAAAATTAGAGATAAGGGCAAAATAGTTTCTGCCTGGTAGCGAGGGGGTAGGAGGGGAGGGGGAAGGAGGGTAAGGGAGGGGGTGGAGGGGAGAAGTGACCCAAACATTGTATACATATATGAATAAAAGAAATAAAAATAAATAAATAAAATAAATTTAACAGAATAATAGAAAAGAATTTATTTCTTCCTTTTCAATTAAATGAGATTTCTGAAGCTATTTTAAAAAACAAAATAAAACAGGACTAATCCTTTAGAGTCAATCATGTCTTACAGTTTGAATAAGGCTCATTTGGGAATAGTTTATACTGTATCATACAGATCCCAAATAATATTGTTTTATTTTTCTGTTCTAATTAGGCAGTATGATTGGCATTATGCACATTCCTATTGATTAGAAAAGATATTTTAGTTAGGAATAAACGTAACATCAAAGAACTAGCATGTCCTAGAATCAAAGGAAAGGTGTAGGAGTAACTGATGCTTTGTTAATCATAAAAATGAGTGAAAAATATAGCAAGGTACAAAAAACTCTGTGGGAAGATAATAGTAGTAACACAAAAGACTAAATGTAATAATTTTCTTAACTGAAATTTAGGTTTAGAGTTATACTAATAACCATAATTGAGATTTCTGTAAGAAAGTAACTTTAGTTAGAAGATTCTAAAACACTTATTTTTGACAAATGTAAAATGTAACTACTATTTAGCCATAAAAACAAGCTTACCAAAATTTTTCCATCCTGTTTATGAATAGTTACAATTCTACTTTCATTTGAACATTCCTGGTTTGCTTGTTTAATACTGACATCAATAATATCAGGAAAATCACAGTACAACTGTAAATCCTGTAATTAAAAGAGCATTTAAAATTACAAAGTTATGAAGCCATTTTTAAATAAAACTTAAAAAGGAAACAACAGTTATCCAAAATTCTTTAAGATAATAAAGGTATTGATAAAAAACAGGCATTAAATGTGATTGCTTCTCCCTAAAATCTAACCCTAATACTATACTTAACTTGCTTTAACGTAAAAATGAGAGTATTAAATGATGCCAGGAATCTAAATTATGTTATAATACTCTTCAAAACAATTAACTTTAATAAGAACTGCGAGAAAATTGGAGAATTAACTACCAAAGATGATAGAAAAAAATAAAAATAAAATAATCCCACTAAATCTCTGAAAGAATCCAAGAACAATAGATATGACAAATTTAAAACTTGCAATGCAAACCTAAAAACTAAATTAATTATTTAACAGGTATACATTATCATAAATCAATCTTTTCCATTTAATTAGTTTTATGATTGTGCTTCCTTATCATCAATACTTAAAGAAAAGGGGAATCAAAACTGATCTAAAATCACTTATCGAATTCATCCCTTTTCTGAAAGTATAAAATGTTACTGTTTTGTCATAAAATTTTAAATTAAAAACAACAAGAAAAGAACTATAGCTGTGGACTTGATGATTTCACACTATACTTTCACTTCTATCTGTAGAAGAAAATTGGAAGATCATGTTTCAAATGACTAAAATTACTTTATTTTTATCATTCTACTTAGCATAACAAAGAATGAGAACATATCATTAAGGATTACCTGTTCTGTCAGTGTCTCACTTTCTTTATGTTTCCCTCTTGACCACTGAATTCCACCGTTTCCAGTTATTATAATGGTTGCAAAAATCTCCTCACCTGAAGGACCTCTTCCAGATTCTTTTACTTCAAATTGTTCTGTGTAGAAGGCAGACTGAAGAGTTTCCAGATTTATAAGATATTTAAGTTTCAAGTTTCTGGCAGTGGCTTTGCATTGACTGAACTGCTGAATAAATCTGCGAAATCTGTACCTTATTCGCTTCCTTGTCAAAATATGATAGTCTTGGATCTTTGCTCGAACACATTTTGGTAAGAATGTCTTGTAGCTAGGAGTAATGAGCACACACAGAAAAAACAAAACAAAAGTTGGAAGATAAATCTTAAACAAAATTGAAAGGTCCCTACCTTTTTCCATGATAGTCAACGCTACAACACAGTAGTCAAGTGAAGTAAAAGTTGACATAACCACAATCTACAGAGTTGATATATACACACTCCCTGAATTACCAAAAAGTTTACAATAGGAAATGTGAATTTTCTTTCCCTAGAGAAATGAATTCTCCATCTAGTTAATAATGGAGTCTCTAAAAATTCATTTTCTTGATCATCATTCATTTATAAGATATTTTTGTCATTTATTGATCTACGCTGCAAATACTTCCTATAGTCTACTTCAAAATTTATGTATATTCTGAAATTGATGGATTTTGTTGGATGCTATTGTTCATTATGCAGACATACTTTTGTACATATTGTTTTGTCATGTCAACTTCAATAACTCCCAATATTTCCTTAGGATCAAAATAATTCCTTTTACAAATGTTCTGACTCTTCTGTACTTTCAGTTCTATGAACAATAACCTAAAGAAGAGAAATAATCTATTTCTCTGCTTCTGATGAACATTTTATTTCAGAAGTAGAACTACAAAATTTCCATGCCTTCACATTTGATAATATTTATTCCTATCACCCTATCCCCTATCTGATTAGCTCTTACTCATCCTACAAATCTCAGCTCAAGCGTCATCAAATCCAGGAAATCTGTGTGTACCTCATTCAATGAGTGAGTTAGATGTTCTTCTCTTTGTTTTCACAGTATTATGTGAACTGCTCCATATTGTCACCTATTTTAACATTCTGGAGCTGGCTCAGGCTGAGTGATTATTATTATAAAGATATTTTTCAGCTTATGGCTGAAATAATTTAAGAAATATAATATTTAAATAAGTTATATTAAATATACAGGTAACAAACAACTCCTAACTTGGGTTTGAACTCAGGGCTTTGTGATTGGTAGGCAGGTGCTCTATCACTTGAGGCATACTTTCAGCTCTTTTTGCTCTGGTTGTTTTGGAGATAGTGTCTCCCTTTTTGCCCAGGCAGGCCTGGATCACAATCCTCCTATTTTAGTCTTTACCCCCATAGCTTGGATGACAGGTATATACCACCATGCCCAGCTTTTTTCCATTGAGATGGGGTCTTGCTAAGTTTTTGCCCAGGCTGGCCTCAAACCACACTACTCCCAATTTCAGCCTCTCAAGTAGCTAGGATCACAGGTATGAGCCACTGGCACACAGCTGAAATTCATAACTTCTTAATTACTCTAATTTTTTATTTTTGTTATGTATTTTACTACTACTTATGTCTTTGAGATTATTTACATCTACCATATGTAAATGGGGAAAAAGGTCTGCCATTGCTCCCAATTCTAAATTGGAATATCAGGTCAATACCTTAAAAATTGGCCATGATAGAATATTTATACCATCCATATCAACAGAAGTTGCAAACAAATCAAAAACATCAGTCTTCCTATTTTTGTTTTTTGGGCAAATGATTGTTACCAGCATACCACTGCTTACTTGCACCCTTCTTCACCACTGTACATAAGGCCCCTGCATGGACTCTCAGAGTTCTGCATTCAAGTAAGGCAGAAGCATAGCTAAAGAAAGCCATTTTACAGAGAAACTGGGTTGCATTATAAATGCATAATCATCAGTTTCAAAAGGCTGTATTCCTGCCATCACTTTTACGACATTTCTCTGTTCAGCTAATTTTCCCAAGTTCCATAGCCATTTCAAAGCTTCTCCATTTTCCTCAAAGCTCCTTCTTACTTCTGTCACAAACTTCAGCAAACATTCTTACATTTTTTCTGAACAAATGCCTTCACCTTCCCCTTGCAGGCTCCCTTAATATTCTGCTAGCACATCTATAGACATCTGCACTTATTTTCTCTCCTCACTTATAAACCTGCTAATTAAGCCATTTCTTTGACATGTATCTACCTATATGCTCTCCCTTTCTCTAATACATATACAAACCATCTCAAGACTTTGCTCTGCATACTCTTTTCTACCCATGCATTTTAAGAATACTGAAGTCCTTCTCATCTTAAATTTGAGAATCTCTTTATTCCACATTTACCTCCAGCTGTAGCCTATCTGATCTTTTTAAACATCCATTTCCATCTTCTTACCTTCCATTTATTTACTCCTCAACTCATTCCTATGTCAGTTCTGTTTCAACATTCCAAGAGAAGATGCTCTTGCTAGAATCATGAAAGACTTCCATGTGCTAAAATCATATTTCCACATTGATTTTATTTGTCACTTTTTAGCAGCATTCAACACTATTGATCATTCTCTTCTTGGAACTCTCTCTACCCTTAGCTTTCCTGATTTTATCCACATTTATTTGGCTACTCTTTCTCGGTCTTTGAGGGTTCATTGTCCTTTACACCTTGTGATTAAATGTTATAGGGCTTATACTCTTTCTAGATATTTCATATGAAAATGACTAGTTCTACCTCCAGCCTCAATCACTAAGTTTTATGTCCATTTGTCCCAAAATCAAGTCAATCTACCCATTTAATTTGGATTCCTCAAAAATTTCTCAAGCAATATATCAAACCAAAATCATAAGTCCCCTTAACTTCCTCCCCCAAAAGATTTTCTTGAGTAAGGAGTACTACAATTCATCTATTTCTGCAAGCCCCAGAAACCAAGGAAACATCTTTCTGCATTACATTTTACCCTCAATCACACTATCAAATCATCACCACATCTCCTCAATTTTCCTTTTAAATATTTCTCTTATTTGCCAGTTTTTCTCATGACTTACCATCTCCTAGAGGAACTGCTGCAATAGCCTACTATCTTATCTATCAGATCAACTCACATTTACATTTATTTTTACCTCCCTCTGGTTTGTTTTCTACAATGAAGGCATAAGGATCTTGTTAAAAAAAAAAAAAAGACAAATTAATCATTTTACCCTAGCTTAACACGCTTGTATGGTTTCTTAAGGTTCTCAAGCTTCTTAACATGATCCTAAGGTTCTACCTACATGTTCTCCTACTAGCACTTTGAGCTCTACATACACTGACTCTTTTCATTCTACCTAGGCTCCCTTCTGCCACAAAGGCTTTTCTATGGAATCTATACATTACTACATTTCCCTGCGTATCTTCTTCGCCCAATAAATTCTGCTCATTTTTCAGATCTCAAAATTAACACTCTGTTCCTGTTTGGAATAGGTCGAGTCCCTAATTTTATACATTATTCTAATAATGTATATTTTTCATAGTAATTATACACTTATAAGTAAATATATATTAATAACAGTCTAGCTCCAAAGGGCTCTAAAACTGAGCTTGACTTTGACTATACTACTTTTTGTTCCAGAGAATGTAATTTGCAGCGAAATGTCTATCTTATTTTTATAACTGAGATAGATCACTGGAAAGACCAGCACTTGCTTCATTCTTTAGAAAGTTAGTCTAGTGATATGTGGTACATAGCTCAGTTGCCAATGTAAGTAGCATTGGCCCTAGTCTATTGTTTTCAAGTTCAACAGAATCTCTTTTAAAAAGGAATCAGGTGATTTTCATTTAACAACAAAAAACTCTCAAAGATGAGATGATATGTATCTTATGCTTTCCATTTACAAGAATAGCTTTCACAGGTAAATTAACATGGTACATTTATTTTACACAACTTTTTAAAATAGTACTGAGGTTTGAAAGCAAGGCCTCACGTTTCCTAGGCAGGCATTCTATCACTTGAGCTATATCCCCAGCCCTACAACTGACAATTTTAATGTAATATTTATTGCATCTTAAGTGACTCTCCTGTAGAAACCTCATAAACTATGTATGTGTTCACTTGTTAAAAACTGGGCTAGAAATTCAGGTTATGATACATATAAATATGTAAATGTCACAATGAAACACCTTGGACAGGTGTTTATCTTAAACAAACAAAAATTTCCTTTTATTTTTCAAAAACAGGGAAGAGGAAGGCAAAACAGGTCCTGTCTGGGGGCTGGTACCAGTGGGAGGGAAGAGGATATAAGGAAAGGATGTAGGAGGGTGAATATGGTTGAAATATTACGTAGTCATGTATGTAAATCAGACCAGTTGAAACTATTTCAGGAATGGGGGGGAGGGGGAATAGAGAATGATGGAGGGGGTGAATTCAACTATGATATATTGTAAGAACTTTTATAAATGTCACAATGTACCCCCAGTAAAATAATAAAATAAATAATTAACATTGGAAAAAAAGAATCTCTTTCAATCTCTTTCCATTCCCTAGCCCTTCCCTCCCTAACCTTTAACAAATAATTTTTAAAGAGCACATGAAGAATAAAAACAAAAAACTCTTACTAGCTTCCTTCACTTTCTGTATTATGAACACCTAAGCCACAATATCCAATTAGGAATGAACATGCAAAAGAGTATCTAATGCACGCACATCCACACGCACGTGCATAAACATATATATTCAAGTGCACATGTATACATAAAGACACGTGTTCACAGACACAGACAGATACAGTCACCTTTTTTTTTCAGTCTAGGAAAGAATATGCATATTTGTATTATTCAAAGATCTGCATCTTCCTGAATATTTCCAGAACAAAGCTGTTTGGTTTTTTCTTACCAATAATTAATCTCTCATCTATTCTCCCATTAATCCTAAAGACAATTAACAATGAGTAGAGTTCCTTGATTATCTTTCAGAAATAAGCACAAATGAGAATGTGAAAAACTTCGGTGAGTTAAAAATGCGTTAAACTATATTAAAAAGGCAAGCAAGGCAGACGTGTTTTTGTCATTCATTCAAAGCTTATTTGTAATACTTGCTATATGCCAGGCTAAAGTAGAACAGAGTTGGAGGAAGAGTATCTTAGAAGTTGTTAATACAGTTGAAGAATAGAATTTTATCAGAAAACTAATATCTAATGTGTATCTGTCTGCACTTTAATAAAGATCAAGGTCTTAGTAGAAAACAGGAATGTTTTTGGCTTTCCTTTGAACATAATCTTCTAGATTCCTAAGTGAGTCCCTCACATCAGTCCCTTATGGCCTTCTCCCTTGAGTTAAGCCTAACAGGGCATCTGAAAACAAAACAAGAAAACTTTAAACCAAAAAGGAAAACACAGAAATTGATCCTCTGCCAACTGGACATGTAACTGTTTTTGAAAGTATTGTGCAAAGAACTGACTTAAGTTATTTACTAGGGGAACAACAGCAAAAAGGAAAGGAAGTCTTAATCACATTCACACTCCCCAAACTTTTAATCTGGTGAGTATGTAGGATAAAATACACATTTAGTCTTCCAACTAAAAAAGATAATCAAAGCATTCTTATTATAGCTATATATGTCCTTTTTAAAAAGAAGAAAATTTACAGTCACTAAAGCTGGGCTATAAAAGTAGTGCTTCAAAACACTGTTTTGATTGTCAAAATCCAATGTGCAGAAGATATTAGAGAATGCTGTTTGGATCACTTGCATAAGAACCCTCTTTAGCACCTGTAAAATTTTACAGTTGTGGGCTGCACCAAATCTGTTAGATTATGGTCCATGAATCTGATTTTAAAATGTACCCCAGTGATTCTAAAGCAAGTGAAACATAAAACACAATTTGAGAAATACCAATTCAAATCATTTACATAATTCAAGGATCTATTATCAAAAATTATCCCTCTAAGTGTTCTTTCCATTCCTCTGAACTTACCAAGCCTTTTAAGAATGTATCAATCAAAACATAGATAGATATCGAATACTTCTGATATTTTCTATAGTACTAGAACTCTTTCAATAATTTCTGCTCCTGAAGTTATATAAACAAAAAATTTATGTGCGTAAAATAGTTTTTTTTTCATTTTTGCGCTATGCTAGATATTGGACCCATGGCCTTGTTCATGCTAGGCAAGCACTCTACCACTAAGCTATATTCCCAGTCCAATTTTTTATCATGATAAAATCAAAAGGTGTGGGCAAACATAGAAAAAAAACAAGTAAACTACTTAAACTCTATAACCATTCATTTATGTTAATATACATGAAGAAGGAAATTACCTGATAGAGTTATAGATAGCCAGTGGAGTTTGATCTTTTTCTTTGGCTATTCTCATCATATCTAATACTGCCATCCCAAGACATTCTTCCTGTGTTTCATGAGTCACAGGTATGTTTATCCATCCATGCACAAAATCATGCCGCCACTGAAGAAAACAAAAATAAGAAGGAAATATCTCTATTTCAGTTTTACTATAATCTTAATCTACTATTATATTTTAATTTATCACATAGTATTTCCAGAATATATACAATTTTTATTCATTTATTCATATGTGCATACATTGTTTGGACCATTTCTCTCTCCCCCTGCCTCCCACCCCCTCCAATTTCCCCCCACCCCCTGGCTTCCAGGCAGAACCTGTTCTACCCTTTTCTCCAATTTTGTTGAAGAGTAGACATAAGCAAGAATAAGAAAGACAAAGCGTTTTTGCTAGCTGAGATAAGGACAGCTATACAGACAGATTCCTAGCAATTGCTTCCATGCACAAGTGTATTATAACCCGAATTCATTCATCTCTATCTGACCTCTTCACTACTTCCCAGTCACCTTCCCCTATTGACCTCTGTCATTTTAAGGTCACTGTATTAGCTCCTCTGCAGTGGGGACATCCAACACTTTCAAGTTTTAGATTTCCTACTTATCCCCATTCCTCCCGTATGTGCTCTCCCCTTAGCGTGTGACCCAGGTCCAACATCATTCTGCATTTGCCTTAGATCTAAAGTCTGCATATGAGGGAAAACATACGATTTTTGGTCTTCTGAGCTTGGCTAACCTCGCTCAGAATGATGTTCTCCAGTTCCATCCATTTACTTGCAAATGGTAAGATTTCATTCTTCTTCATGGCTGAGTAAAACTCCATTGTGTATAAATACCACATTTTCTTAATCCATTCATTAGTAGTGGGGCATCTTGGCTATTTCCATAACTTGGGTATTGTAAATAGTGCTGCAATAAACATGGGTGTGAAGGTGCCTCTGGAATAACCTGAGTCACATTTCTTTGGGTATATCCCTAGGAATGGAACTGTGGGATCAGATGGCAGATCTATGTTTAGTTTTTTAAGAAGCCTCCATATTGCTTTCCAGAGTGGTTACACTAGCTGCGTTCCCACCAGCAGTGTATGAGGGTTCCTTTTTGCCCACATCCTCACCAACAGCTGTTGGTGGTGGTGTTTTTGATGATAGCTATTCTAACAGGGGTGAGGTGGAATCTTATTGTGGTTTTGATTTGCATTTCCTTTATTGCTAGAGATGGTGAGCATTTTTTCATGTGTTTTCTGGCCAACTGAATTTCTTCTTTTGAGAAAGTTCTGCTTAATCCAATTGCACATTTCTTAATTGGTTCATTGATTTGGGGAGAGTTTAGTTTTTCAAGTTCCCTGTATATTCTGGTTATCAGTTCTTTGATGTATAGCTGGCAAATATTTTCTCCCACTCTGTGGGTGGTCTCTTCAGTTTAGAGACCAATTCTTTTGTTGTGCAGAAGCTTTGTAATTCTATGTAGCCCCCTTTGTCCATCCTTTCTCTTAGTTGCTGAGCTGCTGGGGTTCTACTGAGGAAGTCCTTGCCTGTACCTATTGCTTCCAGAGTATCCCCTGCTCTTTCCTGTACTAACTTCAGAGTTTTGGGTCTGATATTAAGGTCCTTGATCCATTTTGAGTTGAAAGTACAGGGTGATAAATATGGATCTAGTTTCACCTTTTTGCAGGCAGATAACCACTCTTCCAGCAACATTTGTTGAAGAGGCTGTCTTTTCTCCACCATTTTTTGGTGCCTTGTCAAAAATAAGGTAGGCATAGTTGTGTGAATTCATATCTGGATCCTCTATTCTGTTCCACTGATCTTCATGTCTGTTTTTGGGCCAGTACCATGCTGTTTTTATTGCTATTGCTTTGTAATGTAGTTTGAAGTTGCGTATTATGATACCTCTAGCATTGCTCTTTTTGCTCAGTATCGCCTTGGCTATTTGAGGTCTCTTGTGTTTCCAAATGAACTGTAGGGTAGATTTTTCAATCTCTATGATGAATGTCATTGGGATTTTGATGGGAATTGCATTAAACATATAAATTGCTTTTGGTAGTATATCCATTATTACTATGTTGATTCTACCAATCCATGAGCATGGGAGGTCTTTCCACCTTCTACAGTCTTCCTCAATCTCCTTCTTCAGGGGTTTGTAATTCTCCTTGTAGAGGTCATTCACATCCTTTGTTAAGTTTACTCCTAGGTATTTGATTTTTTTTTTTTGAGACTATTGTAAATGGAATTGTTTCTATATATTCTTACTCAATTTGTTCATTGTTGATGTATAGAAAAGCTAATGATTTCTGTAAGTTGATTTTGTATCCTGTCACCTTGCTGAAGCTGTTTATGGTGTCTAGGAGTTTTGGGGTAGAGTTTTTTGGGTCCTTAAGATGTAGGATCATGTCGTTTGCAAATAGGAATACTTCGACAGTTACTTTACCTATTTGTATTCCTTTTATTTCTTCTCCTTGCCTAATAGCTCTGGCTAGGAATTCCAGGACTATATTGAATAGGAGTGGGGATAGTGGGCACCCTTGTCTGGTTCCTGATTTTAGGGGAAATGGTTTCAGTTTTTCTTAAGTATGATGTTGGCTGTAGGTTTGTCATATATAGCCTTTACAATGTTGAGGTACATTCCTTCTATTCCTAGTTTTCTTAGAGCTTTTATCATGAAGTGATGTTGGGTCTTATCAAAGTCTTTTTCTGCATCTATTGAGATAAGCAAGTGGTTTTTGTCTTTGCTTCTATTAATGTGTTGCATACACATTTATAGATTTGTGTATGTTGAACTACCTCTGCATCATCTCTGTATGATGAAACTGACTTGGTCATGGTGATCTTTCTGATATGTTGTTGGATTCAGTTTGCCATTATTTTATTGAGGATTTTTGCATTGATGTTCATTAAGGAAATTGGCCTATAGTTATCCTTTTTTGGAGGTCTCTTTGCCTGGTTTTGGGATGAGTGTAATGCTGGCTTCATAGAATGAGTTAGGCAGTATTCCTTCCCTTTGTATTTCATGGAAAAGTTTAAGGAGAGTTGGTATTATCCCTTCTTTAAAGGTCTAATAGAATTCAGCAGAGAATCCATCAGGTCCTGGACTTCTCTTTTTTGGGAGACTCTTTATTGTTGCTTCAATTTCATTTTGTGTTACAGATCTATTCAGGGGATTAATATCCTATTGGTTCAATTTTGGATGGTCATAAGTATCTAGAAATCTGTCCATTTCTTCAAGATTTTAAGGTTATTAGAATATAGATTCTCAAAGTAGTCTGATGATTTCCTGGACTTCCATGGTTTTGTTGCTATCTCTCCTTTTGCATTTCTGATTTTACTGATTTGGGTTTTTTCTCTCTTCATTTTAGTCAGGTTTGCCAGGGGTTTGTCAATCTTGTTTATTTTTTCAAAGAACCAGCTTTGTGTTTTGTTGATTGTTTGTATGGTTTTTTTGTTTGTATTTCATTAATTTTGGCCCTTATTTTTATTATTTCTCTCCTTCTGCTTGTTTTGGGATTTGCTCATTCTTGTTTTTCTAGGAGTTTGAGATGTAGCATTAGGTCATTGATTTGAGATCTTTTTGTCCATTTAATATATGCACTCATGGCATCAACTTCCCTCTTAGGACTGCCTTTGCTGTGTCCCATAGGTTCTGGTAAGTCATGAAAATGTTTTCATTTTCATTAACTTCCAGGAATCTTATAATTTCCTCTTTTATTTCATCAATGACCCATTGATCATTGAACAATGTGTTGTTCAGGTTCCAATTGTTTGCATGTTTCCTACTGTTATTTTTGTTGTTGAGCTCTAGTTTTAATGTATTGTGATCAGATAGGATGCATGGGATTATTTCTATTTTCTTATATTTGCTGAGGCTTGCTTTGTGCTCTAAGATAATGATCAATTTTTGAGATGGTTCCATGGGCTGCTGAGAAGAATGTATACTGTGCAAAAGTTGGATGAAATACAGAATATATACAATTTTAAATAACTCCTCCTTTCATTTTTAATCATTTCATTACAAAATTTTCAATGAAAGTTTATTTTCAAATAAAAATTTACTTAAAATGGGTTCACAGCTATAGAGTACATATGACATCAATCTATTTCATTGCATATATTTTCAAATATTATATTCTACATAAAAATTCCTAAATTAAAAGATATTAACTAATTAATTATGTACTGAGTTCCATTTATGTTGAAAACATTACACAATCACATACTAGAGATTGTGTTGAATACAAAGAAATATAAGACATGGTCTTAGCCATCAAAAGGACTAAAATCTATGTTGGAATCTAAACATCAAAACAATTACAATGCCACATCCTGTGTAGGAAGTGCCACACAACAGCTATTTTAAGAACTTAAAGAGTTGAAACTGTATCTAATTGGGCAATTAGGGGAGGGACTGTAGAAGAGTTGAAACTTCAAGTTGTTTTTAAAGATGAAGACATTTTTGATAGACATAAAATAGAATAAGGACATAGAAGTAAAAACATAAAAACAAAGCACAAGGCAAGTCCAGAGATGTAACCTAATTTTGTTGGGGTCAGACTGTGGGTATTGTTGAATGACTAGATGATAGAAACAATGGAGATTCTCTTCCATTGGTTGGAGAAAATAAAGTATGCTAGGGAGACTCTTTAAGAGGCTGCTGTATGGCTCAGATATAAAATACTAAGGATCTGATAAAGGGAACAGAGACACTAAATAAACTTGTAACTTATTAGCTATACAAAAGAAATGAAGAAAAGAGAAAAACAGGTTCCGAGATTTTGATCTGGATATTTTAGAGATATGAGTAAAATCAGATTGAATGTGTAATGAGGAAAGTGGTATGGATATACTAAATACAACAGAAATTTTCTTTAAAAGAAAAAAGTAATAGCCACATTAAAGACCCTATGCTAAGTGCAATAATCCAGTCACAAAAAAGAAAAATATGTATAATTTCCATTTATATGCAGTACTTAGACTAATCAAATTCATAGACGCAAAACATGGGGTCAGGGACACAGGGAAATGGAGAATTACTGTTTAATGGGTATATGAAGCTTCAATTTGGAAAGATGAAAGGTGCTCTACAGATGGATAGTGGTGGTGACTGTAAAAGAATGTGAATGTACTTACTACAACTGAACTACATACTTAAAATAGCTAAAATGGCCTATTTTTTGTATTTTTGAAGGGGGCCTGAGGAATAGCTCAAGTGGTAGAGTGCTTGCTTAGCATGCAAAAGGCCCTTGGTTTAATCCCCAGTAATGAAAAATAAAACATTATGCACTTTTTACTATTATAAAAAACAATTCCTTAGTATCACATCCAAATAGAGAAACATTTTTCAATTTCTTGCTCATAAACCTAACAAGCCTTATAAGTATTCTTGAAAATGTGAGCTGTGAGGATTGTGGGTTTATTTCCTATGACATTAGTAAATCTGATTTGGAACTCCATCATTAGATACCTTGAGGATATCCTTACCTAAGAGCACTAATTATCTTTTCTTTTTTTTCTTTAGTTTCTATTCATACTACTCCAGCAGCACATGAAAACAAAAGTAATTTAACAACAAAATATTTCAATGCCTATTTAAATAAAGGTAAGAGAGAAGAAAGCATTTTGAAATGTTCAAACATGCTAAAAAAATTTAACATGACAATATTAATGAACAAATAGCTGGAATATAGCTCTCAGACGATCAACATCTAGCCACCCTTCTATGAGGAGATATACATAAATAAGCTCCTCTTATTTTCTTTACATTTTACTAACCACTAGTTAAGTCTGATTGTCCAGAAATTTTTTAAAAATCTAAAAAAAAAAATTGTCTATTGTACACATGAATCATGTAAAACTCAGTCCACACTTTATAAAATCCTTAAAATGAACTAAAATTCTAAAATAAAAGGAAAGAAATTTCTGGCTCGTAAATCATTGTATTAAAAATTAGTGTTAAAAAGACTATCTTTTTATCTCTCTACACCTGCTATACAAAGCAGAACTGCAATTTTCTCATTTGAAGTTTGTCCTAATTAAGAGATATACTTCATAGGAAGATATTTATCATTTAATGCACGTAAAACTAAGATAATACAATCATACCTGAGCAAAAAGGTAAGACATGACAAAGTCATCGAGGAGAGGAGCTTCAGTGCCACGGGATACTCCATGTCGATAGGTTCTGTTGCTGCCGCTGCAATACCAATGAGGAAAGTAAAATCTGTAAGACAATTAAAACATTTCATCAGCCTACAAAGATTTCAAACATAAACATGTATGTTTAACCACTTCTAGCATACTGAAAAGTTTTATTCCATTATCAGAAAATACAGCACTAAGTTCAAGTTAGGAACAAAAGGATATATGGATAATAACATAAGTAGAAAATATGACAAACACAGCCAAGCATAGTGGTGCATATCTCTAATCCCAGCACTCAGGATATAGGCAGGAGGCTTATGAGTTTGAGGCCAGCCTTAGCTACATAGTGAGACCATGTCTCAAAAAAACCAAAAACCATTCCCTGCCCTCCCCAAAAAATAAAATACAAAAAATACAATTGTAAAATTAACATATTGCCTACTTTGGTGCAATATAGAATGTAGAAATATTGCAAAAAGAAAAATGCTGAAATAAAATATTAACAAAAAGTTTTAATTCTAGTAACATCAGAAAAAGAATCTGAAAATGCTAATTTGGCATGAAGACAAATAATTGCTTCTTCTGTTAGAGAAATTCAAGTTAAAAACGTCCTTCAAGAGAAAAAATAGTATGTCAATTTTTTAATAAAAGTTTGATACATAATTCATGTACCATAAAGTTTGCCTATTTAAAATATTCAAGTCAATGTCTTATAGTAAATTCATACTATTATACCAACATTACTGCAATCCAATTTTACATTTTTATTCTTCTTAAAAATCACACTCAGTCACCCCTATTTACTCCACAGCTGCAGGTTACCAGGATATTTCTCTTATGAATTTGTCTAGTTTGGACATTTTATATCCAGAATAATGGACATAATGGAATCATATAATATGTGGCCTTTCCTTGTTTACCTTCTTTCACTGAGCATAATGTTCAAGGTTCACCCACATTATAGCAAGTGTCAGCTACTTTATTCCTTTTTACCTGGTGAATTAATGTTCCATTATATGAATAAACCATATTTTACTTCTCCATCACTTGAAAGACATCTCAGTTGTCTCCAGTTTTTTGCTAACATAAATAATGCTACTGTGAACAGTCATGTATAAGTTTCTGTGTATGTATGTTTTAATTTATCTTACATATACGGCTAGGACTGGAATGACTGAGTGATATAGTAACTCTAAATTTATCTTTTTAAGGACTTGCCAAACTATTTCCAAAGTGGCTGCACCATTTTACATTCTCAATAACAATGTGTTGAGTATCACAATTAGCCCAAATTCTCTCCAACATTTGTTGTCTCTCCAACATTGTCTTTTTTACATTTGCCATTATTTGTGAATCAATTAACTGTCACTTCTCTAATGACCTCTGATGTTGAACAAGTTTTCAAATTCTTAGTGGTCATTTGCATGTCATCTTTAGAGAATGGTCTGTTAAAGTCTTTTGCCTCTTTTTTAATTGAATTGTTGTTGCATTGTTGAGCTATAAAAGTTCCTTATATATTCTAGACATAAGACTTACCAGATACACAATTTACAAACATTTTCTTCCATTTTGTGGGTTGTCTTCACATTCTTGACAGTGCCCTTTGATGCACAAACATTTTAATTTTGATAAAGCCCAATTTATTTTTTGTCACTTTAGTTTTTGGTGTCATATTTAAGAAACCACTCCTTAATTTAAATGCACAAAGGTTTACTCCCATGTTTTGTCTAGGAGTTTATAGTTTTAGCTCCTAGACATAGGTCTGTGATCTATTTTGAGTTATTTTTGTATACAGTATGAAGTAGTGGTTCAGTTTCATTTGTTTGCATGTGGATATCTAGTTACCTCATTACCATTTGCTCAAAAGACTATTCTTTTACCATGACTGTCTCGATACCATGAAAAATCAATTACCATCAATGTGAGAAATTATTTTTAGACTATGAATTCTATTGAACTGATCTGTTTATCTAACCTTAAGCAAATACCACATTATCTTAATTACTGTGGCTTCATAGTAAAATTTGAAATTGAAAAGTGTAAGTCTTCCAACTTTGTTCTTTTTTCAAAAGAGTGTTTTGGCTATGCTGAGTGCCTTTGATTTTTACATGAATTTTATGTCGATTTCTGAAATTTACCCATTTCTTCAATAAAGACAGAATTTCAGTAAAGACTGAATATACAGATTTTGGGGGAATATTATCATCTTAACAATATTACATTTTCTAAACACAAAATATCTTTCTGTTTATTTAGGTGTTTTAAAATTTTCTTTCAATGATGTTTTCTATTTCTCTGTCCACAAGAGTTGTACTTCCTGTTAAGCTTATGTCCAAGTATTTTTGATATTATTGTAAATGGAACTAATTTCTTAATTTCATTTTTGGATTGTTCATTGCTTGACTTTAGAAATATAATTGTTACAAACTGATCTGTCCTATAACTGTGTTGAACTCATTTTTAGTTCTAATACTTATTAACTCCTTAGAATTTTTTAATATACAAGATTATGTCATCTGTAAATACAGAGTCTTTAATTTTTTTTTCTTTCCTAATTTGTCTGCTAGAATCTATGTATAATGTTAAACGGAAGTGGTGAGAACAGAGATCCTTATCTTTTGCCTGATCTTACAGAAAAGACATTCAGACTTCCACCACTAAGTATGATGTTAGTTTGGGTTTTTAAACAGATACCTTCTATTTGATTGAAGAAAGACCCTTTCATTGCTATTATGCTGAGTACTGTTACTATTAGGTTTTGTCAAATACTTTTTCTGTGTCCACTGAGATGATCATATAGCTTTACTCCTTTATTCTACTAATAGGATGTATTTCATTTATAGATTATTGTAAATTTCTGGTTTCTGGGCTAGATCTCATCCTAGTCTACACAATTACTTTTATATATGGCCAGATTTGGTTTGTTAAGGTTTTGCTAGGGACTTTTATAACTATATTCATAAGGGATACTGATCTATAGTTTTCTTTTCTGCTGGATGTCTTTGTCTGATAAACCGAGTTCAGGGTAAAACCAAACTCTGAAATTCGACTTAGAAAGCATTCCCTCCTTTTCTCTTTTTTTGTGAATAGCCGGTAATAATTACTTAACTATTTGAAAGAATTCACTACTGAAGTCATTTGGGCCTAAGCTTTTCTTTATGGAAAGTTGTCTTCAATTAGTAATTCAATAGTAATTCAATTTTTACCTATTATAGATCTATTCAGACTTCACATTTTTTCTTTTGTCGGTTGCTACAGTTTATGTCTTTCTAAGCATTTGTCCACTTCATCTTGGTTATCCAATTTGGTGGCATACAGCTGTTTCTGATAATCCTTTTTATTTCTATAAGGTCATGAGATGTTCCTCTTTCATTTGTCATTTTAATAATTTGTCTTCTCTCATTTTATCAGTCTTGGCTAAAAGTTTGAAAGAACCAACTTTTGAGAGTTTTTTCTCTATAGTATTTTTCTGTTCTCTACTTCACTTATTTCTACTGATTTTTATAGTTTCCTTCCTTTTACTTGCTTTGTGCTTAATTTTACTTCTCTTTTCCAACTTAGAAAAGTTAATGATTTGAGACAGTTTTCTTCCTCTTTTATTTTTTAATGTTGTTGTTGTTTGGGTCTTTGTTTTTATTTTTGTTTTTTGAGACAGGGTCCCACTAAGTAGCAAAGGCTGGTCTGGAATTCACTATGTAGCTCAGGCTGACCTCCAACTCATGATCCTCAGATGCCTTAGCATCACAGTGCTGGAATTACAGGCATGTGTCACCACACCCAATACCTTTTTAAAATGTAGTTATTTACAATTATAACATTGTTTTAGGAACATGC